>NC_064836.1:33277559-33580589 GCF_024166365.1 Elephas maximus indicus | reverse complement strand
TTTGACGACACCGATCATAATAACTATGAACTTTACACTAAAATTAATAACTCTCTGGACTAGATAATAAATTATGGTTGTTGTTGTTAGTTGCCGTCAAGTCGATTCCGACTCAAGGTGACTAAATCATTATGTGTATTCAGTTCAATGGGCAGCAAACTGTATTATTCGTAGTTCTCATGGCTTAACAATTATAATCTGAGTAATAGTCTAATTTATGCATCGAACTTTCTAAATAGTACCTCATAGCCAATACTTTTCCTCAGATATAAAATTAGAGGATGCAGGCAAGTCATAAGCTCAAGGTGTCAGATATTTCCAATTACCCAAACCTACACCCAGATGCAAAGATGACAATGATGCTAGAAAAACTCTAAATTTTCCATTCACTCTGTGGGTCTACTATTTCAGCAAATTCAGCGTACTCCATCCTCTTCTGGCAGAGTTGTTTCCCAACCCGAAGTGCTAATGTGGAACCCTGGTGGCACAGTGGTTAAGAACTCAGCTGCTAACCAAAAGGTCAGCTGTTTGAATCCACCAGCCACTCCTTGGAAACCCTATGGGATGGTTCTGCTCTGTCCTGTAGGATCACTATGAGTAGGAATCGACTTGACAGCAGTGGGTTTTGGTTTAAGTACTAAAAAAGTCTAGTAACTTAATACACATTAAAAAGGGGTTAGAATAGAGTAGAGGAAATGAAACACTAGATATTTTAGTTCAAATATACATTTTTTTTAAAGAACTAGTTTACCAAAACTAAGTAGGATTTATCTCAGGAATGAAACAATGAGTTTATACTAAGAAATCTATTAGTAGACATGATCAAATTAACTGATAAAACTGTTTTTAAATATATCTCAATAATCTCAAAACACATTTCAAATTTAAACTATTTTGTTCTGATTAAAACACACTAATAGTTACTTTCACAAATATAAATCAAGAATATTTGAGAATGTTATTCCTTCGTTCAATAAAGAATATACATGTAAAACCAATACCTAAATACTAGAGACATTTTTACTAACACGGAAAAAAAATTACTATTATTTTTCGTTATTACCTCTTTTATTGTTGTTGTTAGGTGCCATCAAGTTGGTTCTGACTCATAACAACACTGCCTGGTCCTGCCGCATCCTCAGAATTATTGCTGTGTTTGAGTCCGTTGTTGCAGCCACTGTCAATCCATCTCACTGCGGGTCTTCCTTTTTTTTTGCTGACCCTCTACTTTACCAAACATGATGTCCTTCTCCAGGGAGTGCTCCCTCCTGATAACATGACCAAAGAACATGAGATGAAGCCTTGCCATCCTTGCTTCCAAGGAGCACTCTGGCTGTATTTCTTCCAAGACAGACTTGTTCATTCTTCTGCTGGTCCATGGTATAGTCAATATTCTTTGACAACACTGTAATCCAAAGGCACCAAAAAAAAAAAAAAAATTCCTCTGTGTGTCTCTGCCTCTCTTCTCTTTTTATAAAAACACCAGTCATATTGGTTTAGGACACGCCTTATTCCAGTATGACCTCCTGTTAACTGACAGCATCTTCAAAGATCTTATTTTCATGCAAAGTCACATTCACAGATACCATAGGCTAGAACTTCAACATATCTCTTTGGGGGACACAATTCAATCTATAACACAATGTTATGCCTCTTTTCGTGTAAAACTAGAAAAAAAGGTCAACACACAATGTGTCTATAAGGATATGCTGAAGCAGTGCTCTCGGACAGGGCTAGTGTGAGAGAAAGCCAATGTAATGCTTATGGAAAGCAATTTGGGAATTCACTTCAAGTGCTTATAAAGGAGTTAACAATAAATTTAATGTTTGTTAACTCTCGACTGTATCTGTAAGAGCAGAAATATATCCCACCTCGTCAACTGCAGTCATAAAACTCTGAACCAAATGCCCAGCATGTAGTAGGGAATTAATAAGCATTTGTTGAATTGAGGAGCCCTGGTAGCAGTAGTGGTTAAGCTAACCAAAAGGTCGGTAGTTCGAACCCACTGGTTTTTCTGCAGGAAAAAGATGCGGTAGTCTGCATTACAGCCTTAGAAACCCTATGGGACAATTCCACTCCACGGCAGTGGGTTTTGGTTTTTTACTGACTTGACCTCCATTGATTCTAATAGTGCTCTCTAGAGATAAATAGATTAAAAAAAAAAAAAAAAAGGCAATTATTTATCCTTCTTCCACATAATGATCCTTCAAGTACGTAAAGACAATTTCCATGAAGCCGTAAGAATCGTCTTTTCGTGGCAGAGTGCTATCTCTGTGTTCCCAGACTCAATGCTATTTGACAGCTCCACTCCAGAAGTGCTCCCTTGTGCCAGGCCCATGCCTGGAATGAAAAATAAGGCTCAGCGGTGGTTTTCTGCACCCCTCAGCATCATACTTCAATTAAAGAAGCTTGTGATTTGCATTGGCTTTATGATACGATATTAGTTAGGAAACTCAGCATTGAAACGATGTGTGCATTATGACTGAACTACTTGAATTATGCATGCATGTGATCACATCTTGAGAATGAAATGCAACAATTAGCTGTAATGCTGATAGCATTATGACTTTTTTGTAATAATTATTTTTGTTGTGTCAAAACATTATGATTAAAGTTAAATGAATTCTCTATCTTAGAGAACTTCTTCATACTATTGATTCATATTCATCTTGCAGTCAACTAAAAGCCGTTGATCTTTTTCACATAAAGTGTCCTTAATCCAGGTCTGTCCACATCTTAAATTTTATATAACTGATCTTTTCTAACCTAGTCTAGGGTTTTCCATTTTGAAATTAAAATTAATGTTGATATGTTCAATTGTCTTTAAGTCTGTGAATATCCTTTTGAATTTTGACTTCTTACCACTAACTAATTAGCTGTCCATCCCAGTTTTGGACCACATAGAAACATTATAACTCATCCATTTAAAAAGTAACAACAAAGACAAAATTAAATTAGGTGGGGCTAAGTAAACACCACCTGAGTATGCCTTTCAGGAAGATAATGTTTTCGTTCTCATCTCTCTGTCTTTGGGAAAACTATTTACTCTGTCTCTGAATTACCACCCTATCTACCAATGCTACATGAGATGAGTAACTAAATAACTTTGCATAAATCGAGCTACTCGGTCATGGATATTATTTTATGAACCAAGTAATATTTTTAGAAATGGTAACAATAAGATGGTCCAGTTTGATTCAATTTTGCAGAAGAGCTAGACAAGTACATTGCAACAGCTCTCCAGCTTGAGTTCTCAAGAAAACCTAGACTTTTTTTTTTTTTTTTTAAATTAAGGTCCAGCATGTCAGGTTCAGAACATTTTGATCCAGTAGACTTGGGGTAGGGCCCAGGAATCTGCATCGGTGGCAAAGGAACCGTTTATACCCCTAGGCTGGTCCGACATAATTGGTCTTCTGACCATACTTCTGAAAAACACCAGCAGTTAGGTATTGTAGGGAAAAAAAGTACTAATTTCAGCCGACAAGAACACAAGGCAGGCACGTCAGAAATGCATTGCCAACAATGTTTATTGGGTGCTTATTGGGTACATATTCCACACAATGAAATAAAAAAGAGCAAATGATTCTAGAGGGAACATACAATTTAATATTATGTAGTAAGAGAGCTCTTGAGTAGAATCAGTAAGACATGACAGCAAGTATAAAAGTGAAGTGATTTTTTGGTCCAGCAAACATTTACTGAATGCAATCACAGAATATAATAAGTAACAGACAATAGTAATCTAAGTATATTTAAAAAATAACACATATTACAACATGGAATTTGAATGTAATCAAAATTTCTGACCATCTCCTGGGCGTGTGATTTTTATTTTTCTACACATGTGGATGTGTTAACAACTGGAATGCCCATACATTTTTGTAAGAATTACGAACAGGTTAAGTAACGGTTTGGTGGTCCAGAGAAATCCTCTGATAAGTGTGAGTCACTGAGGATCAATTTGGCCTTTAAGTTTTTTTCTATACAAAAAAAAAAATTTTTTTTCTATACATAAGAGAAAATATATAGTGTGTACACTTATGAGCAATATTGGTTTTCATTGCTGCCATTGTTCTCATGTTTTGTGTTTATTCAGTTGTGTCTTATGTAATCCTTATGTAATCATTTTTTTTTCATTCTTATAATACTACTTGACCGCACCCTAATATTAAATTTTTCTAAAATGCAAATTCGAACGTTTAAGTTCCTGGCTTGAAGCCCTTCATAATCTTCTCATTACTTAGGATAAATTCCAAATTCTGAACTTGACCTATAAAGCCATAGGGGGCTGGACACTGCTATCTCTTCCAGTCATATCTCTCACGGTCTTCACACCAGCTGTCTTCAGCTCAGTCACTGTGAACTTGAGAGTACTCACCATGAGCTTGTTATGTACCAGATTCTGTCCTTGATGCTTTACATAGCAAATCACCTTTAACTCTCACTACAATTTTTCAAGTTTGGGAGAACTGGTGGTTCAGCGGTAGAATTCTTGAATTCCGTGCCTAATACCTGGGTTCAGCTCCTAGCCAATGCTCCTCATGTCAACAGAGGCCTGCATGTTACTACGATGCAGAGCAGGTTTCAACAGAGCTTCCAGACTAAGACAAACTAGGAAGAAAGGCCAGGTTATCTACTTCCAAAAAATCAGCCAATGAAACTCTATGGATAACATCAGTCCAAACCTCACCAATCCTGGTATTGGCTCAGGACCAAGCAGTGTTTTTTTTCTGTTGTATATAGGACCCCCAGGAGTCAGGGCCCAACTGGACACAGCTAACAGCAACAAATTACCAAATTTTCTATCCTTTTCTAAAACTAAGCCTTTGAAAAGTGAAGTAACCTCTCCCACGTCACACAATGTCATATCAGGTAGGAAATGATGAAGCCCTGATACGAACTCAGAAAAATCTAATCCAATCCCTAATTCTGCACTGTTGTGTTTTATGGATTTACTATTCAACGTCTTCAGGGTTTCAAATGTATCTTGGTTCTCTGACCTTTAGGATTTTACCCATGCTGCCTGGAAAATGATCCCTGCTCCCAGAGCTCCCTTCACAGGCTAATTCTACCCATCCTTCTCCTCAGTCAGTGTGTAGGTTCCCATTTCACTCAGCACAATTCCTAACAGACTGTGTTGTAATTGTATAGATAGTTGTTTATATCCCTCAAAAGACTGCAGGTTTTATGAGGACAGGGATCTTAGCAATCTTATTCACTAAACACACCCCCCCCTAAAAAACCTAGTGCCATTGAGGAGTCGATTCCGACTCATAGCGACCCTATAGGACTGAGTAGAACTGCCCTATAGAGTTTCCAAGGAGTGCCTGGCAGATTTGAACTGCCAACCCTTTGGTTAGCAGCCATAGCACTTAACCACAAAGCCACCAGGGTTTCCTACTAAACACACAGCATGTAATAAATATTTGTTGATTGATCAGTTAACATAACGAATGAACAAGCCTTTTATAAAAGAGGGCAATAGAAATCATGTTTGTAGGTTTGCTTTAATTTTTTTTATATACTTTAAATTTTTTTCTTAACTATCATTTGAAAGTACCAAGTGAAAAAAGCAACTTAAATCTAGAAATTAGAAGACACTGAATCGTCAGTGAAATGACTGGCATTTATTGGCCTATATAGTACATGTCTGTAACCCATGGAAGCAGCAGTCAAGAAATCAAAAGACGTGTTGTGTTGGGCAAATCTGCTGCAAAGGACCTCTTTAAAGTGTTGAAAAGCAAAGATGTCACCTTGAAGACTAAAGTGCACCTGACCCATGTCATGGTATTTCTAATCGCCTCATATGCATGTGAAAGCTGGACAATGAATAAGGAAGACCAAAGAAGAATTGACGCCTTTCAATTACGGTGTTGGCAAAGAATATTGAATATACCATGGACTGCCAAAAGAATGAATAAATCTGTCTTGGAAGATGTACAACCAGAATGCTCCTTAAAAGCAAGGATGGTGAGACTGCATCTCACATAATTTGGACATACTGTCAGGAGGGATTAGTCTCTGGAGAAGGACAACATGTTTGCTAAAGTAGAGGGTCAATGGAAAAGAGGAAGACCCTCAATGAGATGGATTGACACAGTGGTTTCAAAAATGGGCTCGAGCATAACGATGATTGTGAGCATGGTGCAAGACCCAGCAGTGTTTCATTCTGTGGTATACAGGGTTGCTGTGAGTCGGAATCGACTTGACGGCACCTAACAACAACATAGTTCATGAGTAAAACATTCAGATAAGAAATTGGCGTAATCTTGGATCTTTTTTTTTTTTTTCCATTTCAACCATGCTCCAAGGTCATATAAAGCCCATGACGTCACACATTATGGCACCCAACTCATGAGTGACATTTCTCCCCAAACAGGTGTTATTTCCCGTTTGTATGTAAGTAGATAGCTACTATTGAGTCACTCTGACTCATGGAGACCATATGCGCTATAGAATGAAACCTTGCTGGGTCCTTCATCATCCTCACAATTCCTGGTATGTTCTAGTCCATCATTTCGACTATCATGCCAATCCATCTCATTGAGGGTCTCTCTTCTCCTCACTGGCCCTCTGCCAAACATCGCGTCCTACTCCAGCAGCTGATCCCTCCTGAGGACATACCCAGAGCAAGTGAGCTGGACAATGCTCTCTTGTGTTATATAAGGGTTTCGTTGGCTAATTTTCAGAAGGAGATCACCAGGCCTCTCTTCCTGATCTGCCTTATTCTGGAAGATTCTGTGAAACCTGTCCACCATGGGTGACCCTGCTAGTATTTGAAATAGCAGCTTCCAGCATCACAGCAACATGCACAGCACCACAGAGCAACAAACTGAGAGACAGGTGGTGGTCTCTTTATTTACAGATACAATTAAATAGCCTAAATAATTTTGTTTATAAGTATGTAACTTAAGGAGCCCTGGTTGTCCAGCGGAGCCGTGGTTGCATAGTGGTTAAGAGCTTGGCTGCTAACCAAAAACGCTGGCAGTTTGAATCCATGAACTTCTGTTTAGAAACCATATGGAGTAGTTCTACTCTGTTCTATAGAGTAGCTATGAGTTGGAATCGACTTGAGGGCAATGGGTTTGGTTCTGGATGGCTCAGTGGGTAAGCTCTTGGCTGCTAACCAAAAGGTTAAGATCTTGACTGCTAACCATTGGTTTGAACCCACTAGTCTCTCCATTGGACTGTGGCAGTCTGCTTCCTTAAAGATCTACAGCCTTGAAAACCCTATGGCGCAATTCTACTCTGTCCTGTAGGGTCTCGATGAGTCAGAATCGACGCAGTGGTGATGCATTTTTTATGTAATTTAATATTTTATGTGGTACACATATTGACTTACAAATGTCTAATGAATTGCTCCCTTGAGTGGAACTCAGGAGACATAGTTTCTCAGTCTAATTTATTCACTTATTAGCCATGTTAACTTGAGAAGGTGAATTAACTTTTTAAAACACAGTATCTTCAGGCCTAAAATTAGTAAAATAAAGCATGAACTTCTTACATCACACAGCAGTGGGAGCATAAAATGAGTTAATCTCCATGAATGAACCTTAGAAACTGTAAAGCAAATTGTTTGCATGGGTTTTATAATTATATTATTATTATAATTTGCATTGAGTAAAACTAATAAGTACTTGTTAGGATCTGGAACCTTATGACATTATATCCTATATTAAATGGATTTTTTTCCCCCAGTAATCTTAAAGACTGGGATTTTGTTTATTGTAAAAATAAATAAATAACTGAAAAATTAGGATGGTTGTACTAACAAAGAGGATAAAAAAACAACACAAATTTGACTTAAACAGTGTGAAAATGTCTCGGCTGGCATAACGGGAAACCCAAGGTCAATGTGGTTTCAGAGATGGTTGACCCAGTGGATAAATCATCACATTCATTCTCCACCCTGCTGACCACACTGCCTCTTTCCTCCTAAGACCGATCCTCTCGGTTAGCAGGCTGGCCACCAGCAGCCATTGAGAGCACGTGCTTCCATAGTCAAAAAAGACGGAGGCTGCCAGTGACTCAGTCTCACCAGTGATGAAGAAATTTCCCAGAAGCCTTGTGTTAAGCATTTCTTACGCAAGCGTTTATATGTCATTTTGGGATAGCCTTTGTATATCTTGGGAAGTCTACCTCCCAACAAAAAATTCATATCATAAGTTCTCAGCCATCATGCCTCTAAACATAGAGGATTGGGCTCTAATCAAATATATCTGTAAGAGACTTTGATTTGGAGTGAGTGACAAGCAAGCAGGCTCTGGGCAGAGGGTGCATTTGAGGGGGAGGCAGAAGGCAGAAGACGTATAAGGTCTGGGGGAGCCAGTGGTTGCAAACTTGCATTTCTGATGCAGAAGAGGCATTAGTGTTGATGCAAAGCAAATGGAGTGAAGTCCAGCTCCTGGCCATACTATGCAGTAACAGGAGTGACCATACTGTTGTTAGCTGCTGTCTAGTCAGCCCCCAACTCATGCCAACCCCATGCACAATGGAATGAAATGCTGCCCAGTCCTGTGCCAATCCCATGATCTCTTGTGGATTGGACCTTTGTGACCCATAGGGTTTTCATTGGCTGATTTTCAGAAGTAGATCACCGGACCTTTCCTCCTAGCCCATCTTAGTCCGGAAGCTTCCCTGAAACATGTTCAGCATCACAGCAACACACAAGCCCCCACTGACAGATGAGTGATGACTGAGCTTGAGGTGCACCAGCCGGGAATCAAACTGAGCCTCCCGCATGGAAGGTAAGAATCTACCAGTGAACCACCGTTGCTCTCATGACCATATCACGTTAACAAACACTCATTGCCAATTAGTCAGTTCTGACTCATGGAGACCCCTTTTGTTATAGAGCAGAGCTGCTCCATAGGGTTGTATTCCCTGTAATCTTTACAGAAGCAAATCACCAGGCCTTTCTTCTGGGCAGCACTGAGTGAGTTCACGCCACCAACCTTCAGGTTAGCAGCTGATCACAAACCCCTTGCACCACCCAGGAATTGTAGCAACCCTACAGAACAAAATACAACTACCCCATAGGGTTTTGCAAAAGCTGGACGATGAATAAAGAAGACTGAAGAACTGACACCTTTGAATTGTGACATTGGTGAAAAATACTGAATATACCATGGACTGCCAAAAGAATGAACAAATCTCTCTGGAAGAAGTACAATGGAATGTTCTTTAGCAGCAAGGATGGCAAGACTACATCTCACATACTTGGACCTGTTATCAGAAGGGATCAGACCCTGGAGAAGGACATCATGCTTGATAAAGTAGAGGGTCAGCAAAAAAGAGGAAGACCTTCAACAAGATGGATTGACACAGTGGCTGCAACAATGGGCTTAAGCGTAACCACCATCATGAGGATGCCACAAGACCGGACAGTGTTTGCTTTTGTTGTACATAGGGGTCTCTAGGAGTCAGAACCAATTCGATGGCAACTAACAACAATAACTTAGGGTTTTCAAGTTGTAATCATTACAGAAGGAGACTGCCACATCTCTCTCCCATGGAGTGGCTGGTGGGTTCAAACAGATAGCCTTTTGGTTAGCAGATGAGTGTTTAACCACTGTGCCATCAGGTTCCCTTACAAACATATTAGGGTCTCTAAATGGCCTCCAATGTAGATAAATTGGAGCCCTGGTGGTGCAGTGGTTAAGATCCCATCTGCTAACCAAAAGATCAGCAGTTTGAATCCACCAGGAGTTCTTTGGAAACCCTATGGAGCAGTTCTACTCTGTCCTATAGGGTTGCTATGAGTCAGAATCGAGGCCACAACAATGAGTTTTTTTTTTTTACGAGTAGGCAAATTGGGACATTATTCCCGGGTTTCTTCTTCCAGTACACACAAAAGATGCTGATGAGTCAGACAACACTTATGCACCAGTTCAGATCACTGTGGCCTGAACATACATTTTTCCAAGAATTGCCTCACCACCGCTGGGTTGACTCTGATCAGCTTCCTGGTAGCTCCTAGTCTAGAACTTTTCAATTCCTGCCCTGGTACTCCCATATTGATAAGAATCCCCAGAACCGTACTTCCATATTGATAAGAATCCCCAGAACCAAGTCCAATGCCCCGACCAACAGGAGATGGAAAAGAGTGAGTAAATTCTTACCAAAACACTTGAAAAATGCTGTTTCACCACAAAACAGGTAAATAAAATTGAAACCTCAGTTTGACAAAAATGAAAAAGTATTTTAACACCAATTTTGATGAAAATGTAGAGTAATAAGAACTCTCATCCACAGCTGATGAAAGGATAAATTATTAAAACCATTTAGAAAATAATTGGCATTAATAAATTGAGTCAATTATATGCCATAATGAAGAAATTTCACTCCAACGTCCTACGGTATATCCTAAAGAAGTTTTTATACATTTGCTCCCAGAGACAAATGTAAGAAAATTTGTCACATGTTTTATATAATCTGCTAACAGAAAATATTGCACTGTTCCTCAACCAAAGATGTTGATGTTGTAGCTGTGAGTTGTCACTGAGTTGGATCCAGCTCATATTGACCTTATGTACAACAAAGGAAAACATTACCCAGTGCTGCGCCATCTTCACGATTGTTGCTGTGTTTGAGTCCATTGTTGTGACTGTTGTGTCAATCCAGCTCATTGAGGGTTTCCCGCATTTTTGATGACCATCTACTTCACCAACTATGATGCCCTTTTCTTGCAATTTGCCTTTCCTGAAGATGTGTCCAAAATAATCAAGCTGAAGTCTCACCATTCTTGCTTCTAACAACAATTCTGGTTGTATTTCTTATAAGACTGATTTGTTGATTCTTTTGGCAGTCATAGCATATTCACTATTCTTTGCCAACACCACAATTCAAATGCCTTGATTCTTCTGTCTTCCTTTTCATTTTCAGGTTTCACAGCCTGTGAGACAACTGAAAAGACCATGGCTTGAGTCAGGCACACCTTAGTTATCAAAGAAACGTCTTTGCTTTTTAAAACTTTAAAGAAGTCTTTTATAGCGTACTTGCCCAATGCAGTATGTTGTTTCATTTCTTGACTTCTACTTCCATGAACACTGACTGCTGATTCAAGTAGAATGAAATCCTTGACAACTTCAATTTGTTCTTCATTTGTTGTGATGTTGTTTATCGGTCCAGTTGTGATTAACAACAAAATATAGAATATCTTAATTATGGTATGATAATACAACAAAATACCATGAAGCAGTTAAAATGAATGAATTAAAATTATAAATGTTGAAACAAAGCAGCAAATCACAGAATATACTGAACGATTCCATTTATGTAAAGTTGACAAGACAAAAATTGAAGCAATACACTGTGGAAAAAATCCAAGCAGAAAAGTTAGTGGAAAGGTGTTACAGCACATAGTGTTATCTCCTTACTCCACAGGTATACATGGAGGCAGAACAAAGATTTGAGATGCGAGCGGTACCCCATGGTTTCAAGGTTCTAATAGGATCTGTTTTTTAAGAAGGGGACTGAGTACACAGGTAATCATTTTATTATTCTTTATTCTGTTTGTGTGCATATTTATTCCTTTGCATGGATAGTATTTCATGATAAAATTGTAAATACTTTTATGTCTATAAGTTTCAATATCACTTTACAATAGCAATTCAAATCTGAAATTTTCCAGATATATGCCTCTTTACCTAATTATACTTCAGCCAAGGACTTGTCCAAGAATTTCTTTGTCCCAATAATAACAGTGGAGAAATTTCCTCTTTCAGGAGTAGCAGAGACATGAAGTTATATCCGTTGAAAGCAGAAACGGCCTGATGTACCACATACAAATAAAACATCAAAAATTATTGACATTATAATCTTTTGGACTTTAGACTTGAATTTCTAAGTTTGAGTGATTTTAGAAATTTCAAGCTGTGTTTGAAACTACATTTAAACTTGCATTATGAGAGATAGTAAAATAACATCTTTGAGCTCTTAAAAAGGCAATTATCTATTTTCTGTTAAAAAAATGACAGTCAAGCTCTGGTTGATGACTCGGGTAGAGTTTGAAAGAATGAACATTGGTAGACATGAAAATTTTGAGCCCTTGAGGCTCTGTGTGAACAGCTCAAAGTTACGAACAGATGCACTTACATGCTACCTACCCTGGTATGCAAGTAGAAATGAAGTGTTTTTAGTTATTAATTAACCAAGAAGTGAAAAAGGAATCATTTACTGTTGCCTGTTATTACATTATCAGCCACCTTTTCTTCAAATATCAAGTTTTTATATTTCAAAGCATGTCTTCATTTCTAAATTTATTTTCCTCTATGTTTAGTGCTGCTTGGCTAACGTTACCTGTACATTTAGAACAACACCATCAGTCTTGGTTGCATACTTGTGTTTTGAAATAATTGGTACATTATTCAAAGGCCAAAGTTGGCCAAAACAATTACTATTGCTTTGTTTTAATTCTTGTACTAAGTATTGAACTTTCTGTTACATTAACCTGTAGTGAGACATTCATTAAAAACATGGACACTGGTACCAGCAAACCTAGGTTAGAATCTCAGCTCAGCAGCGTATTGGCTGTGTGACCTTGGGAAAATTGTATAACCCTCCTATGTCTGTCAACTATTCATTGCTAAAATACAGTTAAAAATAGTACCTATCTCATTTGATTGTTGTAAGGATCAAATAAATTAGTATAAGTAAAAAACCTGATATGTAGGAAGTTCTAGATGTTGTTAGTTGATATTATTTTTCTTATTATTTCTATGTTTAAAGTTTTTTAGACATAAAAAATATTAAATATAAAAGGTACAATTATTACTAAAATCTCAAAATATTTTTAGGTGCATTTGCCTAGGTTATAGCTAAAGATAACTTATTGAGATAGTTTGGTCTAAAGAATAATATCCTTCAAACCTTAGGCTGATTGTTACAGGTATTATAGAAGAAAATGGCTTCATCTAGTTTCTCAGTGGAAGCCCTGGTAGCATAGTGGGTAACAGCTATGGCTGCTAACCAAAAGGTCAGCAGTTTAAATCCATCAGGCGCTACATGGAAATCATATGGGGCGGCTCTATTCTGTCCTATAGGGTCGCTATGAGTTGGAATTGAGTCGACGACAACTGGTTTTTGGTTAGTTTCTCAGTTAAATTATATTATATGAAACATTCAATTGTATGAAAACAACATACATGAACATCAAGTCACACTTGGGTAACAATGTTGACTTTCTAGTATTGCATTGGGCAAATATGCTACAAAAAACCTCTTTAAAGTGTTAAAAAGCAAAGATATCATTTGATTACAAATGTGTACCTGATCCAAGCCATGGTATTTTCAATCACCTCACATGCATGTGAAAGCTAAACACCAAAAAAGGGAAGACAGAAGAAGAATTAATGCATTCAAATTGTGATGTTGGTGAAGAATATTAAATATCACGGACAGCCAGAGAATGAACAAATATGTCATGGAAGAAGTACGGCCAAAATGCTTCTTACAAGAGAGAATGGTGAGACTTCAGCTCAATTAGTTTAGACAAGCAATCAGGAAGGACCAGTCCCTGGAGATGGACATCATGCCTGATAAAGTGTACGGTCAACAAAAAAAGAGGAGGACACACAATGAGACTGATTGACACTGGCTGCAACAATGGGCTCAAACACAGCAATGATTGCAAGGAAAACAAAAGGACTGGGCAGCATTTCATAGTGTTATACATAAGGTCGCTATGAATCAGAGCCAACTTGACACACCTAACAACAACAACAACAGTGACCACAAACTCCAAGTCTCCTTAATTTCTGTAGTTCTTTTGAAACGACCTTTTAAAACGAATGCCCATATAATCTGTGATGGAGCTAGGCACCAGTGCATAACAGAAACAGCAAAGTTTTCTCTTAAGTACTGGATTAGGGGAAACATACCTCTTTGGCCCTCCTGAAAGACAAAATTACTTGGAATAGGTTCAGGGGCTTGCCTCGGATGAACACCACTCAATGCACTATGACCAAGATGCTTCCAGTTACCACATTGTGCCATTCAACTCACAGGGCCAAACTAGCAGCAAGAGTTGTGGGACAACAAAGTTTGCAGAGACAACAAATCAGTGGCATAAATCTAATTACAAAATTGTGCTTGAAAGAAAAAAAAAAAATTGTTACGTAAGTTGTGCAAAGGCCTGCCAGACATCACTCAAAATTCTTGCTTCACTCTTGGAGGCTCCGAGGCTGAAAGCACCGAGGTTGAATGTCTCAGCAATCACGGAAGCGTGTCCAGATTATTTTCTCATTGCTGCTAGTCCTCCTGCTATTCCAGGAGGTGGGAACATAGGAGTGGGAAAGAATAGATCCAAATCCCATAAAGTCTGCCGCATGCACTGTGAACGTACAATGGTTTACAATAACAAATGGGTACTGCTTTGTGACGTGCATCAAAACATTATTATTATCATCACAGTATTATTACGTTAAAGATATTTTAGTGTATCTCGAAGTGTTTCTTTAAAGTTTTTTATGCATGGAAAGGTACAGTACATATTATATATTAACAATATATTATTAACTACATATTAACATTTGACTAACTGACATTAGACACAAACATACCTAACTGCCCCCACTTTCATAAAAATCTGACTTAAAGACAGACTTAAGAACAGAATTATTCAGTAAAACCAGGTGGTGCCCGGCTACCACCACTGGCTGCTCTGACAGGAATCACCATAGAGGGTCCCAGAGAGAGCTGGAGAAAAATGTAGAACAAAATCCTAATTCAAAAAGAAACACCAGACTTGCTGGCCTGACAGAGACTGGAGAAACCCTGAGAGTATGGCCCCCGGACACCCTTTCAGCTCAGTAATGAGGTGACTCCTGAAGTTCACCATTCAGCCAAAGATTAAACAGGCCCATGGGACAAAACAAGACTAAAGGGGTTCACCAGCCCTGGGGCGGGGACTGGAAGGCAAGAGGGAACAGGAAAGCTGGTAATAGGGAACCCAGAATTGAGAAGGGAGAGAGGAGTTGACTTGTCGTGGGGTTGTTAACCAATGTGCTAACTGATGAGAAACTAGTTCGTTCTGTAAACTTTCATCTAAAGTACAATAAAAACAAAAAAATAGAACTAATTCATAATCCCACGGCTGCCTTTGTATAATATGGCATTCGCACAGCTCCAATCACGTACCGTTCTATTTCCCAGAACATATCATGTTCATTAAGCGATACATGACTGCATATACAAAGAGACAGTGTAGCACAGGCACGCACGTTCACCAACTCTCACCCACCCTGCTCTTCCAATCTCTCTGTTGCAGGTGTTTATGAAACTGAGACTGAATTCACAAAACCTTTTTTAACACTGACAGTGAATGAGCAAACCTGTGAGGCAGTACACATTCAAATGGCCCCGGTAGGAACACTGAAATGCCATGTGTGGGTCTCTTTCTTTCACTAATCACTACTGTCATTAAAGTACCAATAATAATAACTACTTATACTCTCTTGTTACATAACACTATCAACGATATTGAAACACTCAAATTTTAACTTGACATTTTTTTTTTCATGTGCGGAATGTCAAAATATTTTTAAATGTAAATTTCTTTGTTTTTAATCTGTGATTCTCCTATGTGTATTTCTGAAAATTGATTTCACCTAGGATAATGCATACGTTCCATTAATATTGACTATTAGTGATTTAAGGAGACTTGGTGGTGCATTGGTTAAAGCACTCAGCTGCTAACCATAAGGTCAGCTGTTCAAACCCACCAGCCGTTCTATATGAGAAAGCTGTGGCAATCTGCTTTTGTAACGATTTACAGCCTGGGAAACCCTATGAGGCAGTTCTACTCTGTCCTATATGGTCGTATGAGTTGAAATAGACTCAACAGCAATGGGTTTGGTTTTTCAGTTCTTTTATTGGTGATTTATTTCATAAGAAATTTTACTTTAAAAAGAAGTAGATGAAAGGTTTGAAATTTTAACCAGAAAAAAGACTATACATGTATTTAATTTAAAATAATCCTTCAGTATAAATTTTGAGGAGTACATAGTATTGTATAGGAACCACAGGTATGCACTGATAAAATTTTATGGATAGAGAATAATCTGTTAACATTAATACTAGGTTCCTACAATGAGACTATTTCAAAGGTTTATATAATCTTTTTTTTCCAAAGTAAAAATCATAATAAAAATCTCCCCTGGAGAAATCCTTTTTTTTTTTTTTTAATAAATATCCCAACTTGCTGCAGAAAGGATTTCAGATTGGATGGCATCCATGGCATAGAGTGAAAAGGACACGTTGTTGAAGTCGAGTGCCTCATAGAAAGGGGCTAATTTCACACTGACATCTTTTTAAAGTCATTGAAGAAAATAGCCAACAGTCGTTAGGGGAAAAGAGAGAAGAGAAACTGCTTATATGAAATACCTCTCCAAAGTCTGAAGCCACTGAATGGACAACTCCTTTAGAAAAACATAAATCTGCTTCTCGAGAATTATTCCCAATGCTCACGATTTCATAGTTTAGCCTCACTCTACTCTTCAGTTTTTACTCAGCAATTTGAAGGTGAAGTTGGTTAACTCTGTATGCAAACCCGTGAAAGTGTGTGTGTGTGTGGGTGTGTGTGTGTGAATATGCACATAAACGCTGTATATTAAAACAGTGCTGGGCTCTGTCAGCTTAAGCACTAGCCTGCGGAACTAAAGAAAAGAAATCTCAATCTGCAACTCTCAGATAAGTGCCACGATTATTTTTATTTTTCCTTTGTAGATTTAAGCCAATTCTGTCTGTATAAAATATATTTTCACATGTAAAAAAAATCAAACTGGAAAAAGAAGCAACAAGTGTATAAGCATTTCTTTTGCCACCAGTGGTATAATAAAAAGTAAAGTATAAATAACATGTCAGTTGCTAAAAACATTTTTGCTACCTAACCAGGAAAAGTTTAGGAAGATGTCATGTATGCACTTGAACTGTTTGTTCTTGAACTTTTTTTAAGAACGTAAGCATGACCAAATGTCCCAGCTTCAGGCCCTGGGGACTCTGCTCACTCTTTTGTAATGAAAACATGAAAAACTACGGCCTATCTTCACATGTGCCTCCAAAAATGACACATTTTATTTTGTCCTTCAGTGATCCTAAGTACTTGAGACAGAACATAGCAAGGAATGGGTGGAAGTTTTGAACTAACTTAATAGATTTCTTTAAAATTCAATATAAGTCAAAATGTTTCCTAAAAATTGTCAAGTGTTCATCTTTGCAGTACAATCTGCTTTTGTATTTAGAAGCTCTAAGGCACCACTCAATTTAATGATTAATTAATTAAAACTAAAATGAATGGCAGCTAAGTTATATAATGAATCAATTTGAGGGTGCCAGAGATAATGATAAATGCTTAAATACTGAGAGTTTCCATTTTAATTTTAAGTATTAATTTAGTTGTTTTTCTTACAGGCAATTATTTTTCAGTCACAAAGGTGTGATTTTGGCCATGTTAACTACACTTGAGTTTTCCTGATACTTTCAGGAGAGTACCTAGAAACTAAACATTTCGTAAGCAAAGGAAAGAATACTGATTGTTTGTTTCCTTGAACATGAGTCAACCTTACTGAGGTTATTAAGATTTTCAATACTTTATAAGGGCACTTTCTGATCTTTCTCATACCATTTAACACTTGCAACAAGATACACATGAAAGATGTTATGGGCCCACAGGACTAAGGAAATTCAGAGGGCTATGAGGATAAAATGACGTACTGCATTGGGCAAATCTGCTCCAGTGCTTTTTAAAGTATTAAAAAGTAAAGATGTCACTCTAAGGACTAAGGGGTGTTTTCAGTCACCTCAGGTGTGTATGAAAACTGGACAACGAATGAATAAGGAAGGCCCAAGAAGAATTAATGGCTTTGAATTATGGCATTGGCGAAGAATATTGAGTACGTCATGAACTGCTAGAAGAACAATCAAATCTGTCTTGGAAGAAGTACAGCCAGAGTGCTCCTTAGAAGTGAGGATGGTGAGACTTCATCTCATGGACTTTGGACATGTTATCAGGAGGGACCAGTCCCTGGAAAAGAACAGTGAAAGAGAGTCAGTGAAAGAGGAAGACAATGAGATAGATTGACACAGTGGCTGCAACAATGGGCTCAAACATAATAATGATTGTGAAGATGGTGCAGGACTACCGGGCAGCATTTTTTTCTGTTGTACGTAGGTTCACTATGAGTCAGCACCCAATAACATGGAGATGAAAAAGGGAAAGTTGTCCTTAGAAATAACACGTTCAACTATGATATTACATGGGGAGAAGAAATCAAAAGCCACCATTTGTTGTGACACTAGCAAACCCAACCCCTGACCCACCACAGAGGAGTTCATCAGGTAACCTTTATAAATAACTCAATCTCCTGGTTCCATAATGTATTATTTAGAAATTTTCAAATTAATGGAAATTGTGTGACTCAACCTTGTCCAGTAACACTCGTCAGTACAAAAAAATGACATAGATTTGATGTTAGACACATAATTCCCAGAAGTGACATGTTTGCAAATGGTAACTTTTTCAGTTAATTAATATCTTTGAATCGTGGGATTTAAGAGATTCAATAAGCGTGAAAAGGAAAAACATGTTAGTCTGTAAAATATTAACCGTCGTGTTAGACTAGGAATGACAATTTTAAACAATGTTTTACACTTCATTAATCTGTTAAGTTTTCTATCAAGTCTGGCTTAGTAAGTAGCTTAAATCTTGATCACATTCTGAGAATTCAGATTATAAATACTCGAGATAGAATCTCTTTGGTTCTAATGGGCAACACACTGACCTTTAAAAAGAAGAAATGTAATAGAAAGATAAGTCCACTAAACAAATAGAGAATTTACAGTTAAAAATTTCTTTTCATTAACCAGATCCTTATTTCACTTGTTAGTTGCTTTCATTTTCCATTTACTGTGATATTTCTCCTTTCATGATTTGTTTTATGAAAATAGCTACAATGAAAATTAAATGATCACAGCCTTTTGAAGATTAGTGTACCAACACATATTTATTCACTCCTTAACTTACAAAAAAATTTGGTGTGAAACAACGGGTGTTGTTTAACTAGAATACATAACTACAATGGCTCACTCAGCTGAACCAAACATTTTACGTGCATTAGCCCGTTCAGGAGGCCTGATGGCGCAGTGGTTAAGAGCTATGGCTGCTAAACAAAAGGTCAGCAGTTTGAATCCACCAGCCACTCCTTGGAAACCCAATGGGGCAGTTCTAGTCATCAGCTACCTTTAAAAGAAAATTTAGTATTCTGGCACCGGGTTTTTTTTTTGGGGGGGGGGTGGTTTATTAGAAACACAAGAAAATAAATACATGAAGGCTTGCTGATAAGGGCCAAATGGAAAAAATGCATCAGCATTTGCCAGTTTCGTAGGAAATGTCCCACACACTACATGGCATGAGAGTTGTGAGTAAAATACCTTCTACGCCATTTATTCCCATTTCTGTACATTATTCTTGTGGTTTCTAGATAACTCTGCATGTTTGTGAAACTTAGCAGTTTCTACTGGGTGGTTAAGTCATTCCTCAAACAAAAAAAACAAAAAACAATCAACATTTTTCGGTATGTACTTTTTGGTATGTATTTAGTACTTCAATTGGTCAAACCTGTTGTTCAGATGGTGTCTAAATTCAGGTGGGATATACTCCAGGTTGTACTTTGGCTCTCGTGGACTTGTACTAATTTACTTCAGTTTCAACTTGAACTTGCATATGAGCAACTGATGGTCTGTTCCACAGTCAGCCCCTGGCCTTGTTCTGACTGATGATATTGAGCTTTTCCATCATCTCTTTCCACAAATGTAGTTGATTTGATTCCTGTGTATACCATCTGGCAAGATACACATGTACAGTCGCCATTCATGTTGCTGAAAAATATACTTGCAATGAGGAAGTCATTGGTCTTGTAAAATCCTATCATGCCATCTCCAGCATTGTTTCCATCACCAAAGCCATATTTTCCAACTACCAATCCTATTCAGTTCCTTCTAGACTGACATACATTATAATTGGTCGCCAGATCAAATTCCTAACAGTCCCAATTCAGAATTAATCTCTAAGTTTTCAACCATTTTGTGTTTGAAAGTATCTTTTAACTGAAATACTTATCACATCTCTGATAAGTATGTTAGTTATGTAAAGTATTAACCATCGTGTTAGACTAGGAATGACAGTATGAAGTTAGTACGAAGTTATTAGTTATGGGTGTTCAATTTTTCTTCTTCTTTAAGCCATATTTTCCTAAGTAAAAATTACTCCAGAATTATCGTTCAAGTGTAAATTAAGAAAAAAATTAGCATATCCTTTTTTCCCTATATTCTCTGACCCATTCTCCTTGCAAACGCCCTTGAAAGAGTACATATACTCCATGTCGTGTGAGAAAACATCAGAGGTAATTTAGAGACTCCTTTTATTTTGAGTAATGAAATTGGCATATGATACCCTTCCTATTCTATTGCAAATGAATAATGGAAGATTATGAAGAAAATAGACGAAAGACATTTGGAGAAAATTATGTAGTCGACAAAGAGTTAAAGAGGAATGATCAAAACAAAGAAGCACATGAGTGCAGATGCTAGGACAAAGCACAGCATAGCAATGAACCGTGGCCCATATGGCAGGCTACATTCCCACCATAAATCTAAGAGTCCTTCATATAGAGTATGTGTGCTCCGAGATGCCAAAGAGTGCATTAAGATAGCTTGGCTCTAATTGGGGTCTCTGTAAATGTCACCACATTTATCTTGTTGTTAGGCGCCACACTGCTTAAAACCATAGCAAAGGATTTATCTCCTTTTAGTTTGTGTTTGCCGTCAGAAGCTTCCTCCAAAGTGCTTCCCTAGTGTTCAGTTACTCTGTTTTACTCAGTCTTCATCAACATACGTGACACTTTTTGGTCCCTCTCACAAAAGTTAAATTACATATCATTAATTCATGATTTATGAAAATGTAGTCAACTAGCGGATTGATGATCCTATCCTTAAAGAGTTATTTGAGTAAAAAGGCAGCATGTATAACAAAATTTGTCTTAGAGGAAGTATAAAAAATTAGCTACCTTTAAAAGGAAATTCAGTATTCTATTAGAAACATGACAAAATAAATACATGAAGGCTTGCTGATAAGGGCCAAATGGAAAAAAATGCATAAGCACTTGCCAGTTTCACAGGAAATCTCCCACACACTACATGGCATGAGAGCTGTGAGTAAAATAGTTTCTACACCATTTATTCCAATTTCAGTACGTTATTGTTGTGGTTTCTTCATAACTCTGTATGTTTGTAAAACTTAGCAGTTTCTACTGGGCGGTTAAGTCATTCCTTAGGGAATTAAAATTTAAAACAATCAACATGAATCATCATTACATATTAACTCTTATTTAACAGACTCAGTGTCATTTTCATCTGCTTGCTGGGTTCCAGGCTGATCCAAGAGGCCAACTAAGGAATGTGTATGGCTCACTTGGAATATGAAAATCAGAGGCAAATAAGGGTAAAATCTCTCTTGATTACCCATGATTACTTTTTGTTCTTCTTTTAGGAATAACTTGAAGTAGGCATTAACTGAATTGTTAATTACCTTGAAATTTTTGAAGTAAATTTTCAAGCAAATTAAAACCTTTCTCAAGGCCTGTCCTTTACTGATAAAGCAGAGACCACAACTTATTAAGGGAAATAAAATATTAAGATAATTGGAGTTATTTGCGAGGTAAGACTACCAAAATCGCAACAATCAGATCAAAATCATTTAAGGTGGTTTATAGTTAAGAACCACCAAACTCTGTCAGCTTGCCACACTGTGGGGGCTTGTGTGTTGCTATGATGATGCTGGACGCTATGCTGCCAGTATTTCAAACACCGACAGGGTCACCCACGGTGGACAGTTTTCAGCAAATTTTCCAAACTAGCACAGTCTAGGAAGAAAGGCCTGGCAATCTACTTCTGAAATTAGCCCGTGAAAACCTCATGAGCCACAGCAGGATATCGTCTCATATAGTGCTGGAAGGTGAGCCCGTAGGTTGAGAGGCACTACACAATAGTCACAGCAATAGACTCCAACACACCAATGACCATGAAAACTGCACAGGAGCAGATATTTTGTTCTGTTACACATAAGGCTGCCATGAGTTGGAGCCAACGCAATGGCAACTAACAACAACACGTTTAAGAAATGAGTAGTATGGTGCAGCCTATAAGAGTTCTAGAATTTCCAAAGAATGACAAGAACCAAGATGAGATATGGAAACCTTATCACGTCACCCTTCTGCAGGTGGCAAGCTAAATCACAGAGTGACTTGTGCCACTCTAACTCAAGAGTGAAGAAAAGGTTAAGAGGGCTACGTGTTTATTGACCAACTGATACGCACCGAATACTACCGCAATGCCAGTGTGAGGGACTCACTCATACATGTCAGTTCTAAATTTGTTTTTTGCCTTTTCTTTGTTTCATAAGGAAAACCGTGGGCTGTTTTTACAGTCCTTGGGAAAGTATAGCCACTCAATAAATATTTGTTGAAGAAATGAGTTTTTACCATCAAAGAGTACCCACACTGGTATATTACATGCAGACTTCACTGTAGTGATCTGTCCATTCTGAGCTAAGTCTCTCCATGAAAACTCAGCTTTGTCTCAATTAATCTGCCATAGCACTGGCCTAATCATACTATAAATCTTGTGTGTGGGATTTTCTGTCTCTAGAAGAGGATAATCTGATCAAGATGATTGAGAACAGCTTCTTCAATTGTGTGCTTCAGTTCTCAGGTCATCAGATAAAATACAGGACACCCAGTTAAATCCAAGTTTCAGATAAACAATGATTTTTTTTTTTTTTAATATAGGCATTTTCATGCAATACTACTGGAACTATGCAATACTTGGGACATCTACTAAAAAATATTTCATTGTTAATCTGAAATTTTAATTTCCTGTATTTTATTTTGCTACAGTTCGGTATTCAGGTCCTATCTGTAAACTTTCACTGAGATTGAGAAACCAGGAAACATTTCATGACTTTGTGTTCTGATAAAGCGAGTCCAGCAGGTGGAGTTTCATGGCTGGCTTCACAACTCCCTCACTGGAAACCTGTTTTAAATACGTTAAATTTTACAATAATAATGGAAACCCTGGTGGCGTAGTGGTTAGGTGCTATGGCTGCTAACCAAGAGGCCGGCAGGTTGAATCCGCCAGGTGCTCCTTGGAAACTCTATGGTGCAGTTCCACTGTGTCTGATAGGGTCGCTATGAGTCAGAACTGACTCGACGGCAGTGGATTCGGTTTTTGGGTTTTTTTTTTTTGTTTTTTTTTAGTGTAAATCTAATGTTTTCTTTTTAAAAGCACAGGAGGTTTTCCATGAAGTCAAGTCACCTTAGTGTGTATTAGAAATGGCAAACGGGCAGTGTCTCAAACTTCCTAGGGCTACATCAATAGTATTTTTTTTCCTTTTTAAAACGTTTTTAATTGAGGTGTAACACATCTGCTGCAAGCATTCTTTTTTTTTTTGTTTTATTGTACTTCAGATGAAGGTTTACAGACCAAACTAGTTGCTCATTAAACAATTAGTACACATATTGTTTTGTGGCATTGGTTGCCAACCCCACGACATGTCAACACTCTCCCTTCTCAAACTTGGTTCCTTATTACCAGCTTTCCTGTTCCCTCCTGCTTTCTAGTCCTTGCCCCTGGGCTGCTGTGCTCATTTAGTCTTGTTTTGTTTTATGGGCCCATCTAATCTTTGGCTGAAGCATGAACCTCAGAAGTGATTCATTACTGAGCTAACAGGGTGTCCGGGGTCCATATTCTCGGGGTTTCTCCAGTCTCTGTCAGACCTGTAAGTCTGGTCTTTTTTGTGTGTATGTGAGTTAGAATTTTATTCTACATTTTTCTCCAGCTCTGTCCAGGACCCTCTATTGTGATCCCTGTCAGAGTAGTCAGTGATGGTAACTGGGCACCGTCTAGTTATGCTGGACTCAGTCGGGTGGGGACTGTAGTACCATTAGTCCGTTGGACTAATCTTTCTCTTGTCAACCATATTTTTAAACTCAAGATCAAATGGAGAAAAGGGGAAACGGGTGGAAACTCCATGCGTGTGCGGGAGGAGAGATGGGGGTGGCACACAATTAAAACAATGTGTCATAGAAGTAATTAAGCATACTCTCAGTACATAGCGATGTTCTTCAAAACATTAGAACATTCTTGATTGTAGCTAGCTGTGAGGAAATTCACTGATGAGCAGTTTTCCTAGCCCATTGCATGAGATGTTTTTGAAAGAAGGTATACAGCCAGAAAATGATTATTCACAGACTATCAGTAGAGTTTTATCCCACATAAGCCTGGTTCACAGGGTCATTTTTAACTTCCAGTATCCAAGCTCTTCATATGCATTTCTGACGTTTTTATGCAGCTTAGGCCTCCCTTCTTATAAAAGTGGGTTTTTTTTTTTTTTCCTATTTTGAATTCTATCTTTGACCTTCCCTAGCATATACTGTTCTAATTCATTGCCTCTGTTCCGCAAGTATAAAGTAAATGCTTGAACCGATACTCTGCACTTACTATGCATACTTTTACTCTATGACCCATTGTGATTTTGACTTTGCCCATGATGGACTATACTTTTCGTTTTCCCAGAAGAGAAGATAGTAGAAAAAAGAAAAGCAACAACAACAAGAAGCTTTAAGTTACCCTTGTTGCCTCTCACACTTGTTCCATCCTAATTGTGGACCCAGCATAAAATAACCACTGTCTGGAATGTTTTCATTTAGCAGAGTATTGTGCTGTGGACACCCTGACATATTCCAGGACAGATTTTGAGATTCTATTGCCTCCCCCTTTAGCATGCTTTGCAGATGTGCTGCTGGTGGTATTGGATAACTAATTTCCAAGTCTACGTTTGGTCTTAAACTATGAAAAATACAGGCACAGTTGTTGTAGATTTGATTTTAAGTAACAACAATGAAGTTAAGATGTTATCAATGTATTTAGGTATATTACATCCAGAGATACACTTGCTTAGTGGTGCTAAGTTAGTATTTTAAAACTTCAGGCAAGCCAAATAAATGTCAAAGCCTACCATCAGTGGGAGTCCCTGGGTGATGCAAATGGTTAACGCTGCTCGGCTGCTAACCGGAAGGTTGGAGGTTCAAGTCCACCCTGAGGCATCTCAGAAGAAAGGAGATTTTTCAGATCTACCTCTGAAAAATCAACTATTGAAAACCCTATGGAGCATAGGAGACCCTGGTGGTGTAGTGGTTAAGTGCTATGGCTGCTAACCAAAGGGTCAGCAGTTCAAATCTGCCAGGTGCTCCTTGGAAACTCTATGGGGCAGTTCTACTCTGCCCTATAGTGTCACTGTGAGTCGGAATTGACTCGACGGCACTGGGTTTTTATGGAGCACGGGTCTACTCTCACACACATGGGGTTACCATGAGTTAGAGTTGACTCAATAGCAGCTGGGAATTGAGGACCTCCAGTGGGGCTAACCTGATCGGGGGGATCACCCCTTTGTGAAAGCACACCTTTCTCATTGCCTCCAGGAATAAACTCAATAATATGTGCAATATAATGAATCATGTGGTATGTGATATTAATATAAAGCATATATATATTTGTTCTCTCAATGAATATTTATTAAGTACCTACTATGTGTCAGACTCATTTGTAGATGCTTAAGATTCATGAGTGAACAGAACAGAGCTGTCATGGAGCTTAGGTTTTAGCAAATACACACACACACACACACACACACACAAACCCGCATACACACACGGTGTCCCAGTGGTTAAGAGCTCAGCTGTTAATCAAGAGGTCAGCAGCTCGAATCCACCAGTTGCCCCTCGGAAATCCTGTGGGGCAGTTCTACTCTGTCCTATGGGGTCGCTATGAGTTGACAGCAACAGGTTTGGTTTTTGGTTATGTACATATACATATATATGTAATAAATTAAAAGAAGCATGACTAATTTCTCTACTGTCAACCCCTTTAAGTAAAAAACACACTTGATGCAGTAGAGTCACTTCCGACTCATGGAGATCCCACATATTTCAGAGTAGAACTGCACTTCATAGGGTTTTCAGTGGCTGTAACCTTACAAAAATAGATTATGAGGCCTTCTTTCCACGATATCTCTGAGTGGACTGCTAACCTTTTGGGTTGGTAGTAGACAGTGGGTTGGTGTCAT
Source organism: Elephas maximus indicus (assembly GCF_024166365.1). NCBI lineage: Eukaryota > Metazoa > Chordata > Mammalia > Proboscidea > Elephantidae > Elephas > Elephas maximus. Next base: position 33,554,413 of record NC_064836.1, on the reverse strand, counting down.
CCAGTGTGGTACCTGATGGTGGTGTCACTCACTCCCCCATGGACTTCATCCCTCACCAGACCATACAGAATCCTTAATAATATTTATTACCAATTTTAATCATAGAATAATATTCTATAAATACAGTTGTAAATTGCTTAAATATACTATTTCTTAGATGATATGAATACTAATAACAAAATTGCTTGTAAAATCTTTCTATATTGAATTACATAACTGGTTACAATATTTAGTAACTGAGTATAAGCCTTTCGATTTTTCTCCCTTTTCCTTTATTTACTACTTCATTCCCAAGAAAGTTATTGATATAGGCTCACAAGAACTAACTACCACAATATTGTAGCTAAAACATCAGAAAATTTGAGAAGATCAGCAACTGTAAAAACTCTGCCAGCGACTAAAACAACAATGTGTGCTTGTAGCGCGTGCAAACAAAACCACGTGTCTCAAAGCATCATTGTAATTGGATAATAATGGCAGCTCTGACCCGAGCACGTTAGAAGGTTCAAAAAGTAAATTAGCACAGAGTTTTAGCCTTGTAGATATATTGATACATGTAAGCTGGGCTTAGGAAAAATGTTTTTGTTGTTATAACTAACATGGAGGTATTTGTTATAAAGAACAATAAATTTCTGCTGAAACACTGCATAAAAATTTTATAGACAGTCATTTTGGTGTCACCCCCTCTGACAGTGTCACCGGATGTGGTCCACCCTCCCCCTCACCTCTGCCTTGCACCTTCTTAGAAGTGCCACTGGTAACCCAAAAAACCAGTGCCGTCCGGTAGTAGAGTACAAACTATTTGAGCTGCTGGAGGACCTCCAACCACCAGAGGCTGGGTCTTTTCATCTTCATCACAAAGAATAGTGCCTGAAACGAAAGAAAGGCTCTATGTGCATTTGTTGCCTTTGTTGAGTTAATCTGCCTATCAATAAATAATATCATAATGCAAATTCAAACATCTACCAACTTATATCTTCTTCCTATATTTATCTCATTGTTGCTGTTACTGAGATACAAGGATTTAAGAGACTAAGCCGTCACTTTTTCTCTCTGGGACTTGTATCTCTTGCCTAAACCCTGATGGTGTAGTGGTTAAGAGCTATTGCTGCTAACCAAAAGGCCGGCAGTTCAACTCCACCAGCTGCTCCTTGGAAACTGTATGGGGCAGTTCTACTCTGTCCTATAGGGCTGCTATGAGTTGGTATTGACTAGATAGCAATGGGTTTGGTTTTTTTTACAAGCTGATCATTAAAATGCCCTCTACTGAACATTTTGAAATTCTATTGTCCGTATTTCTGACGCCCCACCTAATTCATGAATTAATATATACATGAGTACTTTCAGCTCCTGGGAGTATTAGACAACAAAATAGACATGTGTCAGAGTGAGACAAACAGGGGCAAGGTGTCAGGGCTGCTTTGTGGTGAAGCTGTAATTGTGTGGATTACCAAGAGGCAGAAGTGGGTCTTTCGTGAAGTGTAATAATAGCAGGACTCACCCGGTAGTAATCTCCATTTCTGGCAAAACAACTCAGAGCAGATAAGTAAAAATGCATCATCTTTCATGAGGAAAGGGCAGTGCAATTTCAGACCTCGAATAAATAATGGGAAGTGGCAAGAGAAGACATAAAACGAGGGTGCTAGCCATGTGTAGAACATATTCGTACTCGGGAGACAGTGAATATTTTTGTGGACTTAAACATGCTTTTGGACCAAGAAGCAGAATTCAACTAAAATGAAAACCATTGCAACGGCTGGTTCCATATAACAAGTGTAACATGGCCTGGCAGGTTGCCCGTGGTAACAGTGGTTGCCTGATCCAGTTACCGTGAATTTTATTAAACAGAAAGTTCTGTCTGACATATGCTTTCATCGGCCCTGCTATGGAAGGAGCAAGTCTCTAAAACAAAGACATCGTTGTTTCAGTATTATCATTTTGGATATTATTGTATCTGAATATGATAAGCTCTTCTTAAAATGTAACAGGCTTTTGCAAAATCTTGAATTGTGGGGGGCTAAGGTTTGAAAGAATTAAGTTCCAAGGAGTTCAGAATGGTATTATTGTAGTAAAGATGATTTTCTAAGTAAAGTCATAAGAAAAAAAACTCCGTAATATAGGGCTAACACTGTGCATTTTATCAAACCTAAACACATTAAAAAATATTTACAGTCTATACAAAACATTCTCCCCTAAACAACAGGCTCGCATTAAAATTATATTCATACATAAGGAAGTAATTTGGTTGCAGTCATTAAACCGAGATGCTGCCTGTATATGCAGAGCATTTATAAGGGAAGCAAATAATATACAGATAGAAATAGAAACACCACTTTCAGTAACACAGGGTGAGCATCAAGAAGCTAATGAGTGTGAAGAAGAAGCCAATGGGAACTTCAGACGCTTTGGAACTCCTTAGGAGCTAGCCTTTCAGGTTAGTAGTTTCATTGTTCCCTTACCAGACAGTCTTTGAGAGCTTAATAATTAACCACCAAAACTATTTATAGAACTTTTAAAACATGACCATTCCTGAGGGCTCTGGGCTGTTTATCGTACTGCTCTCAGAGTTGACAAGGTCACGGAGAATTCCCATGTGAAGCACAACTCAGACCTCAAGATCCAAATCCCCCTGGTTGCGGTGAAGGTACACGGGTCTGAGAAAGTGATAAAAGAACAGCCTGGGCATTTTATCTTCCCCAGATCCTCTAAACCATCTCTTTGAAGGCGTTTTTGCCTAGGTGCAATTCCTTCCCTCTTCCATTAACACAGCTGCTCAGTTATCTCAACAGCTCCTATTAGGGTTCAGTGAATTTGCCTCAGTGTTCTAAAAGAAACCAGACTCTCACAAGTTGCTAATATATACTTACCAACCCACGGCCAGGTCACACAAACTCGCTTATAAAGTTTCCTGGGATTCTTTGCTCCACACAAAGCCCCTCCATTCTCGCTTTGAGCCATCGACTTCAACACTAACGTGTTTTCCTTGTGTATAACAACAAACATCTGCGACAGCAGATATGCCAAAATAAATAAAATTAAGCAGATGATTCTGTGGGGTTATGCTAAACAATTTTTTAAACAGGTTCAGATTTCTTTCTAAGGGAATACAAAATGTCTCCATATGCTGGTTCTTGGTTTTTTTTGTTTGTTTGTTTGTTTTTTAAATTGTGTGTGTGTGAGAGAGAGAAAAACAATGCTAACAGAGAGAGATGGAGAAAGATTATAATTACAGAGTTGCTAGAAAGTTAGATAATGTGATTTTATAAATGATATTTTTCTTAATTAAGGAGTATTTTCAATACAAACCAGAAAGCCTGTCTTCTCCTTCAAAAAGTTACAGTACGTATCATCTAAAATATTTTTACTTGTGTCACTAAGATGAAAACTGATCTGTTTTAGTGTAGAACCTGCTGGAAATGCTTTAGTCCTCGCTGTTATCGGTATTACTCTTGCCTATAGTAAAATCCTCTTGTTCCCTCCCTCTGGCTTTACATGCACAAAGTACAACCAAACACCTTATGGGATTTGGTTCCTTGGTTTGGAGGTTTAGAGTCACGGTTTCATGGAACATCCCAGTCAATTGGCCTAACAACGTGTTCAGTGATTCTATTCTACCTAGTTCACTGCATAGTGCCTAGCGTCTTAAACTCTTGCACAGGGCCATACAAGTCACAAAAATTGGTCTCTTTTCACCTGGAGAAACAGAAGAAGGAGAGTCAAGGAATGTTAGGAATAGGAGGAGGATATGGACTGTGTAGCTAATTGCCTCCATGAACAACTGCCTCCTTTGCCATGAGACCAGAAGAACTGGATGGTGCATGGCTACCATTACTAAACATTTTGATCAAAGATTCTACAAAAGAATATTGATCAAAAGGGGGAAAATTAAAAACAATATTTCAAATTCTTCAGACTTTCTGGAGCCATGGGGGCTCGCTGAACCTCTGGAACTACTGCCCTGAGAAAATTTTTAAGACTTAAACCAAAAATATCCCCTGAAGTCTTCTTAAAACCATACAGTAGTTTAGCTTAACTAGTAAAAAAAAATGTGCCTTGAGCATTATGCACTTTTGAGAATTATCTATACGAGTTCAAAGTGACAACAACAACTTGAAAGGTTAGATAGGAACATTTGGGGGCAGTGAGTTTATGTTAATGAGGGAGGAACGACTGAGAGAAAGAGGGCGAGAATGGCTGCACAACTCGAGGAATGTAATCAATGTCACTGAGTTGTACATATAGAAACGGCTGAATTGGTGTATGTTTGCTGTGTATATTCTCAAGAACAATAAAATCTAAAAAAAAAACTGTATGAATACACGAGGAAAGGGCAACAAACAATTGACTCTTTCCATTACATCACAGATTTGAAACAATCAAGATGAATGTTGACTGATGCCTGATGTTTAAAAACCATTTTGGCTGATAAGTTTCATTTTTTCAAGATGTATTTTTTTATTTTTATTTTTTTTTACTTTTTCCTCTTCTACCAGATCCATTGCCCTCTTCTGATTTATATATTAATTCTGTTGTGTATTTTAATTCTACCATTTTTTTTTTTAAACCACAAGACAGTAGCTATTACTGTTTTTTAAATCAATACTCATTTAGATTAGTAGTTTTCAACCGAGACAGTTTTGCCCCCCGGGGACATTTGGCAATGTCTGGTGACATTTTTGGTGACTCAGACGTGGTGGGGCTCTAGGGCATCTAGTGGGTCAAGGCCAAGAACACTGCTAAGTGTCTTAGAATAAACAGAACAGCTCCCCACAACCAAGAGTTGTCTATCTGAAAAGGTCAATAGCGCCCATGCTGAGAAACTCTACCCATTAATTTCCTAGGGCTCGCATAACAAAGTCGCATAAAGTGAATGGCTTAAACAATGGAAATGTGTTGTCTCATAGTTCTGGAGGTCAGAAGTCTAAATCAATGTGTTGGCTGGGCCATGCTCATTCTAAAGTCTTTAGGGGAAGATCCTTTTTCCTTGTCTCTCACAGCTTTTAATAATGATAATTAAAAAAAAAAAAAAAAAACCTTACCTGTTGCCATAGAGTCAATTTTGACTCACAGCGACCCTATAGGACAGGGTAGAACAGCCCCAAATGGTTTCTAAGGAGTGGCTGGTAGATTCAAACTGCTGACCTTTTGGTTAAAAGCCGAGCTCTTAACTACTGTGCCACCAGCACTCCTGCTAATGGTCCCTGGTATTCTTTGACTTGTAGATACATCTTCCTATGGTCATCTCTCCTCTGTCTGTATCTCTGTGTCTCCTCTCATCTTTTATAAAGACATCACTCAGATTGAATTAAAACCCACCCTACTCTGGTACGATCTCATGTTAAGTAATAACATCTTCAAAGACTCTGTTTCCAAACAAGGTCACATTCACATGTACCAGTAGTTAGGACTTTGCCCTATCTTTTTGGGGGGCGCAATCCAGTAAATGGAACCCTAACTTAGATTTACCCACATTTACCACTTCCTCCGCTCTTCATTTTCCTTTCTTCACACCTTGAGTCTGAGTAAAGTGTTATTTTTCTTAAGTAAGGGTATACACTGTTCACTCTTTCCCTTCTCTCTCGTGATGTTTATTTTGTTCTTATTTTTGAAATTCATTTTGATGGATATGGAAATCTAGGGTAGACATTTTTCTGGGTTCTTTCATGGCTGTGGACAAATAAGCTGGCAGTCTCATTGGCATTCATTTGAAAGTAACCTGCCTTTAAATAGTTGGGTCCTTTGAAGGTGTACCTTTTGTCATGTAATATCCTGCTGTGCCCCTATGAGGTATCTCAGTATGGGTTTTCCATTTTATCCTGCTGGGGGTTAAGAGCCCTGGTGGTGCAGTTGTTAAGTGTTTGGCTGCTAACCAAAGGGTCAGCCATTAGAACACACCAGATGCTCTATGGGAGAAAGATGTGGCCGTTTGCTTCCATAAATATTTACAGCCTTGGAAACCTTATGGGACAGCTCTGCTCTCCTATAGGGTCGCTATGATTCAGGATCCAGTCAACAGCAACAGATTTGTTTTTTTGGTTTTGGGGATTCACTGAGTTTTTGAATCTGCACATCGGAATATTTCATCACCATTGGAAAATTCTCAGGTATTATCTCTTTACACATCGCCACTCTTCCATTTTCATCCTACTCTTTTTTCTCATTCTAGAGGAAACCCTGGTGGTGTAGTGGTTAAGAGCTACAGCTGCCAACCAAAAGGTCAGCAAGTTCGAATCCACTGGGCCTTCCTTGGAAACCCAATGGGGCAGTACTGCTCTGTCTGATAAGGTTGCTATGAGTTGGAATTGACTCAACAGCAATAGGCTTTTTTTTTTTTTCTCATTCAAGAATTCCAGTTAGATATATATTGAAACTTATTAATATCTTCCATAGCTCTTAATCTTTCTTCCTTGTTTTCCACCTTTTTGGCTCCATGTGTACCATTTGGATTTCCTCTGACCTAGTTTTTTTTTTTTTTAGATCCTAGATTAAAATTACTTCTTTAATTGTGCTATTATGATGTTCAAATTGACCATGGAGGTCTTACTATTATTTATTTGATTTTCCATTTTGAAAAATTCAGTTTGTTTTTATATGCCACATTTTATCATTTCCATTTCCGTCAGATTTTAAGCTTGTCTTGTATTTGATTAAAAGAGAAAGGATAGTTGTTTTTTTTTTAATTTGTATCTATAATCCATATACTTGAAATCTCTGCAGATCTGTTTCTGCTGTTTTTGTTTTGTTTTGTTTCCCCTGCTGCTTTTTCTTGCTCGTGGCACTTTGTTTGATTGTGTACTTGGTCATATTAGAAGCATGCACTCATTGAACAAAAATGTGTTGCACTCTTTGAGGGTTATATAAAGTTACTTTTCAGGAGACTTTCAGCTGGCGAGTTATTAAATTCAAGTTATTATTTTGAAAATGCTAAAACAAACACACCATTGTTGTCAAGTCAATTCCGACTCATAGCAACCCTATAGGACAGAATAGAACTGCCCCATAGGGTTTCCATGGAGCAGGAGGTGGATTCAACCTACGACCTCTTGGTTAGCAGCTGAACTCGTAACCACTACACCACCAGGGTTCCTTGAGAATACTAGGTGGCACTCAATCCTAGGCTGGGCTGCAAATCCACAGGACTATTTTTGCCCTTCTTTATGTGCTACTTTCAACTCAGAACCAAGAGGAACTTCCCTGAAATCCACATGAGGTGAAAGATTTTTCGAGACATAGTTCAGGTCACGTGTACCCTGAGGGTATAATCCTTTGAGGACTCAGATTAATGACAACAAGGTCTTCAATACATTTCCCATCTTGGTGGGTCCAGGGCCTTGACTTTTATCTCCTTCCTTCTTCAAATAAATTGTTATCCACATGAATATATTACTAATATATTGGCACAGCTAAAAAAATTAATTCCTTGCTTAAGGAGAAATGTTAACTTTTCAGTTTGCTTTTAATGTAATAATAATTACTATCAGAGTGGCTATTTGCTATACACCAGGCACTGTTCTAAGTGTTTTTGTGTGTGTCATCTAATTTTATCACCAAGCTCTAAAAGGTAAGTTTTTATAATGCTCATGTCACAGAATATATGGAAGCATAGACAGGTTAAGTAACTTACCTCTAGTCACACAACCAGTAAGTGGTGAAGCCAGGATTTGCCCCCAAGATTTTGGCTCTTGAGCCCATGCTCTTAACTATGATACATGTCTTTATTTTCATGAGTTAGCTTATACAGAAGCAATTTTAATAACTTCTGGGAAACCAGTAGGCCATGCAGCCAATAACTTAACTAATAACTTATACTAATACCAACTTTTACCAGTATCAATAACTCTTGATATTTCTGATAAGCCCAACAGATAAAAATTCACATTTTCAACTTGTTCTGGAACTTTGGGACAAAGATATATAATCCTCTTCAATTTTTTTTAATCAATCCTCAGAGACTTCATATAATTTTGAATCCATAAACAACAAAATATACAGTAAGATCACTAAAGTAATATAAAATTAAATCTTATAATTTTAATAATTTAAATTATTGCTTACCTAGATTTGTGTCTCATGATTGATCAACAGAGGTTTTTTTCCAGAAGATTGTGATTTACCCAGGACATTAAGGAGCTCAACATCATCATTTTGCAAAGAAACCCTTATCAAGCAGAATCAGACCTGCCCACACAGGGAATTTCAGAATCATCAGTTTAAGAAAATGACAGTTACTTAAGGGAAACATGGATGGATTGCTATTAATTCTATTCAGCAGGAAAAAAAAAAAGTGCTATACATCATGACACAGTGAGTTGCAACAACTCACTGGTATTTTTATTTGTAAGTATAGTAATCCCACGAGGGTTCAAACTGACTAAAAACCATGTGTAGTAAGAAAGTGAATTTCCCTTCCAAGAATCTGCACCCATTAAAAAATGTTTAGTGTTTGAAGGATAAGAAAAGGGTAAAGGAAGTAGAAAAGGTCAATCAAGTTTTCCAAGCCTTTGCCCAAATCCTCAAATACCAAAGTATTTGAATTAGTTCTTACCATTTGGCTGGTGAGAAAATTAAAGTTATTCTGAAATCAATTGTTGTCAACAGACTCATTAATTTCCAAAAATTGGTCAAAATTTACTCTCCATTCTTGAAACACATTAATCCAGTTGAGTAAGGGAAGTTGATTGAATTAATAGTTATTTGTGTTCCTTGAAACTTTAAGAGAGTAGGCAATCCAGAAAGACGTACTTGATCATTAGTTTCCAAGTTAAAATAAACCTAATTATGAATTGTATAGCTTACCTTCAGTACCCTCTATCACAGCAATATCAAAAATCTCTGATGGTTGTATTTGTTTTGCCTTTAGTCATTGAACTCTCTCTTCTGACTTCATCAGCTTCTAGACAGTATGTTTATTTTAGAATCAATCTAATAACTGGTACATGAATAAAAATACAAAATTCAGTTTTGTTAAAGACATAACATAGAGAATCAGGTCAATTTTAGGAAACGTAATGTCCAAAGTCGTTGCTTCTCTAGAGCAAAAAGGGAAGAAAGAAAAGAAAAGAAAGCTACAAAGCTAATAAAAAAGATTCATCTTGAAAGACCAATCACCTCAGCCGATAATTCGAATAACCTGAAAAAATGGGTTGAATGTACTCACAGCTTTGGAAATATATATAGCATCTAAGTTTGCTGTGGTTATTATTTTGGTTTTGTTGTTTGATTTTGCTTTTAGTAAAACAGCTATCAGAAGATTTAGGTCCATTTCCAATAGAAAAAAAAAAATTTCCAGTAAGGACATATTTTTGTGTGTGGCAATTGGAAAATAGGTTATTAGTAGGTTTCTGTGAATTCCACTAAAATGGCATTGCTGTAGTATTATGGAAGCAAACTTATGACATGTAATGCCTATGACATTAACGTAAAATTAGGAAGAATGGTGTCTGGGTAGAAGGACCCATAGTGGTGCGGTGGTTAAGCACTCAGCTGCTAACCAAAAGGTCTATAGTTTGAACCTATCATGGTAGAAAGATGTAGTAATCAGCTTCCATAAAGATTACAGCCTCAGAAACCCCATGGGGCAGTTCTACTCTATGAGTTAGAATTGACTCAATGGCAATGTTTTCTTTTTTGTTTTTTTTGGTGTGTGGGTGCTACTCCATCCTATAGGGGTGTCTGGGTATACTTCTTAAATTTCCAGTAACTTCGAAAAGCATATTTTTTTTTGTTTTTTTAGTGGTGTCTCTGGTAGAAAGACATATCTGTGTAGTCAAGAATCTTCAATTAGTCACTCATCTCCTGTGCATTTTCTCAAGAGAGATGTATAGTGACATTCAGGCAGATGCATGTGCTTGTACAAACAGGACATTGCCCTCCAAACCCCAATGAAATTGTGAGCTGTGCCACATCCAAGCCTTCAGGACTCTTTGTTTCCCTAGATTCAGGGTTGACATATAAATATCTTTGACTCTTTTCCTTTACATCCTCAACCTCATACCTATCCCACAGTTGATGTAAAGAGACTCAGAAAGAACTCTAGGAAAAGCTCATAGAAATATTTCTTCATTCCAAGGCTAGAGCATCTGGTTCAAGCCATCCCTTAACAGCCTCTTTCTAATTGATCTCCCCCCATTCCTGTTAACAATTATTTGAGATTCTACATCATACTTCTACGTACCAATAAGCTCAATATCTTCCACAGCCATCTTTGACAGCCTTCTTTCAGCTTTAAATTCTGTTTCTGCCTTCTCAAAATTATTACACCTTTGGCTGTCAAATACATTCCTAGAACACTGCAAAATGAAATAAGAAATTAGGATGAATAGTCACTGAAAAATTAATCCCTCCTCTCCCTCCAAAAAAAAAAAAAGATAAATCAAGAGAAGCTGTTTTAGGGCTGGTAGGGACACAGGTGAAAAGTTGTCTTTTAAACTTTGTGAGAGTCAGGTGCTAGAAGGATAAATAGTAGACCATTGGACATTCAGGACATCGTTCAAGAAATAGCTCAGAAATAAAAACGTGAATTTTTTAAAAATTCTAAAGCATGGTCAGTGACCTTCTTTCAGGGACACAGAATTCTGATTCTTGGTTATTTCTTGGAGTACACTCTCAAAAACCTGGTTGAGAGGCACACATTGAAATGTTACAGGACCACCACTCCTTTCATCCAGTTTTTTCAATGCTCTGAGGTCTTTCTTTTACCAGGACTGACTGAGCTCTGAAGAGCCTCCTTCACTGACTGCTTTGTTCCCATGTGTATCAAAAGACTCTACAGGGTATTCATGCAGTTGCTCAAAGGAAGTGGACATTACCCACTACATTACAAGTATGAGTATTTCCTATATAAATCCATAAATGGGAGACTGATTTTAGACTTTAGTGCTCAGAACTGATAGAACTGACTGTATTGCCTTTTCATTTTGACTGTCAGAAATGCTATAGTCAAGTTTGACCTGGTTTTTATTTAAGAAGATGGTAACTAATAAAAAGATATTGGATTTGGTGAACTTGGATACTTTTCCAAAAGTAGTTTCAATGAGATTAGAGGATTAAGAGAGGAGGATCCATTGAAAGCACAAGCACAGGTTACAATTAAGAGACTTCACGGTAAGAAACAGACTGGAAGGTGAGTGGTGAAAAGGGATAGAAGTAAGGGAGCAGAGCTGGTAAATTTAGTAAGCTAGATCAGACATATTCACATTTGTAGACACAGTGGAGAAAGTCAATGGAAAGGCACAGATTGAAAATGCAAGAGAGGAATGTTGGAATTTAGGAAGAGGCTATCACTATTCTCTTCCCCCTAGTTATGGTATAAAAAAAACCATTGCCATTGAGTTGATTTTGGCTCATATCAACACTATAGGACAGAGTAGAAATGCCCCATACTATGGTTTCCAAGGAGTGACTGGTGGATTTGAACTGCTGACCTTTTGGTTAACAGCCAAGCTTTTAACTATTATGCCAGCAGAGCTCCAATTATAGTATAGACAGAAGAATCACAGCGATAGAGATCAAAATACAGCTATTGACCATGATTAATGTTAATGTTTGCTGGAAAACATAGCTTTAGTTCTGGGGGAGAGTAGACTTAACCTTAAAGATAAGCCTCCTACTACTGAGAAGACAGCAGATCATAACCCTGCACCTCTTGACAGGTGACACCCCCCAGTGAAAGAAGATGAGCTGAGCATGCCCAGTTGCTTTTCCCAATTCATCAACTGGATATCTCATTCTTTAGAAGAAATGAAGTGGTGAGGGATGTGGAAAGAGGCCACGTAGAAAGAGGATTGTCTTAGTTTCCTAGTTCTGTCATGAAAGAAACACAAGTGAGTGAATTTAAAGAACAGAAAAGTATTTTCTCACAGCTGTAGAGGCTAAAATTCCAAATCAGAGTCTTGGCTGCATGGACTCCTTTTGTGAGCCTTTCTCCTAGTTCTGGTGTCTGCCAGCAAGATTTGGAGTTCCTTTGCTTATAGACAACCCTCACACGTCATCTCTTTCTCTGTGTGTGGGTCTCTGGTCTATTCTGGTGTTTTCATAACTGAGAAGTGGTGAGGTTTGGCATCCAGTCTACACTTGTATGACCTCAACTGACTGATTGATCACATTACATTAGATTACATCATGGAAGGTGATTACATTACAATAGATTACATTATGGAAGGAAATTTGCTCTGCCCAAGGCCAACTGAGTTGGTTACATGTCATTCCATGACACTAACTAGATTACTGTTTGGCCAAACCACTGGGAGCTAAAGCCTATCCTACTTGACACATAAAATTAATCATCACAAGGAAGAAATGTGACTAAGTGAACCCTTATCAAGAGTGACAGAGAGAAAAAGAATGAAAATTGGCTAAGAAGAATTGATGCCTTTGAATTATGGTATTGATGAAGAATATTGAATACACCATGGACTGCCAAAAGAATGAAAAAATATGCCTTGGAAGAAATACAGCCAGGATGCTCCTTAGAAGCCAGGATGGCGAGACTATGTCTCACATACTTTGAAATGTTATCAGGAAGAGTAAGTCCCTGGAGAAGGACATCATGCTTGGTAAAGTAGTAGATCAGTGAAAAAGAGGAAGACCCTCAAAGAGATGGATTGACACAGTGGCAGCAACAGTAGGCTCAGGCATAGCAATGACTATGAGGATGGCGCAGAACTGGGCGGCGTTTCGTTCTGTTGCACATAGGGTCAATATGAGTTGGAACTGACTCAACGGCAGATAACAACAACAATTTTTTTATATAATGCTAAATCAGGCTACTCCTACAGATAAAGTTATTGGATTTGTTACATTCTCACTTCTCAGAGAAATTTTCACTTTTTTCCAAGATCCTTATGAAGGAATGATGGCAGCACATCTGAGTCTTTACTAATATTTGTAAATCGTCATTGATAGAGGAAGAATTCAGTCCCAAAATTAAATGATAGTAGTTTGGCAATAGAGGAAATGTGAAGATTTAGGAGCAGATAACCATGAAGATAAGAAGAGGGACAAAGAGTGTGCTTAAGTGTGATTTCATATAATTTCTAATAAATTTGGAGAAGGATAACAATGTCTTCTCCAAATTTATTGGATTAGTGTCTACAATTCCAATCAATTGTAACAGAAGCACTAAACGAGGGAGTTAGTGATCAAATTAATTGTGCATATAAAGGGAGCCAATACAAGTTTTCCAACCAGACATTGTTTAATAGATATTTGCACATGCAATGAAGTTCTGATCAAACCCAAGAGCATGTTCTGTTTCTTGTCTATGGGTTCTTGCACAGTGTATGCCTATAAAGTTAGTAAAAGTAAAACCAAAACCAAACCCATTGCCATGGAGTCGATTCTGAGTCATAGCACCCCATAGGATAGAGTAGAGCTGCCCCATAGGGTTTCCAAGGAGCAGCTGGTGGGTTCTAACTGCCGACCTTTTGGTTAGCAGCCATAGCTCTTAACTACTGTGCCACCAGGGCTCCAGTAAAAGTAAAGCCACCTAGAAATGTAACTTATATCTTTTTGGAGCCCCAATGGGGCAGTGGTTAAGCACTCAACTGCTAACTGGTAGATTGACTGTTCGAACCCACCAGCTGCTCCTTGGGAGAAAGATGTGGCAGTCACCTTCCATAAAGATTCATAGCCTTGGAAATCCTATGTGGCAGTTCTGCTCTGTTGTATAGCATCACTGAGTCAGAACTGACTCAATGGCAATGGGCTGTGTTTTGTTTTTGTTTTTTGGTTATCTTGAATCACTTCATGTATTGGCATCTTTTTTTTGTTTTTTTTTTTTCAGTTTATATGCTTCCTCTAGGACGTGATTTCCATGGGCCCAGCCATCTTATTTGTCTTGTTCACTGCTGAGTGTATCCCTCATTCCTGTAGCAATATATGACAGAGATTAAGCATTCAAAAAAGACTTTATAATAAGGATTTGAATGCTAACATTACTCTTTATTTTTTTCTTATTTAGGAAATACATAGAAAATCTCATGATATTAGCACAAATACAATGCACTGGTTTTGTCCTTATAATAAATAACTTTCAATATAATTCATTTTGGAACAGCTTATATAAATAGGGCATTAAAGAAATCCTTCCAAGTTACTACTTGAAATGCTTGCTCTTCAGCAAATTTAAACCTTTCCCCTCAGTCTTGGGAGAAAATGTAGGCAGCTGCTTTTTGGTGACAAGAAAGCAGAAATATTGCATTTAAGTCAGGAACAAAAAAACAAATTTCAAATCTAGCACCTTCTCCACAATTCACACATCTTTAATATATCTGATGCCGTCACGTCGATTCCGACTCATAGCAACCCTTGAGGACAGAGTAGAACCGCCTCATAGGGTTTCCAAGGAGCGGCTGGTAGATTTCAAACTGCTGGCCTTTTGGTTAGCAGCTGAGCTTTTAACCACTGCGCCACCAGGGCTCCGCACTTTAATACAGTACCAGGCTTTTAGACATAGAAAACAAAATTAGTGCCAATTTCAAATCTGCTATTTATAATGTTCGAAAGACGAGCTCACTCATTGTCCTGGAGCAGCGCTACCGCTGAAGTTACACCTGCCAGAGACAGTCCGCTGTAACTGAAGTGGATGTATATTTTTATAAACGTTAAGAGGCTTAGAATATAAAGCAATGATTGTACACACATTTGAACTTTAAAAGTTTACCTAATTTGAATTGAACCACGCTGATGCTTTTTTTTTTAATCAAATAGATGTTGATGAAATTTTGATAAATTCACACTTAGCCTTAAAAGAAAATTTAAAAAATACAAAACAAATTTAAACAACCCATTTGGCAACACATTTTTGGATTAATAAGTGTCATGGGTGGAATTGTGTCCCCCAAAATATCTGTCAACTTGGCTAGGTCGTGATTCCGTTGTATGATTGTCTACCATTTTACCCTGTGATTGATTCCCTATGCGTTGTCAATCCTATCACTACAATGTAATAAGATGGATTAGCAGCAGTTATATTGATGAAATCTACAAGATTAGATAGTGTCTTATGCCAATCTCTTTTGAGACATAAAAGATAGAAGCAAGCAGAGAGACAGGGGGACTTCATATAACTACGAAAGCAGTTCCAGGAGCAGAGCGTGTCTTTGGACCTGAGGTTTCTCCACTGAGATGCTCCCAGACCGAGGAAAGACTGTTGCATCACAAGGATGTTCCCCAGAGCTGACAGAGAGAGGGAGCCTTCCCCTGGAGGTGGCTCCCTGAACTCAGACTTCTAGCCTACTGGACTGTGAGAAAATAAACTTCTCTTTGTGAAAGCCATCCACTTGTGCTATTTCTGTTACAACAGCACTACATGGCTAAGACAATAACTACAGACATCATTCTCCAACACCCTCTTTCCTAGCCCAACTAACATCCCCCAGTCTTTACCAAGAATCTTAATTCTACAAAATCTCTCTTGCTTTGTACCCTGGTGGATACACTTTTCACATCCTTCCAATTGCAAAAAATTACACACCAGTCAAGGTAATGCAGCAAATGACTTGTGTCGTCTGGATTAGACAGACCCATGTCCAAATTCCCAATTGGTGGCATGTTAGCTACATGATCTTAGAATATATTATCTTTCTCCTCTTGGTTTAATTGTGCACAATAATTATATTTATTCTTTATGTGATACTGTGAGTCAAATTAGATGTTCAAGCAATCTATCCTCTCATCAGCAATGTAAAGGTTTTAGTTGCTGAGCATGTTAACATTTGCAACACCCAGGGGCTGATGTATACAACAGCATGGATTCATCTTACAGGCTTAATACTGAGTCAAGTCAGGAGACTCAAAACAGTACATGAGTCAATCTATACGAAACTTAAAAACAGGAAAAAACTAATCTATGGTTATAGAAATCAATATGATACCTACCCTGGGGAGCAGTATTGAGTAGGAGGAGATATTCAGGGGCTTTCTGGGGTGCTAGAAATGTTCTATGTTCTATACTTTGATCTGGGTGGTCTATACATGGGTGCATACATACATAAAAATTAACCAAACAGTTCATTAAAGATTTGTGCATATAAATGTGAGTTGTACAAAAATTTGACTTGGCAAAAGTTGTGTGATAGATCTATTTACAGCAACAACAAAAAGAGTAGCTGTTGAGGCTGCTTATGTACAACCAAACACCTCATGGGATTTGGTTCTCTGGTTTGGAGGTTTAGAGTCATGGTTTCATGGGACATCCCAGTTAACTGCTCTAATAACATGTTTAGTGCTTCTGTTCTACTCCCCAAGTTTGTTGCATAGTGCCTGGGGTCTTAAAAGCTTACAAGTGGAAATCTAAGGCACAACAATTGGTCTCTATTCACCTGGAGCAACAACAGAAGGAAAGTTAGGAATAGGAAGAGGATATGAAATGTGTGGCTAATCACCTCAAGAAAGTTTCAAAATACATTTATACAAAAGAGTACGTGCTATGTGACTCATGTGCATGAATTTTTAGAACAGATAAAACAAATATATGATAGAAATATTCAGCATAATGATTGCCTCTGGGGACATTGACAATGGAGATCGACTGAGAAAGGACATGAGGGAATTTCTGCCCTGGTGTTAATTTTCTAAGTGTGACAGTGGTTTGAGTCATTCAGGTGTATCAATTTTCTAAGCTCATAGACTTGCACACTTAAGATTTATGCAATTTCCTGTATGCCAATTTTAACCTCCTCCAAATAAAAAAAAATTAAGCAAAGAAAAAAAAAATTGGGGGCGATATGATAGATCGTGTCATCTGGAAAGACATTCTGAGAAAGAACATAACCATTTTGACTAGAGACAAATTCAGCTCCACCGTTTGAATTCACTGACATCTTTGCTTAAAGGCAATAGTTGTTCTAACGTCTCCTATTGCTATAACTCAATTCTATAGCAGTTCTTAAGATAGCCCAAACTTTAAATATGACACTGTTTACTTCACTCCCACTTTATAGGAAATGTACTAGGGAGAGCTCACACTAGCCATTTATTTTAGTTAAAATCTAATTGTAAACATGCTTTTATGCGACTTCATTTTTCTATAAACATTCACTGACTTGCTGACATATGTAAACCTATAGTTACGCTTACTGTAACCATAAAATAGGGACAGATTCCAGGCTTATTTTAGAATTTTGTGTGATAAAAGCAATGTGGAAAGAGCACAATTAAACAAAATGTGTGATAAATTTATTTTATTAAATATATCCTCTTTCCAGATGCTAAGAAATTTGATGATATATATGTGGATAATTGCGGTTGTTTGTTGTGTGCTGTCAAGTCGATTCCCACTCACAGCGACCCTATAAGAGGGAGCAGAATTGCCCATATTGTTTCATGGGCTATAATCTTTATAGGAGCAAATTGCCAGGCCTTTTCTTCCACAGAGTCGATAGTGAGTTTGAACCATAGACCTTTCAGTTAGCAGCTGAGAACTTAACCATTGCTCCTCCAGGTGTGTGTGTGTATATATATATATATACATACATACATATATGATAGATAGTCATTGCAGTTGTTATAGATAGTCATTGTGGTTAGTTGTTATATGATATATATAGTAAATAAGAAGAAAGTTATTATGTATTATGTATAAAGAAAATAAGGAAAAACACCCCTGTTTTATTTATTTTGATAAATAAATGTATATGGTCCCTATCATGTGTTAGTTCCAAACAAGGCATTCAATAGACTTTTACTGAGGACTTAGTACATGCCAAGGCATGTACCAGGTGCCGGGTACAACAGAGACTAAACTTTCAAAGGATAAATAGAGAGAAGATAGAGGCCCAGTTAATCATAATACAAAATTGAAATTCAGTCAAAGAGATCTGCACTTATGGAGAATCCTATGCCTGTTTTTCAACCCAAGGAATTTCAAACTGGTTAGGGCCACAGGGAAGAAACCCATATTGACTTCGAAAACAAAACTCAGTGCTAATTTCTATAAAGCCTGTAGTTTACGTGTAATTTATGAAAAATAAACTTTTAAATGTTCAATGTTCTGGGTTTGTCACAAAGAGTTCATTGCAGTCTCTACATATTTTTGTTTATGTGTGTATTTGTCTGCATGACTGACACAAAGTGATTAATCCAAATGAAAGACAAAAGAAATAATACTATTTTCTCAAAGGCTTTCTAATCTTAAAGTTTCCAAATAAACGTGGGATATGACATCAGGCTCAAATGGCCTCATTTCAGAATGCCTGTAGGCATAACAAGGGACCCACACTTGTGTGGAGGGCTTGATAGCCTTCTGATATGCTGACTCTCAGACAGAAACCAGATACCTCACCGTCTGCTTTGCTTCATGCTGATCACTCACTTTTTAGGCTAGATAACATCCTCAGAAACTCTAAACAGATCATATATTACATAATAATTATCCTTCCTTAAAGACAACACAAAAAGACATCCATTTAGTTCACTTACTCCAGAAAGTTAGAAATTCAAAAAGTAAGCAATATCTGTTCGCCTAGGAAATAAATTAGAACACGAATTTTGAACATTCACATAAGAAATCTGGCATAGAGTCACATATAATTTATCTAAAATTGGCTTTGTTTGTAACATAGTATTAAACAAGTCTAAGGTCAGAGGCTATATAAACAATATATCCAAAAATTGTATTAGACAGATGCACTCTGGGTAAAGTCAAAATACATGACAAGCTAGAAGTGCTTCCACTGTGTCATTATTTTGGTTCCTGCGATTACAATATGATATTTTATCTCAATGCATAATTTTATGATACAAATGTAAAGAAAATACTTATGGATGACCCTTCTACTAGGTAAGATACTTGCCAAAAAATAATCTGTGGAAAAAAAAGATGCCTTGAACCAGAGAAGTAACTTCAACAGCACATGTTTGAGGTTTTGCGAGCTGCATATTTGGAGATCATTTTGAGATAGCAAAGGTGATTTGGCTCCTTATTTTATTCTATTTCCCAACTCATTCTAACTTCAAAAGGTGTCTCAGGCCTTGATCACTAATCACACAATGAACGGTATTGTTTATAAAAGCATACTTGATCCTTTTCATTTTTAGATGCCTTCCATCTTCACTCTACTAGCCCCTTTGGAGGGCATTTATATCCATAATCATAGAGGTACAGTGAAAAGATCCTTAAACAAAAATCCCCAGAGAGTGATCTTCCTGACTGACCCTCTTGCGGGCACCATATGTGTCTTATTCAACTTCTAGTCTCCCAGCCTAATTTAGGACTTCAGGATTTAATGTGTTTGTTGGCTCAGCGTAGGAAGTTATAATTAGGAGCTCAGAGTTCCCTGGAAAAAAAAAAAAGAAGAAAATAAAAACCTATTTATAACTCAAGGTTACGAATATGTGCTCCTACATTAGACGGATAAAGAGCAATCCCTATATATCTCCCACTTTCCCTCCAGCTACAACTCTATAGCTCTCACTTCACCTTTACAGTCAAATTTCTGCAAAGTGTTGTCTGTAAATTTCTGTATGGAATATGGTATCTTGGTTTTCCCCTGTTTGGCTACTTTTTCTCAGTTTTTGTTGAAATCATACTGTCTTCCCTGCCATTTAACTCATGGCCCAGAGCTAAGCCCTTTTTCCTTTTCACTTCATATTCTCGCCCTTGTCAATTTTTAACCATGCCTAAGGCTTCAATCAGAGCCATGGTGGTGTGATGGTTAAAAGTCCAGCTGGTAACCAAAAGATTGGCACTCCTTAGAAACCCTATGGAGCCATTCTACCCTGTCCTATGGGGTCGCTACGAGTCAGAATCGATTAGACAACAATGGTTTTTTTTCTGATTTAAAACTTCGATCATAACATGCACAGATGACTTATATGTTAATATCTTCTTTAACCACCTGCTTCATAACTCACAAACACCTGAGCAAACTTATCTCATCATATTTTTCTCTTCCAATGTCCCAGTGTTCCCTGGCTTATCTGTACCAATCCAGTTTTGAAAAACTGAATATCAAGAGTTATTATGTTTAATATGTGAAAAGGCTAGGAGACAAGATTAGGTTCTTGAAAAGGTAGAATGAAACAGAATCTCAACTAAAGGGTACAGTTGGTTTAAAGGGTACAGTTGGTCTTAAGTAGGAGGATGGGAAATTCTTTTATGATACCACATTTGTTATCAAGAAAAATCAGAAAGTTTTCTCTTACTGGAAACCTGTCAGTGTCATACTGTGGTGACTTGTGTGTCACTATGATGCTGGAAGCTATGCCACCAGTATTTCAAATACCAGCAGGGTCATCTGTGATGGGCAGGTTTCAGTGAAGTTTCTAGACTAAGGCAGACTAGGAAAAAGACCAGGTGAGCTAGTTCCAAAAATTAGCCAAAGAAAATTCTATGGATCACAACAGAACATAGACTGGTATAGTTCTAGAAAATGAGCCCTCTAGGTTGTAAAATGGATGGAGTCGCAGATGGAGTGAAGCCTTTAGGACCTTCATTTACTGATGTGGCACAACTCAAAAAGAGAAGCAACAATCATCCATTGATATTGGAAAGTGGAACGTACGAAGTATGAATCAAGGATTGAAAGTCATTGGAAACAAAATGGGACGCGTGAAGATAAGTATCCTAGGAGTTAGCGAGCTGAATTCGGACTGCTGTCGGCCATTTTGAATCCAGCCATCATATGGCATACTATCCCGGAACGGCAAATTGAAGAGGAACAGCATTCGTCATAAAGAATACTCACTCAATATACAACTTGAAGCATAATGTTGTCTGTGATAGGTTCATATCCATATTCCTGCAACGATGACAAATTAATGACTGTTATTCAAATTTTTTGAACTATTCATGAATTCCAAAGACGAAGAAATTGAAGATTTTTATGACCTGCTATAGTTTGAAATTGATCAAACATGCGATAAAGACGTATTGATAATTACTGGCGGTTGAAATGTGAATGTAAAAATTGGAAACAAAGAAGGATCAGCAGCTGGAAAACTACTTGATGATAGAAATAATGCTGGTGATCACATGATAGAATTCTGCAAGACCAAAAACTTATTCATTGTAGATACTATTTTTTTTTTTCAACAACATAACTGACAGGTATACACATGGACTAAATGGACTACACAGGAATCAAATCAACTACATTTGTGGAAAGAAGCAATAGGGAAGCTCAATATCATCAAAGTCAAAGACAGCCTTGAATACATCCCGCCTGAATTTAAAGACTACCTCAAGAATAGATTTGATGCACTGAACACCAATGACTGAAAAACCAGAATTGTGGGAAGACATCAAGGAC
This sequence comes from Elephas maximus indicus, assembly GCF_024166365.1. Classification (NCBI taxonomy): domain Eukaryota; kingdom Metazoa; phylum Chordata; class Mammalia; order Proboscidea; family Elephantidae; genus Elephas; species Elephas maximus. The sequence continues at coordinate 33,533,162 of NC_064836.1, read as the reverse complement.
ATACTACATGAAGAAAGCAAAAGATCATTAAAAAGACAGTGTCATGGATTGCATTATGTCCTCCCAAAAATGTGTATATCAGCTTGGCTGGGCCATGATTCCCAGTATTGTGTGATTTTCTGTATGTTGTAAATCCTGCCTCTAGGATATTAATGTGTTAGTGAGGCAGGACTTAATCTACAAAATTTGATTTTGTCTTGAGGCAATCTCTTGAGATATAGAAGTGAGCAGAGAGATGGGGGGCCTCATAACACCAAGAAAACAGTGTGGGGAGCAAAGCATGTCCTTTGGACCTGGGGTCCCTGCGTGGAGAAGTTCCTAGTCCAGGGGAAGATTGATGAGAAGGCCGACAGAGAGAGAAAGTCTTCACCTGGAGCTGAAGCCCCGAATTTGGACTTAGAGCCTACTTTACTATGAAGAAATAAATTTCTCTTTGTTACAGCCAACCATTTGTGGTATTTCTGTTATAGCAGCACTAGATGACTAAGACAGACAGGAAAGAAGGAAAGGATTAAAAATGGATGTCAGAAGAGACTTTCTTTTATGCACAGAAGAGCTAAAGCAAAGGAGTCCCTGGGTGATGCAAATGGTTAAGCACTCGACTCCTAGTCAAAGGTTAATGGTTCAAACCCACTCAGAAGAGCCTAGGAAGATAAAAAAAAGGAAGATAGGCCTGATGATTTGCTTCCAAAAAGTCACAGCCTGGTAAACTCTAAGGAGCACAGTTCTACTCTAACACACATGGGTCACCATGAGTCAGAATCAACTTGATGGCAACTAACAACAACAACAACAGCTAAAGCGAGCAGAGGTTCTAATACCCTCCATGCAGATAAACCCAAGGATCACTACCTAGACCCAAGTTACTCTATAGTTCAGTAGCTTTTGATGCAGTTGTCAACTCCTTCCGTTTCTGAAGCACCTTCGTCTCTTGGCCTTCAGGATATCACAGTTCTATTCATTTCTCCTGTTTCTCCATTCATTTCTTCTTTCTTTGTCAACTTGCCCTCCTCTCTAAGGCTTTACATATCGGAGTTTTTCAAGAAACAAGTCATTCTTCTTTTCTTACCCTAAAATCCCATCTGAAGCATTCTCAACCTATTCTATGCATTTAATTGCCATCTATCCAGAAATCCATACTGCCACTCTTTGGATATCTCCTCTGAGTTCCAGATCTGTATATATAGTTGCCTGCTACACATCTCCCTTGGGTATCAGAAAGGCTCCTAGCACTCATCTTGTTCACAATTGAACTCACTATTGTTGTTATGCTGATAGTTACTGTGGAGTTCGCTCTGACTCATGGTGACCCCATGCACAACAGAAGAGAATGTTGCCTGATTTTACACCATCTTCACAATCATTGGCGTGCTCGAGTCTATTCTTGAGGCCATTGCGTATTTTGGATGCCTTCTCTAACATAGGGGGTTCATTTTTCAGCAGTATATCGTAGAGTTTTCACTGGCTAATTTCTGAAGTAGACCACCAGGCCTTTCTTCCCAGGCTTTCTTAGTCTGGAAGCTTTACCTGTTCACCATAGATGACCCTGCTGGTATTTGAGATGCTGGTAGCATAGTTTCCAGCCTTATAGCAACATGCAAGCCATCACGGTAGACAAACTGACAGACAGGTGGTAGGAACTCATTGCAGGTGTTCCTAAATCTGCTTTCCATCATTTCCTATCTCAAGAAAATGGCATCACAATTCACCCACTTGTTCATGCATTCATGGATATCGTTGTTTTATTTAGAACGCGCATAAAAAAAGATGACTTGCCTCTAGTCCTTCTTTTAAAAAAAATCAATATCTTTTGATGCACTGGCAATTAATTAGAATTATGTCATGACTGTTGGTGAGCCCCCAGCAATTGTAAGATGCATGGCAATTTCAGCAGTATTTGAAACTGAGGAGACAGTAATGCATACTTTAGAAGCAAGCAATTTGGTGAATATTTAGGTAACTGTTTGATGAATGCCTGTTTCCACTGCTAGATTTTAACATCCATGAAAGCACGTTTCATATGTACATTGTACTATTCATTCCATTCCCACTGCCAGGACTGTAGCTCAAAACCTCAATTTTTCTCATCAGGAATATCACAATGGTTTATATCTTGTCGCCTTTCTTCCAGAACAACCTCCTGTTGTGGAGTTTCTGACTACTTAGCTGCCTGGCCACCAGGCACAAGGAACCAGCTACCATCCCTGAAGGTTTACTGAGAGACAGAGAAGAATCAAAGGAAAACTTCTTCAGTTGTGCTATCCCCTAGTATGTTAAGGAGCTGCCTGAGCCTCCTTTTGCAAACAGCAGATGAAATCCCTCATGAAATTGCATCATGTTTTCACCTCACCTACTGCCATTGCAAGGCTGTTGTGGTTCAGTGGTGGAATTCTTTCCTTCCTTGTGGGACACCTGGGTTCGATTCCCAGCCAATGCACCTCATGTGCAGCCACCACCTATTTGTCAGTGGAGGCTTGCATGTTGCTGTGATGCTGAACAGATTTCAGCGGAGCTTCCAACCCAGAAAGAAAGGCCTGGCAATCTCCTTCAGAAAATCAGCCAGTGAAAACCCTGTGGATCACAATGGTCTGATCCATCACCAATCGTGGGGATTCCATAGCATTTTGTTCCGTTGTGCATGGGATCCCAATGAGCTGGGGGCCAACCGTACAGTAGCTAACAACTGCCGTTGCATCAAAAACCACACCTGTATCTCCCTCTCAGAGTCATCCCATTGGTTGCTGCCTGTGCCAATGCCCCTTCCCCCTAGTCGTTCTCCTAGATCCTGCCTCTCAGAATCCCTTACTAAGTTGCCAGTGTTTTTAATTGTCTCACAGCACCCTGCACACACACACAGCAGGACAGGAACCTAGTCTCAGGGGATGAGGCAGGACCTAGCGATGAGTGTCAGATCATGATGATGGAAGCCGGGTTTTCCTAAACTCTGTTGTTAAAAGGAAGCCCAAGGCCACCTTTAGTCAAGGAGCCAGTGGGAGGCATGGAAAAGGCTTACAGTGCTCCAGGAGAGCAGGGTCAGGCTGTGGAGACAGCAAGAGCCCACTGTAAAAGGGAGGCTTGTGAAAGCTGGAGACCCATGAAGGATGTGATAAATACCAAGAAAAAGGAACAATCTGAGGAAATGTAACTTGTAGAAAACTAAAGGGTTCTGAGCACAGGGCCTCTAGCTCTGAATACAGTTGCTGGTACATAGTGGATAATTATCATTTGTTGAATAAATAACATTCTGAAATTCTGTGATTCAACATGATGAGGTTTAGATATTAAGAAGAAAAATAAATAAATAAATAAATAAAATCTGTTTTGTGTTAGACACAGTACATTTTTTCCCTAATTTAATCCTCCAAGCTACCCTCAGGAGTAAATGCTATCATCCTTATTTTTCAAATACCTCTGAACAAACTCAGAGAAGCCAAAAAAATTGCTGAAGGCCACCCAGCTGGTAAATGACAGAATTTAGGTTAGAAGTCATACTTATTTGATTTCAAAATCCTTCCTTATTTTTATAATGCTGTACACTACTTAGGAAACCCTGGTGTCATAGCAGTTAAGCGCTACAGCTGCTAACCAAAAGGTCAGCAGTTCACATCCACCAGGTGCTCCTTGGAAACTCTGTGGGGCAGTTCTGCTCTGTCCTATACATGGTCTCTACGAGTCGGAATCTACTCGATGGCAACGGCTCTTTGGCACGCTACTTAAGGGGAAATGGTATGCATAATGCAACTTAGAAGATTCCTTTTAAAAATCATTATGATAAACGAAATTAAGAGCTTAAAATATTAAGTATCTTATACAGAAAATGTTGGTCTGTGGAATACTTTACTCTGTGACAATGCAAAACAGGTAAGGTTATGACTGCACAGACTCTCACTCAATTCACCTGCGGCACTGAGCACCCTCTATATGCCCAGGGATGTGTTAAGAGATTACTTCAGCTGCTTGAGTAGGGTACTGTATACAGTTCTCATTTAATACAGGATGAAAATTAGGCTTAGGGGGTGTAAAGCTGCCATAACAATTTACCACAAATTGCGAATTAAAGCAATGGAAATTTATTCTCTCACAGTTCTGGAGGCTACAAGGTTAAAATCAAAGGGTCAGCAGGATTGGTTTCCTCTGTCGGTTCGGAGGGTTAATCTGTTCCGTGTTTGTCTCTTGGCTTCTGGTCGCTCCAGGCATTCCTTGGCTTTTGGCTGCCCCCCAGTCTCTGCCTTCCTCTTTACAGGGTCTTTCCTACTATGTGTCTCTCTGTGTCCTCTTTTTTTCTGTCTTTGACAAAGACACCTGTCACTTCCCACCCTAAATCCAGGAAAATAGTATCTGAAGATCCTTAATTTAATTACACCTGGAAAGACCCCCTTTGTAAACAAACCCACATTCACGGAAACTGGGGATAAGGATTTAGATACAGATTTCCTGGGGAAACAATTCAACCCACTACAGAGGGTGTGGAACACAGAATAATGGCCCCCCAAAATATCCTTGTCATAATTCCCAGATCCTGGCAGTATATTACCTTATATGGCAAAAAGAACTTGGTAGAAGTGATTGAATGAGGGACCTGATATAATCACCAGGGTCCTTATAAGGGAAAGAGGTAGGCAGGAGAGTCAGAGAAGGAGATGTGAGGACAGAAGCAGACATCAGAGAGAGAGAGAAAGAAAGAGATTTGAAGATGCTATGCTGCTGGCCTTGCAAATGGAGGAAAACCCCATAAGCCAAGGATTGCAAATAGTCTTTTTTGTTGTTGATGCTAGTTGCCATCCATTAGATTCCACCTCATAGTGATGTTCTGTACAACAAAACAAAACATTGCCCTGTCCTGTACCATCTTCATGGTCTCTGGTATGTTGGAGCCCATAGTTGCGGCTATTGTGTCAATCCATCTCATTGAGGTTTTCCTTGTTTTTGCTGACTCTCTACCAAACGTGATGTCCTTTGTAGTAATTGGTCTTTCCTGATGATGTATCCAAGAGTAAATGAAGTAAGTAAGAAGTTTCTTCAACCTCACCTCTCAGGGGAATTCCAATTTTATTTCTTCTATTTTGTTCATTCTTCTGGCAATCTATGGTGTATTCAATATTTTCCACCACACCAGAGTTTGAATGCACCAATTCTTCCTCTGTCTTCCTTTTTCATTGTCCAGCTTTCATGGTGGACACATTTTAGAGGAGCTTCCAGAGGATAGACTAGGAAAAAAGGCCTGGATATGTACTTATGAAAAGTAGCCAACAAAAACCTTATGGATGGCAACAGAAATAATCACTAGAAACTGGACTGGTAAGGGCGAGGACTCTTCCCTAAAGCTCCCAGAAGGAATGCAGCTCTCTGTTGACACCTTGATTTGAAGACTCTGACCTCCAGGACTGTCATAATAAATTTAGGATGTCTTAAACCACTAAATTTATAGTAATCTGCTTCAGTGGCAATAGGAAACTAATATGGAAGTATTAAGAACTATCCCTAATCGCCTTTCATGTGAGAGATGCAACTAGAATTCAGGCCTTTTTCAAAACAAATTGTATCATGTGCTGATTTTACCAATAGAAAATTCACAGTCACATAAACGACCAAGACACAACTGTGAAAGGGAAGTGTCTCAATCTACTCAGCTGGAATTACACATTTTCAACACGCACAATAACGGTGAATAAATAAATAAATAAACCAAATAAATGTGTATGAATGATAAACTGTGACCTGTTTCTAAATGCAGAAAGAAAAACCATTCCTCAAATTTTATTAAGCTTAAATTCTGGCCAGATGTATATATTCCTTTGTTGTGGACTCAAATTTGACCACTATCCAAGTCTTAATGTCTTTTCTGATAGCTGGTTTATTTCCAAACCATGTGAAAATTATCGTTTTCCAACTCTGTGTGACTGGTTATGAGGTATATCTTTTTATACTGACACAAAAAGATGAAAGGTTACTCCAACCCTGCCACCACATGGTTACCCTCAAGTTGACACAAACTTAAGAATTGTTTCTTCAAAATTGTGTTTAATAATCATTATTTTATTTTTGTTGCTATATTATAGTAAAAAGAAATGAAGTCTTCAATTCATTTTTTTCATGTATTTCTCTCTGAATCAAATACTATATTTTGAAAGAGTTAAAAAGTTCAACCAAAAGACATTTGTACGCTTAAGGATGATTTTTTTTTTTTTTTTTTGGTTTTTAACAAGCAGAAATTTATTTTCTCCGAATTAGAAGACTAGAAGTCCGCAATCAGGGTGTTGGCTCCAGGGGAAGGCTTTCTGTCTCTGTCAGCTCTGGGTGAAGGCCTTGTCTCTTCAGCTTCTATCCCTTAGCTCCATGGTGATCTTCATGTGGCATGGCATCTATCTTCCCCCATCTCTGCTCTCTAGCTTGCTGTTTTTATATATCTCAAAAGAGATTGAATTAAGACACACCCTCCATTAACACTGCGTCATTAACATAACAAAGAAAACTCACTCCCAAATGGAATTATAACCATTATAGGGGTTAGGATTTACAGCACATATTTTGGGGGGACACAATTCAATCCATAACATTCCCTTTGCCCAGATCTCTTCAGAACTCTTCCTCGCACACTCTGACTACCTGGATTCTTGCATCCTGCTGCACCACCAGTGCCAACTCTCTCTCAATAGCATCTTTTTAATCTTTCCACAGAGGTGCTCTTCATTTCAACAGCACCAAGCAGTTTATCATTCATTCAGTTTTCCAGGCCAGGAAGCCCCCATCCTTGGATGGCCTTGCCATGCAACAGCATCTTGCACAGAACCACATGGCAAGCTCTACCTCAAATAATAATTTGTTAGACATGCATCTCCCCCCACAGCACCACACAGGTCCAGGAGGAGTTCCTACAGCAGGCGGATTCATTTAAAGGCTTTGAAAATTTGTAAATACCCTCATGCCTTCAGCTTGTTGGCTGGGTAGGGAGCACTTTTTGTTAGTTTCAGAAATTTCTCTGGAAAAAAATTAAAGGTCTTTATTACAATCTCAGAAACACTGGTGGTGTAGTGGTTAAGTGCTACCGCTGCTAACCAAAGGGTCATCAGCTTGAATCTGCCAGGTGCTCCTTGGAAACCCTATGGGGTAGTTCTACGCTGTCCTATAGGGTTGCTATCAGTTGGAATCGACTCGACAGCAGTGGGTTTGTTTTTGGTTTATTACAATCTCAAAAAATTTTAATTGGATGGATGTCTTATAATAGTGTGTTTTATAAAGAAGGTGGCTGTTGTTTAGAAGCATTTTATTTAATAGGAGAGTTGCTAAGTTTTCACGTATCATATAAATAAAAAAAAAGAAAAGTGGGCTCTGACATTATGGTGCCGTAGAATACAACAGCATGATAAAAGTTTTGCTTTTACATTTGGATGTTACATAAATTGGTTCAAAAATAAATTTTAAGATGGCAATTAGTAAGTTGTTGTGAGGTGCCACTGAGTTGATTCTGACTCATAGCAACCCTAACCACAACAGAACAAAATACCGTCCGGTCCTGCGCCATCCTCACAATGGTTGCTATACTTGAGCCCATTGTTGCAGCCACTGTGCCAATTCATCTCATCAAAGGTCTTCCTCTTTCTCACTGACCCTCTACTTTACCAAGCATGATGTCCTTCTCCAGGGACTGAAGCCTCCTGATAACATGTTCCAAGTATGTGAGACAGAGTCTCACCATCCTTGCTTCTAAGGAGCATTCTGGTTGTACTTCCTCCAAGACAGATTTGTTAGTTCTTTTGGCAGTCCACAGTATGTTCCATATTCTTCGCCAACACCACCATTCAAAGGCGCTGATTCTTCTTCAATCTTCCTTATTCATTGTCCAGCTTTCACATGCACATGAGGCAACTGAAAACACCACAGCTTGCATTAGGCACACCTTAGTCTTCAAGGTGACATCTTTGCTTTTCAACACTTTAAAGAAGCCTTTTGTAGCCGATTTGCCCAATGCAATGCATCTTCTGATTTCTTGACTGCTGCTTCCATGGGTGTTGATTATGGATCCAAGTAAAATGAAATCCTTGACAACCTCAATCTTTTCTCTGATCATCATGATGCTTATTGGTTCAGTTGTGAGGATTTTTGTTTTCTCTAGGTTGAGGTGTAATCCGTACTGAAGGCTGTGGTCTTTGAACTTCATCAGTAAGTGCTTCCAGTCCTCTTCACTTTCAGTAAGCAAGATTGTGTCATCTGCATAACAAAGGTTGTTAATGAGTCTTCCTCTAATCCTGATGCCCCGTTCTTCTTCATATAGTCCAGCTTCTCAGATTATTTGCTCAGCATACAGATTGAATAAGTATGGTGAAAGAATACAACCCTGACACTCACCTTTCCTGACTTTAAATCACGCAGTAACCTCTTATTCTGTTTGAGCGACTGCCTCTTGATCCATGTACAGATTCCTCATGAGCACAGTTAAGTGTTCCGGAATTCCCATTATCTGAAATGTTATGCATAATTTGTTTGATCCACACAGTCAAATGCCTTTGCATAGTCAATAGAACACAGGTAAACATCTTTCTGGTATTCTCTGCTTTCAGCCAGGATCCATCTGACATCAGCAATGATATCCCTGGTCTACATTGTCTTCTAAATGCAGCTTGAATTTCTGGTAGTTCCCTGTCGATACACTGCTACACCCGCTTTTGAATGATCTTCAGCAAAATTTTGTTTGCATGTGATATTAATGATATTGTTCAATAATTTCCACATTCTGTCGGATCACTTCTCTTGGGAATAGGCATAAATATATGGACTTCTAGTCGGTTGGCCAGGTAGCTCTCTTCCAAATTTCTTGGCATAGACGAGTGAGCACTTCCAGCACTGCATCCGTTTGTTGAAACATCTCAGTTGGTATTCTGTCCGTTCCTGGAGCCTTGTTTTTCACCAATGCCTTCGGAGCAGCTTGGACTTCTTCCTTCAGTGTCATTGGCTTCTGATAATCTGTTATCTCCTCAAATGGTTGAAGTCGACCAATTCTTTTTGGTATACTGACTCTGTGTATTCCTTCCATCTTCTTTTGATGCTTCCTGCATCATTTAATATTTTTACTATAGAATCCCACAGAATTGCAACTTGAGGCCTGAATTTTTTCTTCAGTTCTTTCAGCTTGAGAAATGCTAAAAGTGTTCTTTCCTTTTGGTTTTCTAGCTCCAGCTCTTTGCACATATCATTATCATACTTTGTCTTTTCTAGCTGCCCTTTGAAATCTTCCATTTAGCTCTTTTACTTCATCTTTTTACCTTTTGCTTTTGGTACTTGATGTTCAAGAGCAAGTTTCAGAGTCTCTTCTGACATCCATTTAGGCCTTTTCTTTCTCTCATGTCTTTTTTTTTTTTTAATTTTTATTGAGCTTCAAGTGAACATTTACAAATCAAGTCAGTCTGTCACATATAAGTTTATATACACCTTACTCCATACTCCCGCTTGCTCTCCCCTTAATGAGTCAGCCCTTCCAGTCTCTCCTTTCGTGACAATTTTGCTGGCTTCCAACCCTCTCTACCCTCCCCTCCCCCCTCCAGACAGGAGATGCCAACAGTCTCAAGTGTCCACCTGATAAAATAGCTCACTCTTCATAAGGATGATTTTTGATTAATAAAGAGATTCACCTTATTTTCACTCTGTAACATACACAATTCCAAAGTGTGTGTTACTTATTACAGACGACATTCCTACAATACATCTTAGCATGCCATGTCTAAGGTACATTCCTCAATCTTACAGCAAAAAATAATCTAATACATCTCCCCTGTCTTCAAGGTGCTTGGTTAGGTAAACAGAATCTCCACTAGAGATTTAACTATTAAGCAAACCTCTCAAGCTAACAAATCTCTAAATGCGATTCCCTCCACACTGCAACCAGAGAAAGTCATATCAAAAATAGTGTCCACACAGATGGTACTGATGTTTTTCTCCCCTCTTATATGTGGAAGGAGACCTGGTGACACAGTGGTTAAGAGCTCCGCTGCTAACCAAAATGTCGATGGTTGGAATCCACCAGCTGCCCCTTGGAAGCCCAATGGGGCAATTCTACTTTGTTCTACAGGGTTGCTATGAGTCCGAATGGACTCTACGGCAATGGATTTTTTGGTACATGTGAAACAGTCTTATATGTGGAAGGGTCAGGTAAGACTTCATTGGGCAACTGTAAGTTGAACTGATGGGAAGAAGATTGAGTATGGAAAATAGGAAATGCAGGACGCATGTGATTCGTTCAGTGGCCAACCTGTTTTGCTTAAATGAAGTAGTATAAGGGGAAAACGGACCAGAGAAATAGCATGTGGGTCAGGGCCAAATGCCAGATACCATAAATATTGCACTCAAGTAGAACTGCTCCATAAGGTTTCCAAGGAGTGGCTGGTGAAATCCAACTGCCAACCTTTTTGTTTAGCAGCCAAGCTCTTAAGCACTATGCCACCAGGGCTCCTTTTATGTTTAGGACATCATTTTCCTTAAAATTTTAGTAAAATGTAGTACTTAAGAGGGCAAGGAGTAAAGACAGCTTGCTTGAATCCTAGTGTATTCTAGCTGTCCCTCTGGGCAAAATACTTCACCCTTCTTTGCCTTAGTCTCCTTGTCTTTAAAATAGAGTAATAAATAGACCCATACCCTTATAGAGTCACTGTGAAAATTAAATGTATTAATACAGCAAAGCATTACAAATAACTTGGTCTGAAAAAAAGGGCTCTAACTTTCAAAAGAAGAGCTTAACAAAGTTTTTCAACAATTGTAAAGAAGTGCCTCAGCCTATTCAACTGAAATTATACATTTTCAGCATGCACAATAAGGGTGAAAAAATGAACCAAATACATATTTAGGAACGGTAAACCACTTTCTGTTCCTAAGTGTAGAGAGAAAAATTCATGAAATTTTATGAAACTTATTAAGAAATGTTTATTACTGTTCCACAGAGCACAGGTGTTAAAAAATTTAGACAAAGCTAAATATGATTTCTCTTTTATAGACTATTAACAGTTTTGAGAAATCTGGTAGGAGAAATTAAAAAAAAAATAGTTTAACTTTGTTTTGGATAGTGTTTCATAAAAGTACGAGATTTTTAAAAACATGTATGTAATTATTATTAATTTGCTGAATCTAGTGTTTTCTTTTTTAAGAGCACTTATTAATATTCTATGATACAGTTTGGAAAATATTGTTTTGGGAAATAAGAAGTCTTTTTTAGTGTGTGTGAAATATACTTATCACGTGCAAAGGGTACTAGATGTACCCCTGAAGGGATTAATTTCTATAAACAAGCCATTCCCTCATAGAGTGGCCATTACAATCATACCACATGCAAATACACTGTACCAAGATTAGTCTTGTGTAATATTGATCTTGTAGTCAATACGGAAATTAAAAAAAAAAAAAATTTGCCATCCAGTTGACTCTAACTCATGGCAATCCCATGTTGTCAGAGAAGAGGTGTGCTCCATAGGTTTTCAGTGTTTGGTTTTGGGGGGAAGTAGATCACAAGGCCTTTCTTCTGAGGCACCTCTGGGTAGACTCAAACTTCCAACCTTTCAGTTATCACCTGAATGCAATAACCGATGTCTGGGCCTCAGATATGTGAGAGGTACTAAACTGCCCTTTAGTCACTACCCAAAGGCAGTTACACATCAATATGCAATATTTAAGACACTCACTTGATCATTGGCTTCTAGGATCAATTAGAATTAGAGCTAAAATATTCCATATTTAAAATGTACAGAAGAGATGCATTTACTAATCTTCTTAAAGCTTCTTGGCAAATTCCCTTGGTTTGGAAACTTCTAAAAGCAAATCTTTTTAAGGCTAATTGAAATTGGAGTAGTTGAACAATAACCTAATCTTCCTCTTTTTGTTGGGTTTAAAAGGGAAAGACATTTCATTATCAGTTATTTCTAAGCCAAGTTTCTTCTCTTCACCCGACCCAGCTTTCCTACCCTTTCACCTCTGCTGTATTCTTCAAAGCAGGAAATGTCTTTAACAAAGGCAGGAACTATTTAGAAAGCAGAAAGATTGATCCAGTAGCTCAGAACTTGCAAAATAATAGCTCCTCATCTGAGCTAGCTTTTGGGCTTGATTTTTCATCATTGGCTCTGGAGAAAGTGTGCCCCTTAAGAGTCTCCGTTTCTGCCTTTTTGATAAAAGATAAACTGTGCTCTGGACCCAAAGGTGAGATAACACTAATGGTTATAAACGAGTGAACAAGCCTTCAGTAAGATCCAGCAGACTCCTTAGGCGTGCTATGATAAACATGAAAGAAGTTGATTAAGCAGAGAAGAGCAACCTAATGCTAGACTCTGCAAGACATAATGTGATATGACCTTTTAACCTTAAACATAGGCAGTCTGGGAGACAGAGAAGAAAAGCTCTTGGCAAATGACCTATAATAATTATTTAGGGTATGTTTAATTTTGGATGTGTTTTTTTTCCTATATTTATTTACTTGGCAAGACTCTGAATTCCATAAAGACAGAAGTCGGCCAGTCTGCCAGCACGTTTGACTTGATGGATTGTCTACTGTACAACGCTAAGAACATCAGCATTTTTTGTGAAGTTGGGCAACAGATAAAAAGGTCTAGATTTAGTAGTCATTGTTGCAACGTTACGTGAAAAAGCAGTGCCAGCCTCTAAAGATATAAATAGAAAAGTAATTTGAAGCCAGAGAGCCAGGGGTGAAGGGTTGTCTAAACTGAAGCCCTGTCAGTGTTTTGTGCAGCTATTTATATGATAAAATAAATCACTTGGAAACAGGTCAAGGTGAAGTCATAGTGCTTGAAGTAATTGTCTGTACCTTATCAAAAATAAGTTTTCCTTCTCCTTCTATCAATCAAACACCACACGAAACCCACTGATATTTAAGAAAAGTTCCACTGCTGCCAGTAGCTTCTGCTAGCTAAGTCTGAGCTTTTCCTGGTAGTTTGTAATTCTAGAAATATCAAACATAAAACAATGATGCTTCGGTAATGGTATTTTAAAAAATGGTATTTTGGCAGGGTATAAATTTTTTTAGATCTTCCAAGTATTTTTCTTTCCTTGGTTTGTACCTATTTGGACTCTGTGGGAAATTTTATTGAAAATGCCAAAATTTTTGCTGCTGTTGTAATCCTTTTTAATCCATAGATTTAATTAGCGCTAATATAAATGTTGTCTTCGTTAGGTGACATTTAGTTGGTTCTGATTCATAGCAACCTTATGTACAACAGAACTAAACACTGCCCCATCCTATGCCATCCTCACAATCATTGCTATGTTTAAGCTCACTGTTGTAGCCACTGTGTCAATCCATCTCTTCTAGGGTCTCTTCCTCTTTTTCGTTGGCCCTCTACTTTACCAAGCTTGGTGTCCTTCTCCAGGGGCTAGTCTCTACTGATAACATGTCCAAAATATGTGAGATGAGGTCTCACCATCCTCGTTTCCAAGGAGCATTCTCGCTCTACTTCTTCTAAGACATAAATAGAGAAATGTAAACCCAGCCTCCTACATAACACCACAGGCAAGTGCAGACCCAAAATCAGTGAAAGACCTAAATACAAAAGGTAAAACAATAAAGTTTATAGAGAAAATTTAAAAGAATATCTCTGTGGCAGGATCTTGGAAAGGCATCTTAAACAAAAATATCCAAAAACACCAACACACAGAAAAATTTTGTAATAATTTTTACTACATCAAAATAAGGATTGCTATTGAATGAATCACAGCATAGACAAAGTTAATAGATGGTAAGATTATGCAAGTCTATGAATCAAAAAGGATATTAAGACGACCCTCCAAAAGAAGCAAATCCATGAACAGACTATATTTAGAAGAGGGAACCTGAAGAGCTAACAAGTCCATTAAGAGACATTCAAAAGCATTGGTAATTAAGACAAATGTAAATTAAAACCAAGATTCACTTTGAGCCTCTTAGACAAAGACTGGAAAGCTGGATAATGCCTTGGACTAGTGGGAACTCAGAGCCCTGGTGGCACAGTGGTTAAGACCTCAGCTGCAAACCAAAAGGTCAGCAGTTTGAATCCATCAGCCACTCCTTGGAAACCATACAGGGCAGTTCTACTCTGTCCTACAGGGTCAGCTATGAGTTGGAATCTACTCAGTGGCAATGGGTTTGAGTAGTGGGTGTGAAGGACACCATTTTGGAGAGCAAACACATCTCTCCTTAGACATACCTTATACACAGGTTATAGCCTACATAAGCCCACAGTTCTGCTCCTGGATGGCTGGTCCAAAGAAATTCTCACACAGGCACATGAAAGACATGCATATGGTGCTCAACGCAGTGGTAGAATGTGGAGGCAGCCTAGAAGTCCACCAATAAGAGAATGGCTGGATAAAATGGACGCCATACAACAGTATGTAGTGGTTAGAAGCATCGGATTCATTGTGCTCAAAAGACCATGGATGCATCTTAAAAACATAGTTTATAGTGGAAAAAATAATAGAAGTAGGAAAGTCGAAAGAAAAAAATCTCATCCACCTGTCAGTTATAGTTAAAAGGGCTTATTGAGCAAGTATGGATTACATCTTAACATAAAGAAAACAAAAATCTTCACAACTGGAACAATAAGCAACATCATGATAAAACACAAAAAACAAACTCATTGCCGTCGAGTTGATTCAGACTCATAGCCACCCTAAAGGAGAGAGTAGAGCTGCCCATAAGGTTTCCAAGGAGTGACTGGTGGGCTCGAATCGCTGACCTTTTGGTCAGCAACCATAGCTCTAAACCACTGCTCCACCAGGGCTCCACAACATGAAAAAGTGTTGAAGTTGTCAAGGATTTCATTTTGCTTAGATCCAGAATCAACACCCATGGAAGCAGCAGTCAAGAAATCAAATGACGTATTGCATTGAGCAAATCTGATGCAAAAGCCCCTTTAAAGTGTTAAAAAGCAAAGATATCACTTTGAGGACTGTGGTGTGCCTGACCCACATCATGGTATTTTCAGTCACTTCATATGCATGTGAAAGTTGGACAATGCATAAGAAAGAATGAAGAAGAACTGATGCCTTTGAATTATGGTGTTGGCAAAAATATTGAATATGCCATGGACTGCCAGAAGAACAAACAAGTCTGTCATTGAAAAAGTATAGCCAAGGTGCTCCTTGGAAACCAGGATGTCGAGACTTTGTCTCATGTACTTTGTACATGTTATCAGGAAGGATCAGCCCCTGGAGAAGGACATCATGCTTGGTAAGGTAGAGGGTCAGGGAAAAAGAGAAAGACACTTGATGAGATGGATTGATAGAGTGGCTGCAACAATGAGCTCAAACATGGCAATGATTGTGAGAATGGTGCAGCATCAGCAGTGTTGGTTCTGTTGTACATAGGGTCTCTATGAGTTGGAATTGACTGGACGACACCTAACAAGTACAACAGCAATGACCACATTGAGCAAGAAAACTGATTGAGAACAGGGAGACTCCTCTCTGAAGATGAGCTCCTCACATTAAAATTTTGATCAGTTTACATAGAGTACAAACCGTTAGGTGATTTCCCAAAAGGAAAATTTAAAAGGATTGGTTGTCATTCACTCAATCAGCAGAAGGCAGGCAATCTAAAAGTGGAGAATTTAGTTTGCATTGGTTTAAGTTCATGTGTCTGTATTTTATAGGCTAATTGTGGCTTATCTAGTTATTTGTAGTTGAGTAGTTCCTTAATTTGCTATATCAAAATTCTTAGCATTATTTTCCCCAGAACTGTATCACAAGTTTTCAGTTTCTGGGAAGGGTTAAATCTTTATCAGAGTTTCTGGGAAGGGCTAAGCCTTATTACAAGTTTCTTGGAAGATTTAAGCATGGGATCAAACAGAAGCCATTAACGGACATTCTCAGTTTCTCTCTTTTCACTGTCTGGATGCAATATATGTAAATTAAATATACATGCATATAAAACAACAAACATTTTCCAAAATCATATATACAAAAAAGAGATGCATATTAAACCTGTCAGAAAGATTGTCTATAGGGGTGGGAGTTGGAAGTGAAGGAGAAAGATAAAAGGAACTAAATGAGTCAATGAAATAACTTTTAAAATATACAAGAGGAGGGGAAACTGGGAGGAAATCATTATTTCAGGCAGAGTGAATAGAACAATTTTCCTTTCCCTTTTGGTTTGTCATTTTGGTTTTACGCTTCCAGATTTTTTGGTGGGGAGGGCTCAGTGCACTTATTACATAAACTGGAAACTGTAGCAACTTACCTTTGACACATAAGAACCGAAACTCTTTGCCACCGAGTCCATTCTGACTCATAGCGACCCTATAGGACAGAGTAGAACTGCCCCATAG
This sequence comes from Elephas maximus indicus, assembly GCF_024166365.1. NCBI lineage: Eukaryota > Metazoa > Chordata > Mammalia > Proboscidea > Elephantidae > Elephas > Elephas maximus. Next base: position 33,516,870 of record NC_064836.1, on the reverse strand, counting down.
AGTTTTCAAGGAGCGCCTGGTGGATCAGAACATAGGTACTCTCTTATCAGTTGATCCTTATGTGCGTCTGATACACACACATCCAAGCTCAAGTATCAACCATGGAAGTGAGAAGGCAAAGGAGAAAAACTGGCGCCATTGTAGGGTAAAGCCAAACTGTATTAAATATCTGATACTTTTAAAATACAAGGACATGCAAAGCCTACTACAACAAATAGACATAGACACACCATGAAGAATTAGCAATGGTAACATCTTCAAAGTTTTTCATCTATTTTTAAGAATTAAAATCTTATTTTTCCAACCTACTCCCTTTTCTCTACATAATACTCCACAGGCAACAAATACCGTGATTTCACTGTGAATTCTTCCAGTTCATTCTGTGTACTTACAGCTACATAAATGTCACACATATCCAGTAGATACCATTGCTTAGCAACTGGCAATTTTTTGAAAGTGTACATAACTGTCATATTATAGTACCATTTTACACCTCGCTATTTCCACTTAATTTTAAAAACTTTATTACTAATATTAGTAGATATTAGTGTCCAAAACTGAAAATGTACAAATGGTATACAGCAAAATACAAGTCTCCCCCCGTCACCCCATTCTTCCCTGAACCTTTGACTCCATTACTGTTATCAGTTTTGAGGATACAATCACCGGAAGTATATTTGCATATCTCATCCCCCTTTAATGCCAAGCATATGCCAAAGTATTTAAAATGACTTCATCAACCATTGATAGTTATTTCTTACTCGAATTGACTTGCTTTTTATTTTCTTCCCTCTTTTCAAGCTAATTTACTAATATACCTAGAATAAAAACATTGAATTTATTTTTGTTTTATCATTTGTTCTAACGTTTTGAAGATTCAGGTTTATTTTGTAAGTAAATGAATTTGGAGATAAGTTCCAAGACATGCCAGGAGGGCTCATGTATGACCTACTTTACCAGTACCAGTGTCGGGTGCCCTTGAGTTGATTACCACACATGGACAGCTCTCTTCTGCTGATCCCTGGATGGAATTGGTTCCTGCCTTCATGAGCTCCTGCCAGGGACTGTAATGTCGTTGTTGTTGTTAGGTGCCATCAAGTTGGCCCCTGACTCATGGAAAGCCCTTGCACAAGGAGCAAAAAATGCCACCCTGTCCTATGCCATCCCCATGATTGGTTGCTGATTGGACCATTGTGATCCATAGGATTTTCATTGGATGATTTTTAGAAGTAGATCTCCAGGCCTTTCTTCCTAGCCCATCTGAATCTGGAAGCTTTACAGAAACCTGTTCAACATCATAGCAACATACAAGTTTCCATTGACAGGTGAGTGGTGGTTACACTTGAAGTGCATTGGCCGGGAATAGAACCACATGGAAGGCGAGAATTCTACCACTGAACCACTAACAACCTTGGGATGCCATGGGATTACATAACTTAAGTTCTCCTTTTGCTCCCATCTTGACACTTATCTAGACTAGTCCCTAGATTTCTTTGCTCCACTTTTACTTCCACAGTAAGTAAATAACTTGACTAGGTCGATTACTTCTGACTTCTGTTCTTGCTAATCTTCTGTCTTTTATTTAGGCTTTTTATCTCATGTATCTTTTTTGTTAGACCTATTTGCCTGCCTCTTATAACATCTAGGATTTTTCTAAGTTCCAATTTTCACTTGCCAGCATAGTTTGAATCAGTAATTTTTTCAATAAATGCTAAGTACAATTACTCACTTGGTTTTCCTGATCTCCAAATTTTGGTTTTCCAGAAAGGTATTCCTTTAGGTCTGCTTTATTGTCAGAGGTCCTTCTACCTTTGCCTCAAACTTTTTTCCTGCCTCCCGTGTCCCACCCTGGCCCCTCCATTAGCACTGACAATGTAATTTCCCGGGATGTCTGTTTCACTTGCTTCTCTTCCTCCTAAAGCCTACTCACACCATGTGACATCTCGACTCTGTTTTCTCTAATTCCAAGATTTGGGGGAAAATGCCCTGGAATGAGTAATATATAAGCTACCAAAACCAAAAACCAAACCCATTGCTGTTGTGTTGATTCGGATCCATGGCGGCCCCATGTGTTACAGAGTAGAACAGTAATCCAGAGGGTTTTTTTTTTTTTTTGGTCATAATCTTTGCAACTGTAATCTTTAGGGAGTCACTGGATGGCACAGTTAAGTGCTTGAATATAAGTCCAAAGGTTGAAGTTCAAGTCCACCCAGAAGTGCCTGGGAAGACAGGCCCGTAGATCTGCTTCCAAATGGTCACAGCCTTGAAAAATCTATGAAATATAGTTCTACTCCGAACACCTGGGGTGGCCCATGAGTCTGAACTGACTCAGAGTCAACAAACAACAACAAATCTTTATGGAAGCAGGTGCCAGGCCTTTCTTCTGTGGTTCCACTGGCTGGGTTTCAGCTGCCAACTTTTAGGTTAGTAGCTGACCAAAACTGCTTGCACCACGCTTCCTATTTCTCCTTAAGAAGTCAAATTCTAAATGAGAAACTAATTCGAGCTCTAAACTTTCACCTAAAACATAATAAACTTTTTTGAAAAAGAAGTCAAATTCTGGAACTTAATCATCTGTAAAACCAAAATGACACCTTTTTTCGCCCACAAATTAAGGAGACAAAGATGAAAATGAAGATGCAAAACAATAAAGTAAAATGACAAGTAAGTCCCCATCTCTGATTGGTTGATGTAAGAAACAGGTTGATTTTGATATACTGCTATTGAACCACTATATCACCCAATTACATGGAGAACATGACTGTTAACCACATGTAGGTCCAGCTATGATTTGCTTAAAAATAAACATTGTTTCTTGTGGTTTTGTTCTAATGGAATGCCATCATATAGGAAGGCCAAATATTTTCCTTCTCAATAAAACATATTTTTTCCACATCATAAAACTTAAGTATGAGATCATTATAGTATAAAATTTCCCAGCAACTGATCTGATTTCATATAACCTTAAAATATCCAGTAGAGGAAAGAATGTATTTTATCACAACTACACATGGTCAGATTTTTGGACTGAATTTATAAAATAACCAGTTTGTCAACTGTAAAAAACATAAATAAATAAAGTACTGAATCAATTAATAATTTTGTGATTTGATCAGATCTTCCAGCTGTTTCAGCCTGTTAAATATACTTGAGTGTATACGTATGAGAAAAAATGGAAGTTGTCAAGAATTCAATTCTACTTGAATCGACAATCAAATTCCATGGACTCAGCAGTCAAGAAATCAAATGACCTATTAAATTGGGTACTTCTGCTGCAAAAGGCCTCTTCAAAATTCTGGAAAGCAAAGATATCATTTAGATGTCCCTGACCCAAGCTATGGTCTTTTCAATTGCCTCATATGCATGTGAAAGCTGGACAATGAAAAAGACAGAAAAAGAATGATGCATTTGAATTATGGTGTTGGCTGAGAATAGTGAATATTCCATAGACTCCCAGAAGAAGGAACAAATCAGTCTTAGGAGAAACAAAACTGAAATGCTCCTTAGAAGCAAGGATGGTGAAGTTGAGTCATGCTTACTTTGGACACATCATCAGAAAAGACCAATCCCTAGAAAAGGACATCATGTTTGGAAGAGAGTCAGCGAAAACAAGGGAAACCCACCATGAGATGAATTGACACGATAGCCACTACAGTGGGTGTGAACATATCAAAGATCGCAAAGGTGGCTCCAGACCCTATGAATTGAAGCCAACTCAATGGCACCTAACAACATACATACACTTGTTTTGATCTGTTTGTTTTAATACACATTCCTGGCCATAAGGTATATAGTTTGACCTGAAAAATATAGAAATGTAGATATTGATTCTTCATTTCGCCTGATCTGATGCTCACGGCCCCTTTTTTTTTTTTTTCCCCTTAACTATGAATTTACTGTGAGATTAAGAAAGAAACCTCTGAGCTGTCTATTGGCATGAAGAATTGGAAATGATTCCTCCTTCCATAGGCCTGTTCTGAGAGCAGGACCTTAATCATAGCAGTACAATAGCGAACACTCCTGGAAGATTTATTCTGTGCCAGTCACATTGCTAAGGCATTATCTGAAGAATTGTCACGTTAAACAGCCAACTCACAAGGCTTGATCGGCCTAGGCACTGATCGTTTCAGGGCTTTACACATAGTTACCAAATTACTATGTCCATTCAATATTAAATTGAAAGCCACTTCAAGCAATAGGATTGACACCAGATTATATATATTCTTTTCTATTCCAGTGTGCTTTTAAGATGTTTAAGACTACCAGACAGTTTGTTATTCCAAGGTAGTGTTTGTTTTTACTTTACAAACACAGACTGCCTTTTAGTCCAGCAACTGTGAGGCTTGGAAGCCCCCTCTGACCACTAAGCTCCTTTTGCCATGTGTTCTTGCCAGCAGCTGGCAGTCATATAGTTTTGAATTGATACTCAAAACATTTGTCAGATTTGGGCCAAGAGTCAATAAATATAAGAAATATGTTTACTCATGTTCCCTTTCTCCAGAATTCAAAGAATTCCTCATATGGTGACTTAACAGGAAATTAAACGAATTCCAAATCACAGTTACGTTTTCCATTTTTTCAATATTTGTAAATGTTTACTTATGTTACTTTTTAGACTCATTTTCTTATTCTGAAATGGTCACAGATTTTAAGAAACAAAATACCCTACATTCATTCCTCAAGTATTTACCAATATATTGCCACAAAACAATTCACCTCCACTAACTTGGTCATAACCAAATTGTGTATATACGGGAACTCTGGTGGCTCAGTGGCTAAGTGCTTGGCTGATAACTGCAAAGCCAGTGGTTTGAGCCCACTAGCCACTCCACAGGAGAAAGGCATGGCGGTCAACTTCCCTAAAGATTACACTCTTGGAAACCCTATGGGGCAGTTCTACTCTGTTCTATAGCGTCACTGAGTCAGAATTGACTCAACAGCAATGGATATATACATATATATATACACATATGTTGTTGTTGTAGTTAGGTGCTATCAAGTCAGTTCTGACTCATAGCAACCCTAGGTACACCGCCTGGTCCCACCCCATCCCCACAACGGTTGCCATGCTTGAACCCATTGTTGCAGTCATTGTGTCAGTCCATCTTGTTGAGGGTCTTCCTCTTTTTCACTGACCCTCTACCTTTTTTTTTTTTTCTCTACCTTACCTAGAATGATGTCCTTCTCCAGGGCCTGGTCCCTCCTGATAACATGTCCAAAGTATGTGAGACATAGTCTCGCCAACCTTTCTTCTTAGGAGCATTCTGGTTGCACCTCTTCCAAGACAGATTTGTTCATACTTTTGGCAATCCATGATATAATCAATATTCTTTGCCAGCACAACAATTCAAAGGTGTCAATTTTTCTTTGGTCTTCCTTATTCATTGTAAAGCTTTCACATGCATATGAGGTGATTGAAAACACCATGGCTTGGGTCAGATGTGGCTTAGTCTTCAAGGTGACATCTTTACTTTTCAACACCTTAAAGAGGTCTTTTGCAGCAGATTTGCCCAATGTAATGTGTTTTTTGATTTCTTGACTGCTATTTCCACGGGTGTTGATTGTGGATCTAAGTAAAATGAAATCCTTGACAACTTCAATCTTGTCTCCCTTTATTGTGACGTTGCTTATTGGTCCAGTCGTGAGAATTTGTGTTTTCTTTACGTTGAAGTGTAATTCATACTGAAGGTTGTGGCCTTTGATCTTCATCAGTAAGTACTTTAAGTCCTCTACACTTTCAGCAAGCAAGATTGTGTCATCAGCATAACACAGGCTGTTAATGAGTCTTCCTCCAATCTTGATGCCTGTTCTTCATATAGTCCGGCTTCTCTGATTATTTGCTCAGCATATAGATTGAATAGGTATGCTGAAAAGATACAGCCCTGATGCACACCTTTCCTGACTAAACCATGCAGTATTCCCTTGTTCTGTTCAAATGACTGCCTCTTGATCTACGTACAGGTTCCTCATGAGCACAATTAAATGTTCTTAAATTCTCATTCTTTGCAATGTTATCCATAATTTGTTATGATCACAGTGTTTAATGCCTTTGCATAGTCAATAAAACACAGGTAAAGAGCTTTCTGGTATTCTGTGCTTTCAGCCAGGATCTATCTGACATCAGTAATGATATCCCTGGTTCCTCATCCTCTTCTGAATCCTGCTTGAATTTCTGGCAGTTCCCAGTTGATATACTGCTGCAGCCGCTTTTGAATGATTTTCAGCAAAATTTTACTTGGGTTTGATACAAATGATATTGTTGGATAATTTCCACACTCAGCTAGATCACCTTTCTTGGGAATAGGCATAAATACGGACCTCTTCCAGTTGGTTGGCCAGGTAGCTGTGTTCCAAATTTCTTGGCATAGGTGAGTGAGCACTTTCAGCACTGCATTCAATTGGTATTTCATCAATTTCTGGAGCCTTGTTTTTCACCAATGCTTTCAGTACAGCTTGAACTTCTACTTCCAGTGCCATCGGCTCTTGATCATATGCTACCTCCTGAAATGGTTGAATATATATATATATATATATATATATATGCTAGATAGATATTGATGACCAGATTCGGGTCTAGATTTAAATTACATATAGTGTAAAACAGGTTTCGGTATTTTTTTTTTTTTAATGACTATATTGGCATTCTCCAAGTTTAATTGTTTCCTGTTGCCCATTGTTTCATCTGCATCAATGTAGTCTTCCCAATTGGACTAAAGGCTTCATGAGATCAGCTATCCTACACATTGATGGAATTCAGACATTAGTAGAATGTTTCCTGATTCAAAAAAGATATCACTTATATTTAGATCTCATGCAAACTTGTCTCCACTTGACCAACGAAGAATCCACTCCTTTAATTCTATGCTGTATGTACCTGGTGTCACCCTGTACTGTTGCTCTCTTCTCTGTGACTCGCATCCACATTAGCCATAAAATCTAGCACCAGTGCCTTTCATACAATTCAGGAAAATCATTTTAGGGTTGAAGAGGACTGCTTTAGTTACCTAGTGTGGCTGTGAAAAAAAAAAAAAAAAGACGATTAGTTGGCTTTAGAGAACAGAAATTTATTTTCTCCCAATTCTGGAGGCTAAAAGTCCATATCAGGGTCTCAGCCATGCTGATTCCTTCTGTGGGCTTCTGTCTTAGTTTCTGGTGTCTGCTGGCAGTCCTTGGTGTTCCTTCGTTTGTTGACAGGTCCTTGCCTTGCATTTGTCTTCTCCTGGGTGTGTGTCACTGTCTGTTCTGCTCTTTTTTTTATATATATACATGTAAGTTTCTTATCAGTTTTAATCATAGAGTAATTTTTTTAACAATTTTTATTGAGCTTTAAGTGAACGTTTACAAATCAAGTCAGTCTGTCACATATAAGCTTATATACACCTTACTCCATACTCCCACTTTACTCTCCCCCTAATGAGTCAGCCCCTCCAGTCTCTCTTTTCGTGACAATTTTGCCAGTTTCTAACCCTCTCTACCCTCCCATCTCCCCACCAGACAGGAGATGCTAACACAGTCTCAAGTGTCCACCTGATAGAAGCAGCTCAGTCTTCATCAGCATCTCTCTCCTACCCATTGTCCAGTCCCTTCCATGTCTGATGAATTGTCTTCGGGAATGGTTCCTGTCTTGGGCCAACAGAAGGTTTGGGGACCATGACCACCAGGATTCCTCTAGTCTCAGTCAGACCATTAAGTCTGGTCTTTTTATGAGAATTTGGGGTCTGCATCCCACTGATCTCCTGCTCCCTCAGGGTTTCTCTGTTGTGCTCCCTGTCAGGGCAGTCATCAGTTGTGGCTGGGCACCATCTAGTTCTTCTGGTCTCAGGATGATGTAAGTCTCTGGTTCATGTGGCCCTTTCTGTCTCTTGGGCTCAGAGTTATCATGTGCCTTTGTGTTCTTCATTCTCCTTTGCTCCAGGTGGGTTGAGACCAATTGATGCATCTTAGATGGCCGCTTGTTAGCATTTAAGACCCCAGATGCCACATTTCAAAGTGGGAAGCAGAATGTTTTCATAATAGAATTATTTTGCCAATTGACTTAGAAGTCTCCCTAAGCCATAGTCCCCAAACCCCTGCCCTTGCTCCCTGACCTTTGAAGCATTCATTTTATCCCTGAAACCTCTTTGCTTTTGGTCCAGTCCAGTTGAGCTGACCTTCCGTGTATTGAGTATTGTCCTTCCCTTCACCTAAAGTAGCTCTTATCTACTAACTAATCAGTAAATAACCCTCCCCAACCCTCCCTCCTTCCCCCCTCTCGTAACCACAAAAGAATGTGTTCTTCTCAGTTTATACTATTTCTCAAGATCTTATAATAGTGGTCTTATACAATGTTTGTCCTTTTGTCTCTTACTAATTTTGCTCAGCATAATGCCTTCCAGGTTCCTTCATGTTATGAAATGTTTCACGAATTCGTCACTGTTCTTTATCGATGTGTAGTATTCCACTGTGTGAATATACCATAATTTATTTAACCATTCATCTGTTGATGGACACCTTGGTTGCTTCCAGCTTTTTGCTATCATGAACAGAGCTGCAATAAACATGGGTGTGCATATATCTGTTTGTGTGAAGGCTCTTATTTCTCTAGGGTATATTCCGAGGAGTGGGATTTCTGGGTTGTATGGTAGTTCTATTTCTAACTTTTTAAGAAAATGCCAGATAGATTTCCAAAGTGGTTGTATCATTTTACATTCCCACCAGCAGTGTATAAGTGTTCCAATCACTCCGCAGCCTCTCCGACATTTATTATTTTGTGTTTTTTGGATTAGTGCCACCCTTGTTGGCGTGAGATGGAATCTCATCGTAGTTTTAATTTGCATTTCTCTAATGGCTGATGATCGAGAGCATTTTCTCATGTATCTGTTAGCTGCCTGAATATCTTCTTTAGTGAAGTACGTGTTCCTATCCTTTGCCCACTTCTTGATTGGGTTGTTTGTCTTTTTGTGGTTGAGTTTTGACAGAATCATATAGATTTTAGAGACCAGGCGCTGGTCGGAGATGTCATAGCTGAAAATTCTTTCCCAGTCTGTAGGTGGTCTTTTTACTCTTTTGGTGAAGTCTTTAGATGAGCATAGGTGTTTGATTTTTAGGAGCTCCCAGTTATCTGGTTTCTCTTCGTCATTTTTGATAATGTTTTGTATTCTGTTTATGCCTTGTATTGTTCTGTTCTGCTCTTTTAAGAAGTGACTGGGTTTAGGACCTCATTAACTTAACACGAGAAAACCTCTGTTTCCAAATAGGGTCATATTCAAAGGTACAGGGGTTAGGACTTCCATGTTTCTTTTTGAGTGGCACAGTTCAATTCATAACACAGAAGATAAGATAGTCTCTTGCTTCTTGCAGGTAAAATGTTCCATATTTTCAAAATGAGAAGACACAGGTCCAGTGAAATTGTGATTTGTCCAAAATTAGCATGTGATGGAATCTTGCTCTATTACTGTTTTCCATCTTCTAGCCATGCTGAGAAAAAAAAAAAAATGCCACTTTGAGGACTAAGATGTACCTGACCCAAGCCAGGGTATTTTCAATTACCTCATATGCACATGAAAACTGGATAACAAATAAGGAAGACCGAAGAAGAATTGATGCCTTTGAGTTGTAATTGATGCCTTTGAGAGCGAAGGCTATTGCATATACCATGGGCTACCAGAGGAACAAACAAATCTGCCTTGGGAAAAGTACAGCCAGAATGCCCCTTAGAAGTGAGGATGGCAGGACTTCATCTCACGTACTTTGGACATGTTACCAGGAGGTACCAGTCCCTGGAGAAGGACATCATGTTTCATGAAGTTGAGGGTCAGTGAAAAAGGGGAAGACCGTCAGCGAGATGGATTGACACAGTGGCTGCAACATGGACTTAAACATAGCAACGATTGTGAGGATGGTGGAGAACCAGGTAGTGTTTAGTTCTGTTGTATGCAGGATCGCTATGAGTCAGAATTGACTTGATAGCGCCTAACAACAGCTGTGATATATACCATCGTAGTACGAGTCCGAATCTCTTCCTGTGTTAGGAGAGATGCTTGTTCATCCTCAAAAAAGAACAATTTTCCCAAATAAAATTTTGTTTTAAAAAGTAAAAATTATAAAGGGTACTTCAAGTTCTTTTCACCGGTAGGCTGTAAACAGGAAAATGTTAAACCAAAATACAGATCAGAGTGTCAAGCTCATGCTATCAGGACAACAAAAAAAATTATAGAAAAAAACTCTTGATTTTGAGTTTTTTATGGCATGAATTATGATTATAAACCCAAGTTTTTCAAATAAGGAGGGGAAAGATGGCAATGGGTTAATGGGTTAGCTCATCCCTAACAACCAAATAAAATTGCTTTGTTACCAAATATTTCCTTTCTCTCAGTTTCTTCTATGCTTGGTAAAGTCTCCTCAAACAACAGTTATCCTAAAATAGACCACAGATATTTTGGGAAAAAAATAGGAAGTCAAAGTGTCATTTATCCTAAGTATTTCCACGACAATTGACATCCTGGCTTGCTCTCCTGCTGATTTTTATTAACACTGGAATATGAATAGAATTTCTGCATGACTCTGAGGAAAGTTGGAACAAAACTCAGTAATGGAAAAAAAGAAGAAAAAAACACTGGGAATCACCAGAGTTAGGGAATTGAGTCATTTAAAATGCATTTCAGCTGAAAACTTGGATTGGGTCTAAGTCACCTGGTGCTGCTGTAACAAAAATACCACAAGTGAGTTGTTTTAAAGGAAATAAATTTGTTTTCTCACAGTTCAGGAGGGTAGACGTCCAAATTCATGCATCTAGGAGAGGCTCTAGGGGTAGGATCTCACTCTGTCAGCTGTTGGGAAATACTCATCACTTTCAATTTCTGTAGACATTTGTTTACGTGCATGTGTAGACTACACTTCCCCATTTCCTCACTTTTTACTCACTCCTCCTCTGAATTTTGCCCACCACCATGCTAATGAAACAACCCTTTCAAAGGGGTGACTTCCAAATTGCCAAATCTACCAAACTATGTTGAGTTTTAGCATACTTTTTCTCCCTAGTTTACGGCATGTTGCCTGTCTTGGACTGAATTGTGTTCCCCTAAAATACGTGTCAACTTGGTTAGGCCATGACTCCCAGTATTGTGTGGTTGTCCTCCGCTTTGTGACTTTCCTATGTGTTATAAATCATAATCTCTGCCTGTAGTTAGAGAGGATTAGGGTGGGGTATAACACGCTTGCTCAGGCCACATCCCTGAACCAATACAAAGGGAGTTTCCCTGGGGTGTGGCCTGCATCACCTTTTATCTTACAATAGATAAAAGGGAAGGGAAGCAAGCAAGAAAGCAGCACTGGGAGCAGAACGTGTCCTTTGGACTTAAGGTTCCTGCACTGAGATGTTCCTACTCCAGGGGAAGATTTATGAGAAGGCTGACAGATAAAGTCTTCCCCTGGAGCTGACACCCTAAATTTAGACTTTCAGCCTACTTTACTGTGAGGAAAGAAATTTCTCTTTGTTAAAGCCATCCACTTGTGGTATTTCTGTTATAGCAGCACTAGATAACTAAGACGTTGCCTGTTTCTGTTTCTTGAAATCTGAATTGATTCTAGAAATGTTCCTATGTCATCTAGTGAAATCAGTACAGTACATTAACCTTTTCAATAATCACATCATAATTCACCACATATAGCCTTAACAGAAACACGTGTGTGTTGGAATCCCTTCACTATATGGTTCTGGATTTGATTTGAATTGGATAAAAGAGAAATTTGGGGGGTGAGGGAGTCCCTAGGTGGTGCAAATGGTTAACACATTCAGCTGTTAACTGAAAGGTTGGATGTTCGAGTGTACCCAGAAAAAAAGGTCTGGTGATCTACCTCTGAAAAATCAGCCACTGGAAACCCTAGGGAGCACATTTCTACTTTGACACACATGAGGTCACTGTGAGTTAGAATTGACTTGGAGGTAACTGGTTCGCTTGAGTGAAAAGCTCACGGTCTTGGAAGGTTACGGGGGGAAGGCAGGATGACACAGTTTAAAGAAGGACACATTGGGCTCCAGTTTCAGTTCATCATTCTACTGTTTCCACCAACAAACAACAGCCCAAAGGTGACCACCAAGCTCTGATTACAGCCCCTTAGAAGTGGTAGCTTCCACAGATTTCTCCATAAGCTTCTACTTAAAATTTCATTTCAAGTGACCAGACATGCACATTTTCTGGGACTTTTCTGTAAGCTCTGACCTGCCCATCCACAAGAGGCTATAACAGTTAGCGACCTTCTCTGAATCTCACTTTCCTCTTCCAGACCTTCACATCCCCAGATCCTTCTACATGTTGTAAGCTTTCATTTCTATAATAAGTCCTTTGTACACATAATACCGTCAGCTACTCTTATTTCTAGACTGAACTCTGATGGATACATATGTCAGCTTAAAAGTTCAGTGACTATTCTTAGGAAAAGGAATCCCACTGTTACATTCTACGACTAAAACCACTCAATACTTCCTTTCAGTAGCGTTCAGAATGAAAGGCAAGGGACAGACGTAAGAGTACTCACACATTTTGAAGTATCTGGAAATAAAGCATAACACAAGGCTGCACTCAAGATGAGTGCCCATGAACTGCCGAGAGTCATCTGTATCGGTTACATAATTAATCCTCTGTAGAGATATTGCCTCAGGTTCAGTTTGCCTGGCGATCCACTGCAGAGGTTCTGCCTTCCTTAGCATTCTGTGAGTAGGATTGTGTGGGATAAGAAGTATAAGGGACATTGAAGAATTCAACCTCTTTATATACAAGTTTTCAACCAATCCTCCTCCTATCTTTAGCACCCCTCCTGACGGGCCTGATAAGGAAATGGTGCCTCCATGTCTTGCCTTCTGTGGGATGAACTGTCTTACTTCCTGTGATATCCTGTGTGCGGAGATTAAAATCTTACTTCTAGTGATGGGTTTTCCCCTATTCTCTCTGACAATATGTTTTTGGTTTGTTTGTTTTTAATCATTTTTTGAATGTCTTCCTTGGAGATCAGGAGGAAGAGGTAGGTAAATGTGATAATGTCCTGTTTAATCAGCAATCCTAATTTGATATAAAAAGAGCCATTTTAAATTATTCTTTGGTTAAATAACAAAAATTGGCATACTTTATCAAAATCTTGGTTACAAAAATGGACCACTTCAGCTGTTACATGACTTTAATGGGTTTCTTAAACAAATTAAGTTTATACAAACCAATATTCAGATCTTACGTCTTATAAATTTCAGTCTTCATGATAGTGTGCAAAGAAAGTGAGGCATATACTAAAACCAAAAAACCAAACCCTTTGCCGTCGAGTTGGTTCCAACCCATAGCAACCCTATACAACAGAGCAGAACTGCCCCATAGGGTTTCCAAGGAGTGATTGGTGGGTTCAAACTGCCAACCGTTTAGTTAGCAGCCATAGCTCTTAACCACTATGTCATCAGGCATATACTAGTTCCCCCATTTTACAGATGAGAAAACTAAGAAAGGGTATTTTAAATCAGGGCTCAACTTCATGCTTTCTTCCACAGAGTCCAAACTTCTCTGAGCTCTACCTCACTTTTTCTTAATAATGTACATCTTTTTTTTCTCCCTCAAAACGTTCATTAAGTTAAAGAAACAATTTTGAACCTTTTTGATTATAAAGAATTATACTTACTAAAAATTTATTTCTATTACTTTAAAATGTGTAAAATAAAATAAATTTGACAACTCTAAGAGGTTAAAAAGGAGTTCTGGTTGCTTAGTGGTTAAAAGCTTGGCTGCCAACCAAAAGGACAGCAGTTTGAATCCACTATGGGCTCCTTGGAAACCCTATGGGGCAGTTCTAGTCTGTCATATGAGGACACTATAAGTTGGGAGGGCAACAGGTTTTTTTTTTATTTTTATTTTTTAAGAGGTTGTGTGATTACATTAAGTATTGTGAATTATAAAGGAACTCTGGTGGCTGGTGGTTAAGTGCTCAGCTGCTAACCAGAAAGTCTTCGGTTGAACCCACCAACCGCTCTCCGGGAGAAAGACATGACAGTCTGCTTCTGTAAAGATTACAGCCTTGGAAACTGTATAGGGCAGTTCTCCTCTTTTTACAGGATTGGGATGAGTCGACTTGACAGCAATGGGTTTTGGTATTGGAATTATAAATTGCTTTCTAAAAAGAAAAGAACTTTCTGTAAAAATCTCTGGTTGATTTCTTTCATTTATTTCCCGTTTAGTGTGTGAGTTTTTACTAATTAGTCAATTTCACTGACATAAGAGGATAAATTTTCCATAAATTGAGATTGCCATAGTACCCCAGGTTATTTTTTAAAAAATGCCTAAGAGAGGAATAAGTTTCTTTCTGGGAAGGCCCCTTAACTCTTTGACGCACCAGTCATCTATAACTTGCCACTGCTTATATTTCAGGGTCCCCAAACTCCTCCTTGCTTGCAACGCAATTGCTTTCTAGAATTGGTCCTGCCTCCCACAGTCCTAACATCCTCACGTTCAACTTCCACCTGTTTGCCTACTGGTTTCAAGTATGGTGGTATGAATCCAACATGAAAATATGTGCCAATCAATGATCTTCTGTGTAAAATTCTGAAGCCCACATAGTTTGCAACATAGGGATTTTCCAACTATGTGTTGTGCCTAATTTATATCTTGAATTATAGATTATTATTTATATTAAACAAGCAGCCAAAATTACGTTTCATGATCTAACCTTCCTTACTTCTCCCTAACTGCATATCTCCCCACTCCACTCCTTTGGCCATAAGGAACCATGCATCTATGGACTGAATTGTGTCCCCCCAAAAGATAACGTTGAAATCCTAGCCTTTGTACCAGTGAATGTGAGCTTGTTTGGAAATAAAGTCTGTCTTTGAAGATGTCATTGCTTAGGTTTACATGAGGCCATACTGTAGAAGGGTGAGCCCTGCTCCCTTCTGAGTAGTGTCTTCTGAAAGTAGAGAACAGACAAAGGTGTAAGACACCATGTGAAGATGTATCTATGAACCAAGGAATATCAAGCATTGCCAGCAGCCACCAGAAGCTATGAGAAATGCATGGAACAGTCCCTTTCTCAGAGACCTCAGAAGGAATTAATAGGGCCAATGCACTGATTTGGACTTCTAGCCTCCAGAAATGTGAGACAATAAGTTTCTGTTATTTTATTTAAAATGACCTACTGTATGGTCATTTTTTTTTATGTATGGTATTTTGTTACAGTGGTCCTCAGGGACTAAGAAACTTGTTTTCCTTTCCCCTAAACTTTACATATACTATTTTTTCTGCCTGGGATGCACTACCCCTACATTGTACCAATCCTTATTTATCCTTACCATCTCTGCTTAGGTTACTACAATTTTGAAAAAGATTCTATGATCTCTCAAGATTGAGCCTCGGTCTTGCTCCATTTTCTGGTCTGTTTTTGTATAACCTCTCTAAACAGGCACCCTGCTCTTTTCTCTAACACCATCTTTTTTACTTACTCCTACTGTCCTCATCAATTTTTTGCTTGTTTCATACTTAGAGTATATTGAGGAGACAGGCATATGTCAACCTCAAGAAGCTAGAGGCCATGTTTGTTGTATTCATTGTTTGGCAGGATCAAGGGTCTGACACAGGAAGGCACATACTAAATATTTTTTCAGTAAATGAATCAGTATATTAGGCAAATGTGCTCCAAAAGGTCTCTTTAAAGATGCCACTTTAAGGACTTAGGTGTGCCTGACCCCAGCCATGGTGTTTTCAATCACTGCATGTGCATGCAAAAGCTGGACAGTGGATAAGGAAGGTCGAAGAAGAATTAATGCCTTTGAATTATGGTGTTGGCAAGGAACGTTGACTACACCATGGACTGTCAGAAGAACAAACAAAGCTGTCTTGGAAGAAGTACAGCCAGAATGCTCATTAGAAGCAAGGATGGCCAGACTTCATCTCAAATATTTTGGACGTGTTATCAGAAGGGGCCAGTTCCTAGAGAAGGACATCATGCTTGATAAAGTAAAAAAATAAAATAAAATATATATTTTTTTTTTTTAAAGAGGAAAACCTTCAATGAGATGGATTGACACAGTGGCTGCAACAATGGGCTCATGCATAACGACAATTGTGAGGACGGTGCAGGACCCGGCAGTGTTTCATTCTGTGGTACATAGGGTTGCTGTGAGTCGGAACCGACTCAACGGCACCTAACAAACAAACAAAAAAATGGTAGCAATTTCTGAATTGCTTTGAAATCATCCTTTATCAGTTTATCTCTCATACTAGAAAGCTGGAAGGCAAATACTGTATCTAGCTAATTATTTTATCTCCAGTTTAAACAATAACTCCTATTCACAGGTGCTGTGATCTTGTCAGGATAGCTGTTTACGATCCCTTGAATCATTCACTTTCTCACCTCTTTACCTTGCCCACTTTGTTTTCTTCCACAATTCACTGATTTCTTTTCTGCATCATTTGGGGTCAGACCCATCTCCTCTATAAAATCTATGTTCAATAGCCCAGGCTGCAGTGACTTCCTCTATTCAATTCATATTTGCCCCAGATTTGACACTCAATGCTATTGTGCTTTTCAACACCTTTGTGAAGCAGTTCTCTTATATTTCATCAACATTTAAATGTGTGCATATCTTGATGCCCTAATTACACTCTAAATTATTTAAGAGAAAAGATATAGCACATGACTACCTGCAATATGAAGATGACACAACCTTGCTTGCCAGAAGTAAAGACAGCTTGAAGCAGTTACTGATGAAGGTCAAAGACTGCAGTCTTCAGTATGGATTTTTCCTTAACTTGAAGAAGACAGAAATCCTCATAGCTGGACCAATAAACAGCATTGTTATAAACGGTGAAAAAATTGAAGTCGCCAGTGATATCATTCTCCTTGGATCACCAATCCATGAAAGGAGCAGTCAAGAAATCAAATGATATATTGCACTGGGCACATTTGCTGCAAAAGACCTCTTTAATGTTCTAAGAAGCAAAGCTGTCACCTTGATGACTAAGATGAGATTGACCCAAGCCGTGGTCTTTTTAATCGCCTCATATGCATGTGAAAACTGGACAATGAAAAAAGAGGACAGAAAAAGAATTACTATGTCTGAACTGTGATGATGGAGAAGATTATTGAATATACTATGAACTGCCAAGGAACAAACAAATCAGTCTTAAGAGAAATACAACCAGAATGTTCCTTAGAAGCAAGGATGGTAATACTTAAGCTCACTTACTTTGACACGTCATCATGAAAGACCAATCACTAGTAAAGGACGTTTTTTCTTGGTAATGTACAGGGTCAGAAAAATAAGGGAAACCTTCTATGAGATGGCTTGACACAATAGCTACAACGA
The DNA here is from genome assembly GCF_024166365.1 of Elephas maximus indicus. NCBI lineage: Eukaryota > Metazoa > Chordata > Mammalia > Proboscidea > Elephantidae > Elephas > Elephas maximus. The sequence continues at coordinate 33,499,556 of NC_064836.1, read as the reverse complement.
TAGACTCAGACGTACCAAGGATCGTGAGGATGGCACTGGACCGGGCAACACTTCATCCCATTCTACTTACAGCCGTCATGAGTAGGACTCCACTTGTGGGCAATTAACAAAAACAAGCACCTTTTTACATTCTTAACATTGCTTCAAAGAACACAATGTATATATTATTGACATCTTTGTTGAATAAATGATTGAATCATGCACTGACTCATGCTTTCGTATTCAAACTTTTAAAAAAATAATTACATTATTTAACCTTGCCAAAATTTCTGGGAGAAAATTATGTAATTTTGGAAGCAATGCCTTTCAAGAAATGATCTCTTTGTATCTTTAGTGACTTATAAGAATTAACTCAGCTATCAAGTTGGCTAAGATAGCTTCTCAGATGTGAACTCTGGGAGAATCTGTCTCGTTGTGTACTGGGCTTTTCACTTCGGTATTTAATATGGAGCAAACAGGAAAGAAGTTAGGCCAGTGCTTGTGGTCAAATAATTGGTGTTCAGAGTTCTGGGCATGCTTCAATGTTCTCTGGGTTGTATCCAAGCAGCACAACCTCACAGCTAGATCATCGAATCAGAACACCAGAATTCTGTTTCTATGTCCAACATCTTAGTACAATCAAATGGAATGCAACATTGAAATATGAAATGTAATATTTCAGCTAAATCAATGTTCAAGTTGGCAATTGATTATATGCAGCCTGTTCAGAACTGAGGAATTTGCTATTGTCTAGACCATGATTCAGTCAGTGAGCCACAGATCCCAATGTAGAGGCATCTGTTGTTGCATAACTGGAATAAATTTCTTCTCCCGTAGTCATTGTGGAAAAATACTAGAATAATGAATTTGTATAAAAGTTGGAAGTCATGTCAAACAGAACTTATCTATAATCGTATGTTGTAACAGTTGGCCAAATTTAAGTCATGTTTGATATTAAAAGACCAGTCTTACTATGTGTAGGAAACTGTCAAACTAACAAAGACACTATTACACAGCATTTGTTAATTAACTATTTGCCAAATTCCATTTGTCCAATTAAGCAAACCCACATTATCTAAGCAAAGTTGAAAAGTCACATTACCCGTTGAAAAATTCTAATTTTCACAGGTGAAAAGCAAGTTTTAGCCTAAAAGTAGGCAATTAAGAATGTAAACTGCAAATTTCATCATGTGCAAATAAAGTGCTAAAATTTTGATCTCTCATACATCAGCAGGTAATCATTGTGTCTCGATAACACCATCAAAAAAAAGAAAAGGATCACCCTATGCAGCACACTGAGTACATTTTTTTCCTCGTAAATTAGAAAATATCTTTTCCACATAGTTAATGGATATATTCAGAGCCCTGGTGGTATAGTGGCTAAGAGCTCAGCTGCTAACCAAAAGGTCATCAGTTCAAATCCACCAGCCGCTCCTTGGAAACCCTATGGAGCAGTTCTACTCTGTCTTATAGGGACGCTATGAGTCAGAATCCACTGGATGGCAATGGGGTTGATTTTTTGTTTGTTTGTTTTAATGGATATATTCAGATAATTTGTAATAAATAAAAACTAATGAGAGCCACATAATTCACAAGACCTTGCTCACAAAAATAAAGAGCCACTTGGCCATTACATTGTACAATGGAGGGTAGGGCATCAGTAGTCTCCCTGTAACACCAAGGAAGTTATCCCAGTAATAATTTGGCCAAGAAAATATGCTCAAATTGCATCATCTGTGAAATAAAAGAGGCTATATTTCTTTAGCTGTTTTTTTTAAACTATATTAAGAAACGCTACTGAAATTAGATGGTAGGTTGAATGACAAGAACTCAAAGTTCTTTTTCAATTTTAAATTTTATAATTCTATGACTATGTAGTAACCTTGGAGCTGAATGTAGATCCTAACCCCTTGCCATCAAGTCGACTCCAACTCATAGCAAGCCAACGGGACAGAGTTGTGTTCCACAGGGATTCCGAGGTTGTAGTATTTTGGGAAGCAGACTGCCACATCTTCCTCCCACAGAGCAACTGATGGGTTTGAAATGCTGACCTGTCAGTTAGCAGCTGAGCTCTTAACCCCTGCACTACCAGGGCTCCTTTAATACGGAACAGGAAGAGAGAAAACAAAAAATTCTCTCCATAATGCCGAATATATAGTTTGATTAAAATACACACACACACAAAGAAAATTTGTCTTCTTAAACTTGCTTTTTATGTCTTCTCAGCCTTGGAACAGTTAGTACAGAGTCTCCTTCTGAGCAATTATTTCTCAATGACTTTAAAAAACTAAGGAAAAGGAATAAATAGCCATCTGATATGAAATAGAGGATGTTAAGGATTTCATTTTGCTTGGATCCACAATCAACACCCATGGAAGCAGCAGTCAAGAAATCAAAAGGCTCATTGCATTAGGCAAACATACTGTGAAAGCCCTTTCCTAAAGTGTTGAAACGCTAAGATGTCACCTTGAAGACTAAGGTGCACCTGACCCAAGCCATGGTATTTTCAATAGCATCATATGCATGTGAAAGCTGGACAATGAGTAAGGAAGGCCAAAGAAGAATTGACACTTTTGAATTGTGATGTTGGCGAAGAAGATATTGAATATATCATGGACTGCCACAAGAACACATAAATTTGTCTTGGAAGAAGTGCAACCAGAAAGCTCCCTGGAAGCAAGGATGGTAAGACTGCATCTCACATACTTTGGACATGTTGTCAGGAGGGATCAGTCCCTGGAGATAGACATCATGCTTGGTAAAGTACAAGGTCAGCGAAGTAGAGGAAGACCCTCAGTGAGATGGATTGACACAGGAGCTGCAACAATGGGCTCAAGCATAACAACGATTATGAGGATGGCACAGAACTGGGCAGTGTTTCATTCTGTTGTACATAGGGTAGCTATGAGTCAGAACCGACTGAATAGCACCTAACAGCAACAACAATATGAAACAATTTTATAATGTACACTGTGCATTAGGGAAATTGATTTTGAAATCTTAAATACACCTCTAAACATATCTGTTGTTTGCAGAATGGCAAATATGAACCGTGAGTTCCCATTCCCAAAAAAGTAATATCTTTCCCTTCAGAGGAAAACAGTTGCATTTGAAGACTCTTTTGTCCATTTTAAAGCTATGAAAAAAAAAAAGTACACCCAACTTGAATTCATTGATGGGATTAGATTCTGTAACATTAGTACTGTAAAGAAAATAAGATATTTAACTGTCTGAGATTTTTGGCCATGCGCCACTGACAAATTGCATTTGGATAATTATTAGATTACTTGAAGAAACTCATTTCAAAGTTTAAATCTTGTTGAACACAGTCTTTTTTCTTTTTCTTTTCCAGTTTTTCTAAAAGACAAAACTCCCGGGGGGGTGGTGGGAAGAAAACTTCTGGGTTCATGTCTGGGCTTTGATGTCTACAAACTATGTGATCTTGGGCAAATCACCAATTTCTCTTTAGGTAATTTCGCCTGTATTATAGAATTGCTAAGATTGTCACATTATACTTTGATGTATGTAGAAGTGTTTTGTGAATTACAAAGACACACAAAAATGTTAATTAGACAATGAGGCAGGCGCAACTATCCATCAAAGTCTTCCTCTTCACTTTAGCTAACCGCTGTAGCTGATAATTGACCTTATAGTGAAGTTGGCTTCATTTCCAAGCCCACCTTGCAGCTAGCCTAGCATTGTGACTAGCTCATGCCAATGAGATAAGAAATGACTTCTAACACTTTCTGACCAATGCTAATAAGAAGTACTGTGCATCCTCTATGCTGTCTGTATACAAGCTAGAAGAAAATAAAGATGGCACCAGGGAATGGAAGAACCATAAAATGGGAGAAACTTGGGGCCCTGAATTACAATATGGAAAAGAGCTGCCCACAAATCAGGAATACTCACCTTACTCTGGTACCATGGGGATGAAGATTATCTCCTGTGTTGAGTTATTATGCATTTTTCATGTGTATTTTATCATAGTTTAGTACACCCTTACTAATAGGGAATTTGACACCTCGACGTGAAGTACTCTACTTATAAAACAAAAACAAAGCTAAAATATACAAACATGCCAGTTGGGCAGTGAGGAAATAGATCAATAGAGGATGGAGGTTGGGAAGTTGGGAACCTATGTTATACAGTGGCAAAATATATAATTAAACTGTTGCCTGCAATATTTGGAAGGCAGAATACAGAAAACTATTTAAAAAAAAAAGATCGTTGCCAGAGTCGACTCCAACTCTTATTGACCATATAGGACAGATTAGAACTGCCCCATAGAGTTCTCAAGGCCATAATCTTTAAGGGAGCAGACTGCCACATCCTTCTCCTGTGGAATAGCTGGTAGGTTTGAATCACCAAACTTCTGGTTAGCAGTAGAGCATTCAACCACTGTTCCACCCGTGTTTCTCACTTAAAACTATAGTTCTAAGGAAAGTATTAAAAAAGCCTGAGTGTTAGTGTGCTTTGGCTTTTATATACTGCTTTTAGAAAAGTATTTAAAGAATGAGATTATACCGCACATGCCTGACCAACAAACAGAGATCAGTGATCTTTCAGGGTTAGAAAAGTCAGTAGCTCTTGGAGCCCACATAGCATTTATTTTCCTGAGACCATTAAGACTTTTCAGTTAAAGAACTCAGACCTGTCACAAAGATCAAATTAAAGGTATTGTTTTCCCACCCAAGGTTATTGCTTTAGATGGCTTTGTGATGACCCCACCACTAAGTTTAAAGAAGCAGGCACGAAGCAAGAAAGCAAAATTTTAAGGCAGGCTTAAATAAAAAAAATTAAAAAATAAATTTTTATTTTATTTTATTTTATTTAAGAACTCTGTCTAGAAAAGAGTTTTGAGTATGATTACAGGCATACTAAGCTGACTAGCAGCAAATATTTCTAAAGCCTACCAAGATTCTGAGAGAGCTGTGTCGCCAAAAAAACTATGAGTTTGGACCTTGAAAGCCCGTGACTAATGAGAAAGCCTTGGCACTTGGGCCCCCAAGCTTGAATGAACAAGAAGTCATCTACGAAAACTTGCCAGTCCTCAAAGAGTCAGAGTCCCCAAAACCCACTTCAAATGATGTCATGGAGAAAAATGGATGAGGTTAGAAACTCCAGAGGTGAAACCAGGGTCGTGAAGAACAATGGACAAGGGAGCCATTCTCAAGGAGCAAATATTAAAGCACAATCTGTCATCGACTACAGAGAATATTTATGATGTCTGCACAGCAGAACAGTACCAAGCAGTAGTGATTGCTGTGGGATTTTTAAAGAATATTTCAGCCTTCTTCCACTATATGAAGACCCTGGTGGTGTAGTGGTTAAGAGCTATGGCTGCTAACCAAAAGGTCGGCAGTTTGAATCCACCAGGAGATCCTTGGAAACTCTATGGGGCAGTTCTACTCAGTCTTATAAGGTCGCTGTGAGTTGGAATCAACTCACCAGCAATGAGTTTACCGTTTTTTTTTTTTTTTTTCTCCACTATATATGGGGGGAAAGCAGGGGCAAACAGCTTTTTTATTAACAGGTTGTTGAACTGTTAGAAACCACATCTGGACAATACAAATGACTGTACATCACCCAAAGATCCCAGATTTTGAGCTGGATGCAGTGACTTGTTCAGAATTTAGGATGCTTCTCATGGGAAGGGAAGAAGTGTGTTCTTTGGGTGGGAAGAAAGGTGCACACTTTCCACGCAAAGAACTAAGAGTAAATTTGGTGGTCAAAGAAATGGACTGTGGGAAGAACTGTTTTTCCCTTCCTCACTAGGCCCAGGAGCAGCTCAGATTGAAGGGTACATGTACCTGCTCTCCATACATGCAGGTGTAGTCACTCAATGTGTTCTCCCCAGAGTAATACCAACAGAAACAACGAGAGCCACTTGCAGGCAAAAAGCCTTCATAAGCTGATTTGCTTCTTGCATATTCGATTTCCTCCTGTAGTAGCTGGGTGGTAATATAATAAAAAGTAGAGCCACAATTTGGAAGGGACCTGAGATCCTGAGTCAGCTTGTGTAAGAGAGACTTCTGGAATTATTGTGTAAACTAGAAATAAACTTTTATTGCCTTTGAGCTATGTACATCATTTTGAGATCTATTTCTTACAAAGTTTCATATTGTCATCTAAACTAAACCTTCATGGCTTGGAGATATTGTTTATTCAGGAAAAAGGACAACTTTAATAAATCCTTTTTAAAAAGTTTTCCTGTAAAGAAGGAATATATATATACACACACATACACGTTCTTGTTGTTAGTTGCCATCTAATCAATTCGAACTTATGATGAACCAATGGGTGCAGAGTAGAACTGCTCCATAGCATTTTCAAGGCTGTGACCTTTTGGAAACAGATTGCCAGGCCTTTCTCTCAAGGCACCTCAAAGTGAGTTTGAACCTCAACCTTTCAGTTAGTAGTTAAGGGATTAGCCATTTGCGCCACCCAAGGACTCCGTGTGTGTGTGTGTGTCTGTGTGTGTGTGTGTGTGTGTGTCTGTGTAAAATAAACTACAGCAAATAATATATATTTTGGGGCTTTTTGCTTTTAATAAGAAAGGAAAATCTCTTGCATATATAACATCTAACATTTATAATATGAAGAGACTTAGATTCTGTGAAGCTAATATCTTTGATTTTTATATCGTTATTTATTCTGAATATTAAACTACTAATGAAAATGACTGAAGATTTAAAAAGTCAATATTATATAAGAAATGCAACTTTATGTACTATCTTGGTTACATAAAATTATTTTCTCTTTCTATTGTTGTAAATGTTATTTCACTTTCTTGATCAATATCCAACATAAGTAAAATTGAGCACTATGGTAATTTTATCTTTTAGACTCTAAAACCAAATTTCATTTACCTTTTGTCACTCTTTCTATCGGAACTCTGATATTGATGCAAAGTCTCCATGTTGTTAAATACACTTTCAGAACCAAAACCAAAAACTAAACCCGCTGCCATAGAGTCAATTCTGACTCATAGCAACCCTATAGGACAGGGTAGAACTGCCCCACAGAGTTTTCAAGGAGCGCCTGGCAGATTCGAACTGCCAACCTCTTGCTTAGTAGCCGTAGTACTTAACCACTAGGCCACCAGGGTTTCCACACTTTCAGAAAGTGCTTACAAACTCCTGGCTCATAAGAGCAAGTTAACATGGGGACAGCTGGTGTATGATATGAGCTAGAGTTTAAAATGTGATGACATACCCAATGTGCTACTTTTTATATTATCAGAAAAATGCATTGTATTTTTTAAATATAAACCAGCAAACCATATGATATTTAGAGGTATTTTTTCAAGAACATTACTATATTTATTTCCAGGTATATCTGTTTTCACACTAACTGACAAATTTCTAAGAACTGGCTGTTTACCCTCTCCCAAAAATAATCTCCAGAAGGTACTTTCCAAAGTAAGATTTCCTTCAACATTTAAGGAAATATTTTTATCTAAATATTTTAAAATATATGAAATGTTTGTTGTACTTTTGGGGGAGGGGTCTTTTTTCAGGTTGTAGTGATATAAAAAAAGCATGGAAGAACTCTAAAACTAGAAAAATATGTTAAAGATAAATGACTTTTTTAATTATTTAAGTGGAGGCATATACTCACTCTTAGACCAAAAACCAAAAAAAGAGAAAAAAAAAATTGCCACTGAGTGGATTCCAACTCATAGTGACTCTTAGACCAAAAGTAGTTTTAAATGTGAGTTAAGTTGTAATAAAATGTCATATAAATAAGTTATCTTTATGGGAGATGAGTGTACTTTTTAAAAATAGGAATATATGTTTTTCTTGCAAAAAAGCACTACCTTTTGTTCTCCTCGAAGGAGAAATAAAACTTGAGAATGACCATATTGCTAATTTACTAATAACAATATGGTTCATGTTCCAGGATGCCTTGTGACTTACACCTTAGTCAATGACAAATTGTGAAACTACATCACTCTGGCCTAAGAGAACACTTGGAAATTTTACATCACTATTAGACAATATAGCATATGGTCATGTAGAGAGAAGAACACAAAATTCCGTCTCCCTCCATAAAAGCTTTTGCATTAGAAAATTGTTCATATTTATATTATATTAAATTGGCTAAACAAAATAAAGGAAAATAGAAAGGAACAGCCCTAAAAAAAAGAAAGAATAAAATCCATTGCCGTCAAGTTGGTTCCAACTCACAGTGACCCTATAGGACAGAGTAGAACTGTCCCATAGGGTTTCCAAGGAGTGGCTGGTGAATTCGAACTGCGGACCTTTTCATTAGCTGCTGAGCTCTTAACCACTGTGCCACCAGGCTCCTCAGACAGTCCTAACTAGGGTGAAATACCTGAATTTTAGCTATATGTTATTTTTCACAAATGATTATGGAATACATTAAGCTTTGCTGTTCTGAGTCTTTGACAAAAATTGAACAGACACTAAGTAAGTGATGGAGGGAAATACAAAAAGACTGTGACTGAGATAAATTAAAAAAGGTCTTGAAAACCAAGGGGAGTAGAGGTGCTTTTATAGAGAGGAAAGTAGTTAGAGTCAGAAGCCCTAGACTCTGCCCTGGCACTGACTTGCTCACTGTACACTGGCTCTCAGATCACGCGTTTCTCCCAACTTCTATTAGAGAGATTAGAAAGTTAAAAACAACATTTCCCTAAGTCCCTTGAACCTTTTCTCTGGATATAAGATTCTTCCAAGCATGATTTGGAAAGCAGGGGTGAAAAGTAGGCTGCCTTCCTTCGGCAGTGGTGGCTGACAAAAGGTTCTTACAGAAATAAACAATTTCAGTGTTCCGATTCCATATTCTATTCTTCAGTCATCAGTTTTGTTTCCTGTAAAAAATAACATGGACTTCTGCTCTTCCAGATATTTCTATAATTTTTAAAGAACCTAATTGCTTAGTGTAGTGTTTAAGAGCTTGGCTGCTCACCAAAATGTAGGCAGTTTGAATCTACTAGCTGCTCTTTGGAAACCCTATGGGGCAGTTCTACTCTGTCCTATAGGGTCACTATAAGTCAGAACCCACTTTATGGCAACGGGTTTGGTTTACGGGTTTTTATTCTTTTTCAAATACCTAGAATGGTTCCTCTTTCCTGTGCTGAACCCTGACTGACTTGCTGATCATGAAGAATTAGCAAACTCTCTGAATCTTACTGATAAAGGTCAGAAGATGCTGTTTCAACTGAGAAATGTAAGGTCTGGATTTATAGCCAGATTTATACTTTCCTAAAAACTAAAGAGAAAGGAAATTAAAATTCTTATAGACATTGCAAAAGGTAAAATATAAGAAAACAGCAAAGAAAGAAAAAAATATAAAACAAAATGACAATAGAAGTGTATATTCTAGTAAAAATAAAATTGAATGAAATGGTCTAATGTCTCTTGTTAAGGGGAAAACAATAAGATAGCACATGCATTTCTTCTGCTTTTGAAACCTCGCTAAAATAAAAATTAACTTCAAAGTAGAATTAAATAGAGGCAGAATCCTAGGTGAATTAAGACAATGAGAGGGTTTTCCAACTAAATAAAAGATGTCTACAAGAATCTGGAATTCAGAAACTGTAAGAAAATGAGTAGAAAAATAGATGTCAGAAAAAAAAACACATCCTAAATGTTATGGATTAAACTGTGTTCCCCAAAATATGTATTGGAATTCTAATCCCTATATTTGTGGATAGAATGTAATTTCCTTACATCTAAAGTAATGTAGTTTCATTCCATCATTCAAATTAATAGAATCAATCGATTGATATCATACAAATGTAGAGTGGGTTCTAAACCTAATCACTCTGAGTTATAATGAGAAGCATACACACAGAGACAAACACGTACTCATGGGAGAAGACAGACCCCATGTGAGGATCATCTACAAGAAAGTTGGGACTACCTACAGGATAGGAATAGACACAGCTGAGACCTTAATTTGGATTTTTAGACTCCAGACTCTGAGAAAATAAGTTTCTGTTCTTTAGAGCCATCCATGTATGGTATTTCTGTTACAGCAGTACTAGGAAATGAGGATGTAGGGTGAACAGTGTCTTCAGCAACAGATGTGGGCACAACTGATAGCCACATGCCTAAGAATTAAGTTAAACCTCTACTTCATATCACATCCAAATCTGAACCCAAAATAGATAAGATGACCAAATATAAGAGTTGTTGTTGTTAAGTGCCGTCGGGTCGGTTCCAACTCATAGCAAACCTATGCACAACAGAACGAAACACCGCCCGGTCCTGAGCCATCCTTACAATCGTTGTTATGCTTGAGCTCATTGTTGCAGCCACTGTGTCAATCCATCTTGTTGGGGGTCTTCCTCTTTTCTGCTGACTCTGAACTCTGCCAAGCATGATGTCCTTCTCCAGGGACTGATCCCGTCTGACAACATGTCCAAAGTATGTAAGACTCAGTCTCACCATCTTTGCCTCTAAGGAGCATTCTGGCTGTATTTCTAAGACAGATTCGTTCGTTCTCTCGGCAGTCCATGGTATATTCAATATTCTTCGCCAACACCACAATTCAAAGGAGAGAATTCTTCTTCGGCCTTCCTTATTCATTGTCCAGCTTTCATATGCATATGTTGCAATTGAAAGATGCTTGGGTCAGAGGCACCTTAGTCTTCAAGGTGACATCTTTGCTCTTCAACACTTTGAAGAGGTCCTTTGCAGCAGATTTACCCAATGCCATGCATTATTTGATTTCTTGACTGCTGCTTCCATGCCTGTTGACTGTGGATCCAAGTAAAATGATATCCTTGACAACTTCAATCTTTTCCCTGTTTATCATGATGTTGCCCATTGGTCCAGTTGTGAGGATTTTTGTTTTCTTTATGTTGAGGTGTAATCCATACTGAAGGCTGTGGTCTCTGATCTTCATTAGCAAGTGCTTCAAGTCCTCTTCACTTTCAGCAAGCAAGGTTGTGTCATCTGCATAACACAGGTTGTTAATGAGTCTTCCTCCAATCCTGATGCCCCGTTCTTCTTCATATCATCCAGCTTCTTGGATTATTTGCTCAGCATACAGATTGAATAGGTATGGTGAAAGAATACAACTCTGATGCACACCATTCCTGACTTTAAACCAATCAGTGTCCCCTTGTTCTGTCCGAACAACTGCCTCTTGATCTATGTAAAGGTTTCTCATGAGCACAATTAAGTGTTCTGGAATTCCCATCCTCCACAATGTTATCCGTAATTTGTTATGATCCACACAGTCAAATGCCTTTGCATAGTCAATAAAACACAGGTAAACACCGTTTTGGTATTCTCTGCTTTCAGCCAGGATCCATCTGACATCAGCAATGATATCCCTGGTTCCACGTCCTCTTGTGGAACTGGCCTGAATTTCTGGCAGTTCCCTGTCAATACACTGCTGCAGCTGTTTTTGAATGATCTTCAGCAAAATTTTGCTTGCATGTGATATTAATGATATTGTATAATTTCCACGTGTGGTTGGATCACCTTTGTTGGTAATAGGCATAAATATGGATCTCTTCCAGTCAGTTGGCCAGGGAACTGTCTTCCATATTTTTTGGCATAGACGAGTGAGCACCTCCAGGGCTGCATCCGTTTGTTCAAACATCTCAATTAATATTCCATCAATTCCTGGAGCCTTGTTTTTTGCCAATGCCTTTAGAGCAGCTTGGACTTATTCCTTCAGTTCCATTGGTTCCTGATCATATGCTACCTCTTGAAATGGTTGAACATCGACTAATTCTTTTTGGTATAATGACTCTGTGTGTTTCTTCCATCTTCTTTTGATGCTTCCAGCATCGTTTAATATTTTCCACATGGAATCCTTCACTATTAGAACTCGAGGCTTGAATTTTTTCTTCAGTTCCTTCAGTTAAAACTATAAAAATCTTAGATTAAAAAACAGAGGAGTAGGTACTTGTTACATTGGGTTAGGAAATTTTTTCTTAGTAAAATAAAAGCAAAAATGGGTACATTGGACTTCAGTAAAATTAAAAACATTTTTTGTTTCAAAGAACACCATCAGGAAAGTAAAATGACAACCCACATAATTAAAGAAAATATTTGCTAAATATATGTCTAATAAGGGACTTATCAGAATTATCTACTGAAGAAATATCATGAAAACCTGAGTTGTGCAACGAGAGGCATTTAATACTTCATTCATTCATGCACTGACAAATTCATTACATATGCATTAAATTCCTACAATGCACTATTTTTTTTTACGTTGTAGACAGTATAGCAATGAAAAAAACACCCAGTGCCTGCTTTTTGGGAGAGCACATTCTAGTATCTAGAAGGCCGTTGCCTAGGAAATATCACAACATATTTGTAACAAAAAAAAAAAAAAATGCAAAATAATCATTTTATTTCTATGACCTAATTAAAAAAATAAAGACACTGAGCACAGATGCAGCACGATGTTGCTATAAGAGAAATGCAGGACCAAGCAAAGGTACATTTAAAAAGAGTAACCATTAGCCAAGGAGCCCTGGTGGCACAAAGGTAAAAACTTGGCTGCTAACTGGAGGGTTGACAGTTAGAACCCACCCAGCAGCTCTGTGGAAGAAAGACCTGATGTCCTGCTTCCTTAAAGAATCAATTCAATGGCACCCAAAAACACAACCATTAGTTTTCAGACTGTCTTAAAGGTGATGACTTTCTATGCATTTATTTATTTGCTCATTCTTCAAACATTTATTTAACAATTGATACAAGCACACTGCTTACGACTGACAATTGAGCAATAAACAAATAGACATGTATTCTGCTCTTAGGACCTCCTGGAGAAAGACATAATTTTTTTTTTTTTAACTATTATATTTTAATCAGGCATACCAATATTCAGTTATAGTGTCTTATTTTTAATCAAAATTTTTACTTTGAGATAATTTTAGATTTCCAATGATAACATCCTGTAAAACTCTAGCACAATATCATAACCAGGATATTGCCATTGATACAGTCAAGATACAAAGTATTTCCTTCACCACAATGATTCCTCATATTGTCTCTTTATAGGCAAACTACTTCCCTCTCTCATTCCGTAACTCCTGGCAACCACTAATCTGTTCTCCATTCCTTATAATCTTGTCATTTCAAAAAATTCTGTATAAATGAAACCATACAGTATATGACCTTTAGGGATTGGCTTTTTATACTCAGCATAATTCTCTGACGATCCACCCAAGTTGTTATATTATCAAAAGTTTTTTATTTTTATTTTAGTATTCCATGATATAGACATATCACAATTTGTTAAGCCATTCACCTCTTATAGGACAGCTGGAATGATTACAGTTTTGGGCTGTTATAAATAAAGCCACTGCAAACATTTATGCAAATACCAATACAAATGCAATGGTAGATTCATGTTTAGGTTTTGAGACTATTTAGTTTGTTTGCGTCCTCATTAACATTTGGTGTTGTCACGATTCTTTTTTTTTATTTCAGCCATTCTAATAATTGTATGGTGCTATCTCATTTTCACTCTCTTCGTATGCATGCGAAAGCTAGACAATGAAAAAGGAAGGCCAAAGAAGAATTGACGCCTTTGAATTGTGGTGTTGAAGAAGAATATTGAATACACTATGGACTACCAGAAGAACAAACAAATCTGTCTTGGAAAAAGTACTTCCAGAATGCTCCTTAGAAGCAAGGGTGGCAAGACTGCATCTTACATACTTCGGACATGTCATCAGGAGGGATCAGACCCCGGAAAAGGACATCGTGCTTGGTAAAGTAGAGGGTCAGCGAAAAAGAGGAAGACCCCCAACAAGATGGATTGACACAGTGGCTGCAACAATGAGCTCAAGCATAGCAACGATTTTATGGCGAAGGACCAGGCAGAGTTTCGTTCTGTGGTACGTAGGATCACTATAAGTCAGAACCAACTCGATGGCACCTAATAACAACAACAATCTCATTGTGGTTTTCATTCACATTTCCCTAGTGGTTAATGACATTGGACACACTTTTCTATATTATTTACCATTTGTATATGATTTTTGGTGAGATATCTTTATGTATTTTGTCTACTTTCTAACAAAATTATTTTGTTTTTTTACCATTGAGTTTTGAGAGTTCTTTATACATTCTAGGTAAAACTCTTTTGTCAGATATGTGGTTTGCAAATATTTTATCCCAGTGTGTAAAGCTAGTCTTTTTTTCCTCTTAACAAGGTCTTTTGCAGAGAAAAATTTTAATGAAGTTCGCTTGATTAATTTTTCCTTTCATGAATTCTGCTTTTGGTGTCATAGCTAAGAACCCTTTGCCTAGCCCCTGATCCCAAACATTTTTAACTATTTTTTCCCTAAAGTTTAATCGTTTTACATTTTCTATATTTAAGTCCATGATCCATTTAAAGTTTTTTGTTTTTCATTTTTAAGGTGGAGTTTCATTTTTTGCCTATAGCCATCAAATGGGATATGTTCGTATCTACATTCGCAAGAGATATTTTTCTGTAGTTTTCTTTTTGGTACTGTCTTTGGCTTTTTTGTTGTTGTTTTATTTTGTTTTTTGCTTGTTTGTTTTGGTATCCAGGTAATACTAGTTTTCTAAGATAAATTGGAAAATGTTCCTTCCCCTTCTATTTTCTGGAGAGGTTATGTAGAATATGGTGTTAAATCTTTAAATATTCAGTAGAATTCTCCGGTGAAACCTTCTGGGTCTGAGGATTTCTTTCATTAGGAGTTTAGTCACGTTTTTAATACAGTTACAAATTCCATTTCTTTAATAGTTATAGGGCTGCTCAAATTATCTGTTTTATATTGGATGAGCTGTGACACTTTGTGCTATTTGAGGAACTGTCCCTTTCATGAAAGCTGTCAAATTTATGTATGTAGAATTATTCATCATATTCACGTATTATCCTTTAAATGTCTGTAGCCTGTATATTTCTTATTTTGTTCATGATATTAATAATTAGTCTCTCTCTCTCTTTGTCAGTCCAGTTAAATTTTGTCAATTTTATTGATTTTTCATAGAACCAGCTCTTTGCTTCCTTCATTTTCTCTATTTTTTCTGTCCTTTCAATTTTACTGATTTCTATTGTTTTTATATTCTTTATTATGTTTTTCTTCTACTTGATGTGGGTTTATTTTGCTTTTCTTTTTCTAGGTTCTTGAGGGGAGAGCTTAGATTATTGATTTGAATTTTTTCTCTTTTCTAATGTATGTATTTAATGCTATAAATTCCTCTTACATCATAAATTTAACCGCTTCTCTCCAATGTTGACGTGTTGTTGTTGTTAGGTACCTTGAATTGATTCCAGTTCATAGCGACCCTATATACAACACAACGAAACACTGCCAGGTCCTGCGACACCCTCACAGTTGTTGTTATGCTCAAGCCCACTGTTGTAGCCACTGTGTCAACCCATCTCATTGAGGGTCTACCTCTTTTTCACTGACCCTCTACTTTACCAAGCACAATGTCCTTCTCTAGGGACTGGTCCCTCTTGATAACATGTCCAAAGTAGGTGAGGCATTTTACATTTTACTTTTTTTTTTACATTTTAATTTTCATTCCATTAATGTTTTTTATTTCCCTTATGACTTCCTCTTTGACCCCTAGATTATTTAGAAGTATATTGTTTAATTTCCAAGTCTATGGAGATTTTTCCTGTTAGATTTCTGATACTGATTTCCAGTTTGATTCCACTGTCATCAGAGAACACACTCTGTATGAGATCAGTTCTTTTAAATTTGTTTAGGTTTGCTTCATAGTCCTGGAGATGATCTATCTTGATATATGTCCATGGAAGTTTGGAAAGAACGTGCGTTCCTCTCTGGTTGGGTGAACTGTTCTATAAATGCTGATTAAATATTCATGGATGATGGTGTTGAGTTTTTCTATATCCTTGCTGATTTCCTGTCTAGTTGGTCTGTCAGTTGATGGGAGATGGGTGCTGAAGTCTCCAACTGTAATTATGGATTTGCCTATTTTTCCTTTCAGTTTTACCAGCTTTTGTTTCACATATTTTGAAGGTCTGTTGTTTGGCGCATACACATTTAGGAAGGCTATTTTATGTCTTCTTTGGAAACCCTGGTGGCATAGTGGTTAAGTTCTACAGCTGCTAACCAAAGGGTCATCAGTTTGAATCCACCAGGTGCTCCTTGGAAACTCTATGGGGCCATTCTACTCTGCCCTATAGGGTCACTATGATCGGAATTGACTCAACGGCACTGGGTTTGGTTTGGTTTATGTCTTGATTATGTAATAACTCTTTTATATTATGTAATGTCCTCTAGCTCTGGTAATTTTCTTTGCTCTGATATCTACTTCATCTAATATTAGTATAGCTACTCCTGCTTTCTTTTCATTAATGTTTCCATGACATATATTTTTACATCCTTTTACTTTCAACTTATCTACATCCCTGGGTGGTGCAAACAGTTAACACACTCAGCTACTAACAGAAAGATTGGAGGTTCAAGTCTACCCAGAGGTGTTTAACAGAAAGGCCTAATCTACTTTCAAAACATTGGTCACTAAAAACCTTATGGAGCATGGTTCTCTTTGGACACACATGGGGTTGCCATGAGTCAAAATTGGCTCAATGGCAACTTATTTTTATATCACTATAAATGAAGTGAGTTTTTGTAGACAACATATAGTTGGATCATGATTTTCAATCCACCTTGTGAATCTCTGCCTTTTAATAGTAGTATTTAGATAATTTCTACCTAATGCAATTATTATGTTGGAACTTAATTCTGCCATCTATTTTTGTTTTGTTTTCTGTCTGTTCTGTCTTTTGGTTTCTCTGTTTCCTTTTTTCTACCTTCCTATAGGTTGCATGGAGGCACAGTGGCTAAGAGTTCAGCTGCTAACCGAAAGGTCAGCAGTTCAAATCTACCACCCACTCCTTGGAAACCATTTGGGGGCAGTTCTACTCTGTCCTATAGGGTCCCTATGAGTCAGAATCAACTCGATGGCAAGAGATTTTATAGGTTGCATTAACACATTTTAGAATTTCATTTTGATTTATCTACCGTGATGCTTAGTGTAAAAGTTCTGACTGTTCTCTAGGCCTCCTCTGATTCCACCTCAGAAGGCAGATGGAGGGTTCCTCTTTACTGCCTGATGGGGTGAAATTCCAGGCTCCCCAAGTGGTCTCTGCTGATATCATGGGGTAAACAGAAGTGACTCATTGCTGCTTGGTGGGGATTAAAGTTTTGACTTCCCATTCAGTCTTCTGTGACACCACCCTTGCAGGGACTTGAGATGACTTTTTACAGCCTGGTAGGATAGAAGTCTACATTCCCCACAGCCTTTGCTGCCTGGAAGGGGAGGGAACAGATTTTTTGTTTTGTATTCTGTACTATTTGGCTGAAATAGAGTGGTTATTATCTGAAAGTTTTCCTCCTAGGCTGCCCTTTTTCCGGTCCTCTGACTACGGAGAGTTGGCCTCCCTCCGCCTTCACTTATTGGTAACAACATTGCCAGCATCTTTAGCTGTAAGTCTGAGATATATAAATATATAAGGATAAAGGACAATCTGGGGAACTTACCACCATGTCACTTTTTGGACCCCAACTTCTTAGCTATTCGTCCTTCTCTCCACCATTAGGAGCCTTCTATGCTTGGTTTATATATAATGTCAAGGGGGTTTAAGTTGTTTTCAGCAGGAGATAGGAAAAGGTACATCTATTCTATCTTTAGAAAATATGGCCCTGGTGATAGAAACAATGCTGAAAATTGAATGATAGAATTTTGCAAGACCAACAACTTCTTCACTGCAAATACCTTCTTTCACCAACACAAACAGCAACTATACACATGGACCTAGCCAGACGGAAAATGCAGGAATCAAATTGACTACATCTTTGAAAAGAGATGATGGAAAAGCTCGATATCATCAGTCAGAACAAGGCCAGGGGTTGACTGTAGAACAGACCATCAATTGCTCATATGCAAGTTCAAGCTGAAACTGAAGAAAATCAGAACAAGTCCATGAGAGCCAAAATATGACCTTGAATATATCCCAGCTGAATTTAGAGACCATCTCAAGAATAGATTTGACTCAACAAACACTAGTGACCAAAGGCCAGATGAGTTGTGCAGTGACATCATACATGAAGAAAGCAAGAAGTCATTGAAAAGACAGGAAAGAAAGAAAAGACCAAGATGGATGTCAGAGGAGACTCTGAAACTTGCTCGTGAACATAGAGCAGCTAAAGCAAAAGGAAGAATTGATGAAGTAAAAGAACTGAACAGGGAGGCGGGGCCAAGATGGCAGACTAGGTAGACGCTACCCTGGATCCCTCTTGCAACAAAGACTCGGAAAAACAAGTGAATCAATCACATACATAACAATCTATGAACCCTGAACAACAAACACAGATTTAGAGATGGAAAACGAACAAATACAGGGAAGCAGCGATTGTTTTCAGAGCCTGGAGCCCGCATCCCAGTCAGGTAACCTTGGCGCCCGATTTAGGGCAGGGCCCAGGGGAGCTGATGGCGCAAACAAGGGGCGCAGCCCTACCCCCCCTGAACTTACCCCAGGAGGGGGCCCAGCCGGTCCGCACGGGCAGCGTGGCGAAGCAGGCGGTGGGAGAAGTCCCCGGGAGGCAGTGACTGGTCTTGGAGCTGGGAGTGCAGCTTCCCAGCCAGGGAATCTTGCCACCGGACTTTTCACTGGGAGCTGTCACAGCACAAGCACGGGGAGCAGCTCCACTCCCCTGAACTAACACCGGGAGAGGGCCCAGCCAGTCCGCGAGGGTGGCGCGGCGATGCTGCTGGCACCACGAGAAGTCCCCGGGAGGCAGCGACTGATTTTGGAGGCGGGAGTGCACCGTCCCAGCAGGGGAACCTTGACGCTGGGTGTGGGACTGGCAGCAGAGGATCTGACCACGGCTTCAGTGGGCCAGATCCCCAGGAGCAATCTCCACAAAGCCAGCACACAGAGGCGACACGCCCCTTGGGAATCTCAGATAAAATAGTCATTCCAAGCAAGACAAGCAACTCTGGCTATATTCTGAGGTGCTACTCTCCTATCTCTCTGATCCCTCCCCCACCCTCCCCAGGCGGCTTCATTAACATTGGAATTTCCTGAGCCAGAGGGAGAACGGCTCCAGCTCCACGGTGGCTTTGCTTCCCCCCCCCCTCTTTTTTTTCTTTTGGTCTTTTCCTAACCCACTCTTCTGGCCTGAGAGAAGGAACCACAAAAAACCCAGGGACCAAAAATCCACCCCTAATTGGACTAAAAACACAGAACCAGCTACAGCCAAGCATCTATGATCCAAATCTCAGACTTTCATCCTTACAGGGAACAAGGTGGCAGTTATAATCCAAAGGCAGTTCTGATAGGGACCTGACTGTATTTTTTTTTTAGCAGATTTTCTGGAAAAAACTAGTTTCCCAGGGATGGCTCGGAGACAGCAGCCCATATCAAACCACATAAAGAAGCAGACCATGACAGCTTCTACAACCCCCCAAACAAAAGAATCAAAATCTTTCCCAAATGAAGATACAATTCTGGAATTATCAGATACAGAATATAAAAAACTAATTTACAGAATGCTTCAAGACATCAGAAACGAAATAAGGCAAACTGCAGAAAAAGCCAAGGAACACACTGATAAAAAAGTTGAAGAACTCAAAAAGATTATTCAAGAACATAGTGGAAAAATTAATAAGTTGCAAGAATCCATACAGAGACAGCATGTAGAAATCCAAAAGATCAACAATAAAATTACAGAATTAGACAACACAATAGGAAGTCAGAGGAGCAGACTCGAGCAATCAGAATGCAGACTGGGACATCTGGAGGACCAGGGAATTAACACCAACATAGCTGAAAAAAAAATCAGATAAAAGAATTTAAAAAAATGAAGAAACCCTAAGAATCATGTGGGACTCTATCAAGAAGGATAACTTGCGTGTGATTGGAGTCCCAGAACAAGGAGAGAGGACAGAAAACACAGAGAAAATAGTTGAAGATCTCCTGACAGAAAGCTTCCCTGACATCATGAAAGACGAAAGGATATCTATCCAAGATGCTCATCGAACCCCATTTAAGATTGATCCTAAAAGAAAAACACCAAGACATATTATCATCAAACTTGTCAAAACCAAAGATAAAGAGAAAATTTTAAAAGCAGCCAAGGAGAAAAGAAAGGTCTCCTTCAAGGGAGAATCAATAAGAATAAGTTCAGACTACTCAACAGAAACCATGCAGGCAAGAAGGCAATGGGATGACATATACAGAGCACTGAAGGAGAAAAACTGCCAGCCAAGGATCATATATCCAGCAAAACTCTCTCTGAAATATGAAGGCAAAATTAAGATATTTACAGATAAACACAAGTTTAGAGAATTTGCAAAAACCAAACCAAAGCTACAAGAAATACTGAAGGAAATTGCTTGGTCAGAAAACCAATAATATCAGATACCAGCACAACACAAGGTCACAAAACAGAACATCCTGATATCAACTCAAATAGGGAAATCACAAAAACAATTAAGATTAATTAAAAAAAAAAAATTCTCATAACAGGGAATCATTGAAGTCAATATACAAAAGATCACAATAATCAAAAAAAGGGACTAAATACAGGTGGCATAGAACTGCCATATGGAGAGGGATACAAGGCGATATAGGACAATACAAGTTAGGTTTTTACTTAGAAAAATAGGGGTAAATATTAAAGTAACCACAAAGAGGTATAACAGCTCCATAACTTGATAAAAGCCAAGAAAAACGTAACGACTCAACAAACATAAAGTCAAACACTACGAAAATGAGGATCTCACAATTTACTGAGAAAAACGTCTCAGCACAAAAAAGTAAGTGGAAAAATGAAATTGTCAACAACACACATAAAAAGGCATCAAAATGACAACACTAAGCACTTATTTATCTATAATTACGCTGAATGTAAATGGACTAAATGCACCAATAAAGAGACAGAGAGTCTCGGACTAGATAAAGAAACACGATCCGTCTATATGCTGCCTACAAGAGACACACCTTAGACTTAGAGACACAAACAAACTAAAACTCAAAGGATGGAAAAAAATATATCAAGCAAACAATAAGCAAAAAAGAAGAGGAGTAGCAATATTAATTTCTGACAAAATAGACTTTAGACTTAAATCCACCACAAAGGATAAAGAAGGACACTACATAATGATAAAAGGGACAATTGATCAGGAAGATATAGCCATATTAAATATTTATGCACCCAATGACAGGGCTGCAAGATACATAAATCAAATTTTAACAGAACTGAAAAGTGAGATAGACACCTCCACAATTATAGTAGGAGACTTCAACACGCCACTTTCGGAGAAGGACAGGACATCCAGTAAGAAGCTCAATAGAGACACGGAAGACCTAATTGCTACTATCAACCAACTTGACCTCATTGACTTATACAGAACTCTCCACCCAACTGCTGCAAAATATACTTTTTTTTCTAGCGCACATGGAACATTCTCTAGAATAGACCACATATTAGGTCATAAAACAAACCTTTGCAGAATCCAAAACATCGAAATATTACAAAGCATCTTCTCAGACCACAAGGCAATAAAACTAGAAATCAATAACAAAAAAACTAGGGAAAAGAAATCAAATACTTGGAAACTGAACAATACCCTCCTGAAAAGAGACTGGGCTATAGAAGGCATCAAGGAGGGAATAAGGAAATTCATAGAATGCAACGAGACTGAAAATACTTCCTATCAAAACCTCTGGGACACAGCAAAAGCAGTGCTCAGAGGCCAATTTATATCGATAAATGCACACATACAAAAAGAAGAAAGAGCCAAAATCAGAGAACTGTCCTTACAACTTGAACAAATAGAAAGTGAGCAACAAAAGAATCCATCAGGCACCAGAAGAAAACAAATAATAAAAATTAGAGCTGAACTAAATGAATTAGAGAACAGAAAAACAATTGAAAGAATTAACAAAGCCAAAAGCTGGTTCTTTGAAAAATTAACAAAATTGATAAACCATTGGCTAGACTGACTAAAGAAATACAGGAAAGGAAACAACCCGAATAAGAAACGAGAAGGGCCACATCACAACAGACCCAACTGAAATTAAAAGGATCATATCAGATTATTACGAAAAATTGTACTCTAACAAATTTGCAAACCTAGAAGAAATGGATGAATTCCTGGAAAAACACTACCTACCTAAACTAACACATTCAGAAGTAGAACAACTAAGTAGACCCATAACAAAAAAAGAGATTGAAACGGTAATCAAAAAACTCCCAACAAAAAAAAGCCCTGGCCCGGATGGCTTCACTGCAGAGTTCTACCAAACTTTCAGAGAAGAGTTAACACCACTACTACTAAAGGTATTTCAAAGCATAGAAAATGACAGAATACTACCCAACTCATTCTATGAAGCCACCATCTCCCTGATACCAAAACCAGGTAAAGCCATTACAAAAAAAGAAAATTACAAACCTATATCCCTCATGAACATAGATGCAAAAATCCTCAACAAAATTCTAGCCAATAGAATTCAACAACATATCAAAAAAATAATTCACCACGATCAAGTAGGATTTATACCAGGTATGCAAGGCTGGTTTTTTTTTGTTTTTTTTTATGCAAGGCTGGTTTAATATCAGAAAAACCATTAATGTAATCCACCACATAAATAAAACAAAAGACAAAAACCACATGATCTTATCAATTGATGCAGAAAAGGCATTTGACAAAGTCCAACACCCATTTATGATAGAAAAAACTCTCACCAAAATAGGAATTGAAGGAAAATTCCTCAACATAATAAAGGGCATCTATGCAAAGCCAACAGCCAACATCACTCTAAATGGAGAGAGCCTGAAAGCATTTCCCTTGAGAATGGGAACCAGACAAGGATGCCCTTTATCACCGCTCTTATTCAACATTGTGCTAGAAGTCCTAGCCAGAGCAATTAGGCTAGACAAAGAAATAAAGAGCATCCAGATTGGCAAAGAGGAAGTAAAATTATCTCTATTTGCAGATGACATGATCTTATACACAGAAAACCCCAACGAATCCACCAGAAAACTACTGAAACTAATAGAAGAGTTTGGCAGAGTCTCAGGTTATAAGATAAACATACAAAAATCACTTGGATTCCTCTACATCAACAAAAAGAACATCGAAGAGGAAATAACCAAATCAATACCATTCACAGTAGCCCCCAAGAAGATAAAATACTTAGGAATAAATCTTACCAAGGATGTAAAAGACCTATACAAAGAAAACTACAAGGCTCTACTACAAGAAATTCAAAAGGACATACTTAAGTGGAAAAACATACCTTGTTCATGGATAGGAAGACTTAACATAGTAAAAATGTCTGTTCTACCAAAAGCCATCTATACATACAGTGCACTTTCGATCCAAATTCCAATGTCATTTTTTAATGTGATAGAGAAACAAATCACCAATTTCATATGGAAGGGAAAGAAGCCTAGGATAAGCAAAGCATTACTGAAAAAGAAGAAGAAAGTGGGAGGCCTCACTCTACCTGATTTCAGAACCTATTATACAGCCACAGTACTCAAAACAGCCTGGTACTGGTACAACAACAGATACATAGACCAATGGAACAGAATTGAGAACCCAGATATAAATCCATCCACATATGAGCAGCTGATATTTGACAAAGGCTCAGAGTCAGTTAATTGGGGAAAAGATAGTCTTTTTAACAAATGGTGCTGGCATAACTGGATATCCATTTGCAAAAACATGAAACAGGACCCATACCTCACACCATGCACAAAAACTAACTCCAAGTGGATCAAAGACCTAAACATAAAGACTAAAACGATAAAGATCATGGAAGAAAAAATAGGGACAACCTTAGGAGCCCTAATACAAGGCATAAACAGAATACAAAACATTACCAAAAATGATGAAGAGAAACCAGATAACTGGGAGCTCCTAAAAACCAAACACCTATGCTCATCTAAAGACTTCACCAAAAGAGTAAAAAGACCACCTACAGACTGGGAAAGAATTTTCAGCTATGACATCTCCGACCAGCACCTGATCTCTAAAATCTATATGATTCTGTCAAAACTCAACCACAAAAAGACAAACAACCCAATCAAGAAGTGGGCAAAGGATATGAACACACACTTCACTAAAGGAGATAGTCAGGCAGCCAACAGATACATGAGAAAATGCTCTCGATCATTAGCCATTAGAGAAATGCAGATTAAAACTACGATGAGATTCCATCTCACTCCAACAAGGCTGGCATTAATCCAAAAAACACAAAATAATAAATGTTGGAGAGGCTGCAGAGAGATTGGAACTCTCATACACTGCTGGTGGGATTGTAAAATGGTACAACCACTTTGGAAATCCATCTGGCGTTATCTTAAACAGTTAGAAATAGAACTACCATACAACCCAGAAATCCCACTCCTCGGAATATACCCTAGAGAAACAAGACCCTTCACACAAACAGATATATGCACACCCATGTTTATTGCAGCTCTGTTTACAATAGCAAAAAGCTGGAAGCAACCAAGGTGTCCGTCAACGGATGAATGGGTAAATAAACTGTGGTATATTCACACAATGGAATACTACGCATCGATAAAGAACAGTGAGGAATCTGTGAAACATTTCATAACATGGAGGAACCTGGAAGGCATTATGCTGACCGAAATTAGTCAGAGGCAAAAGGACAAATATTGTATAAGACCACTATTATAAGATCTTGAGAAATAGTATAAACTGAGAAGAACACATACTTTTGTGGTTACAAGGGAGGGAGGGAGGGAGGGTGGGAGAGGGTTTTTTACTGATTAATTAGTAGATAAGAACTGCTTTAGGTAAAGGGAAGGACCATACTCAAGAAATGGAAGGTCAGCTCAACTGGACTGAACCAAAAGCAAAGAAGTTTCCAGGATAAACTGAATGCTTCAAAGGTCAGCGGAGCAAGGGCAGGGGTTTGGGGACTATGGTTTAAGGGTACTTATAAGTCAATTGGCAAAATAATTTTATTATGAAAACATTCTGCATCCCACTTTGAAATGTGGCGTCTGGGGCCTTAAATGCTAACAAGCAGCCATCTAAGATGCATCAATTGGTCTCAGCCCACCTGGAGCAAAGGAGAATGAAGAACACCAAGGTCACACGACAACTAAGAGCCCAACAGACAGAAAGGGCCACATGAACCAGAGACCTACATCATCCTGAGACCAGAAGAACTAGTTGGTGCCCGGCCACAATCGATGACTGCCCTGACAGGGAACACAACAGAGAACCCCTGAGGGAGCAGGAGATCAGTGGGATGCAGACCCCAAATTCTCATAAAAAGACCATACTTAATGGTCTGACTGAGACTAGAGGAGTCCCGGCGGTCATGGTCCCCAAACCTTATGTTGGCACAGGACAGGAACCATCCCCGAAGACAACTCATCAGACATGAAAGGGACTGGACAGTGGGTAGGTGAGAGATGCTGATGAAAAGTGAGCTAATTATATCAAGTGGTCACTTGAGACTGTGTTGGCATCACCTGTCTGGAGGGGGGATGGGAGGATAGAGAGAGTTGGAAGCTGGCAAAATTGTCACGAAAGGAGAGACTGGAAGGGCTGACTCATTAGGGGGAGAGCAAGTGGGCGTACGGAGTAAGGTGTATATAAGCTTGTATGTGACAGACTGACTTGATTTGTAAACGTTCACTTGAAGCTCAATAAAAGTTAATAAAAAAGAAATAAGAGCCAAGAGAATAGAATGCCCTTCTCCTCAACCAGGGAAGATTGATGACAAGGACCTTCCCCCCAGAGCTTATAGAAAGAGAAAGCCTTCCCCTGGAGCTGGTACCCTGAATTTGAACTTCCAGCCTTCTAGACCATGAGAGAATAAATTTCTCTTTGTTAAAGCTATCCACTTGTGGTATTTCTGTTATAGCAGCACTAGATAATGAAGACAGTATGTATTAAGGTAATGTAAGCTCTCTTTGTACTGAGGAACAGATTTAACAGTGCTGACTGGCTGCCACACAATAATCTAAATATTAGAAATTGAAGCTTACTTTGATCAGAAGGTGGAGAATTTGTGTGTGTATTTTGTTGTTGTTGTTTGTTTGTTTTAAACAAAAGGATCTAGAAAGTGTTAATATATAACTTCACATCTGAAGAAATGTGAAACCACACCTTATTGACAAAGAATTTTCACTAATTAAAAATGACTGTGTTGGCATTTTAAAAGTATCTTTTTTGCATATTAAACACTTGCTTTGGGTAAGAGTTTGGCAAGTCAAAAACATGTGGTCATTTTCTTTTCAGGGTTGTATTCAATAGATGTCATTGGCATTTCAAAATGATGAAGAAGGTCCTTCAGTAGAGAAAATGAGATGCCACTTTCAGTTTTCCAAGCCACAGAGATGTGAGGGAGAGACCCTGTGGCACAAACCCAAACAGAAAGCCAGTGTTAGTGACGTAGGGGCCAGCAAAACAGAGCCAGACCCTGTGCTATGGAGGCCAAAAAGCAAAAAGAGTTTACAGTATCAAAATGGGTCAGGTCAAATGGCTATAAATGCTTTCAGTAATTATCTTCATTGGTGATGTTTTTATATGTCCTCTAATCACAGGTCGTATGACCCAACTAGAGAAGAAAAACTTACATTTAGTTTGTCTCTTGAATGATATTATGCAGTTTCAAAATCACCGCTATAAGGAGAGGAAATTCATTTTAAGTTTCCATTAGTGTATTGCTCAAATTCAGTCCTATAGTAAATACTTTCCATTTTAAAATACCAGTGTGCTGTACTGGTATGAACACTGAATGAAGAATCAAGAGGTCTGAATCTGAGTCCTTTCGTCATGTTGTTGTTAGGTACGCATTGAGTCAGTTCCAACTCATAGAGATAGAAATAGAGATACAGGTATAAATCTAAACCTTTGAGATTAAATCTTAGACATCATAATTCTTTACCCATTATATACTTCAGCATGTATTTTTCAGAAACAAGGATGTTATATGATCACCTTCACGACTTTTGAGCTTTTCTTTTTTCGTATTCTACTTCTTTCCCATAATTTATTTGGCTGTTTTTTTTAATAGCCATAAATACATACCAGTTGTCATGGCTAATCGTTATGTCATCTTGGCTAGGGTGTCCAGTTGTTTGGTAAAACATGAGTCTAGATGTTTGTATGAAGTATTAATATGTGAATAACATTTACAATCAGTTGGCCTTAAGTAAAGCATGTTACCCTTCATAATGGGGGTGGGTCCCATCTGATCAGCTGAAGGTCTTAGGAGCAAATCCTGAGGTTTGCCAAGGGAGGATTCTGCCTCCTGACTATAAATGGACTTTCTGCCAGAATTCTTCTGTCTCCCGCACTGCATAACCAATGCATTTTGGATACAGGACAACCTGAATTTCCAGCTTGTAAAAAAAAAAAAAAAAAAAAAATTTTTTTTTAACTGACCTACAGATTTTGCTCTTACCAATCCCCACAATTTCATGAGCCGATTCCACAAAATTAGTCTTTCTCTCTATAGACGATAGATAGATGTAGACAGATAGAGATACAGACACAGATACCTTACTGGTTCTGTTGCCCTAAGCAAACCTGAGATACCAGTATTCTGAATGCAATTCAGGAAAAGAAGGAAGGATGAGTGTTTCTAAAAAATACATTGTAGTTGCTGTGCGGGTTTAGGCAGATGGGTTTGTTAAAAATTCAAGCAGAGATAAACACGTGTGATCTTCTCCACTTAGAATTCTATGAAAAGTGATGTATGTTCCCTACTTTGAAAGGAAATAACAGTCCCATGCATTTCCATGTCGTACACAAATAACTCTTGATTCTATTTTGTTTTCCTTCTATTCCTTTCTAGTTCTTCATGAAAGCTATCCACAAAATGATCTTCATTGAAAAACAACACGAAAATCAAGCACAAGTTTGTTTTGGCAAAACGTATTGGACTGATAAAAGACTAATTAGTATATCTGAGTGCAGGCCTGAGGATATTTTGTTCAAATGTTTTCATTTTTATTCATAATTTAAAATCTACCCCTCTTATATTTTGAAACGCTTGTTTTGGAGAAAAACTCTAGCAATATGCCAAGGAATGAGTTATATCTAAATGATATAAATAGTGCTCACCCAGAATCTTTGGTAACTGTTTTTCTCATAGAACCATAAAGTCTGGCAAGTATAATTCAGAGAGGTGATCAGTCTTAAAGAGAGATGTTAGAGTATTAAGCAGGATTAAATTAGAAAAGTACCTTTGTATCTTTTACTTGAGACTTTTTGATAATATAAATCAAAGCAAAACACACGTAAGATACTAGTTTACTTCTTTCATTCCTTATGGTTCTACTAAACCATTACAGGTGTTTGTGTATCAGCTGTACTCATTAACTCATGGGTACAGTGAGAAGATGAGAATTTTTGAGTTGTACAGCTGGGGTGTAAGGGAATTCTTCAGAAGCGTAGTCATGGTTCAGAGACTGAAGAGTTTCTTTACACAGATAAGGCCCATTCCTTTTTGTAAAAAATAAATTGGCCTCCCTATTAGAATAGGTAAAATGTTATTCCATTAATTATTAATTTGCAAGATGTTAGAGAATTCGTTAAAAAAATTACGGTGGACAATGCCTAGAAACAACTTTTTATGCCTCGAAAGTTAGCAGTATTTTGAGTGTTGTCCTAGCCAATGCTGTTCACCCTTCGTCACCTATAGGTGAGTGTCTGAAATTCTGCCAATGGAGACATTATTTTGTATAAAGCCCAATATACTTGAAAAAATAATGGTTTTTACACGATTAAAACTGATAACCATAAAGTACAAAAAAAAAAAAAAAAAAAACCCGTTGCCGTTCAGTCTATTCTGACTCACACAGAGTAGAACTGCCCCACAGAGCTTCCAAGGAGGGCCCAGTGGATTTGAACTGCTGGCCTTTTGGCTAGCAGCTGTAGCACTTAACCACTATGCCACCAGGGTTTCCACATAGGGCATTAGTAAATATAAATACAAATTACCTTATGTTAGAAAAAAAAAAATACATCTCTGTATATGATGTTTCATACACCAAAAAAAAAACGTTGCCATCCAGTCAGTGCTTGCCGGGTCGAGTGAGATCTCCAGGAGGTGATGTCCTCTTGTCTAACCTGGACTCCTCTCCCACCTGTTCCCTTTGGCAGGGGGACAGGGCCACAATAAGGGTTCAGAAGCAAAGGGATTGGCAGAAGCAACCCCTGTCCCTGTGAAAGGGTGACCAAAAGAGGCCACAAATTCACTGACCAGGCTGCAGGGTGGAGGAAAACACGGTGTTGTCACTTTTTCTATTGGAATCCCTGGGTGGTGTAAACAATTAAGGTTTTTGGGTGCTAATCGAAAGGTTGGAGGTTTGAACCTACCCAAAGACAACTCGGAAGAAGTACTTGGCAATCTCCTTCTCAAAAAGCAGCTATTGAAAACCCTGTGGAGCAGAGTTCTACTCTGACATGCATAGTGTTGCCTTGAGTTGGAATCACCTGCATGGCAACGGTTCTTACCTTTCTTCTTGCTTTTATCTTTCCTTTTGCTGTATGCAAATCATGGAAACTGATGCAGAGGTTAAGAGATTAGAAACTGCCCACACCACTACCTCTGCCCTTGGGGTGGTTGGAGGCCAAGGAAGTAGCTGCTGACCTGTGGGAAAGGAAAATGCCTGCCGAATTTCCCCAGCAACCAGGCAAATGGTGGGTGGTGTTGACTGCCTTGACTGAAGCTGATTCCTGTCTCAGAAACACTGGGTATTGATACCCATGGGGCTCTCATTCACCGAGGGAAATGCCCAGACTTGAAGGAGGCTGCCTTCCCACACTCCAAAATGAGGGACGTCAGAGATTTTTCTCAGCTCTCAAAAATTTAACCCTCCTTTTTTTTTTTTTCTCTATAGGGTCACTATGAGTTGGAACAGACTCAAAGGTAAGGGGTTTGGTTTTTGGTTTTATAGTCCCTGAGAGGGGCCGGGTAGTGCCGTGGATAAAGCGTTGGGCTGCTAATCAAAAGGTCAGCGGTTCAAACCCGCCAGCCACCCCACGGGAGAAAGATGTGATAATCTGCTTCCATAAAGGTCAACAGCCTTGGAAACCCCAGGGGGCAGTCCTACTGTGTCTTATAGGGTCGCTATGAGTCTGAATCAACTCAATGGCAATGGGTTATAATCCCTGGTGGTGCAAATGGTTAATAAGCCTGCCCACTACCCTAAAGGTTAGAGATTAGAGTTCACCCATACGTGCCTCAGAATAACGTCCTGGTGATTTACTTCTGAAAAAGCAGCCATTTTAAACTCTGTGGAGCACAGCTCTACCTTGACACACATGGCTTTGCCACAGTTGAAACTGACTCAAGGGCAACTGGTTTGGTTTTATAGGCTGTAAGTCTTTTGTTCTACTTCTAGATATTGTACTTCCTATCCATGTTGTCACTTAGGGTCGGTGTCATCCGGTGAAGTAACTCATAGTGTCACTCCCCTCGTGAAGCAACTCTCATACCAGAATCCTTAGTAATGTTTTTTGTACTAATGGTACGCGTCAGTCTCAATTCACTCCTTCTTCTCTAATTACTACTTCACTCTGAAAAAAGTTATTGATGTAGGCTCACAAATAATAATTTCCACAATATTGTAGTTAAAACGCCAGAAAATTTGACAAAATCGGCACTTTAAAAATCACCGGCAGCAACAAAAACAACAGCCGTGTTTGCAGTGCATATGCAGACAAAACTACGTGATACCAGCATCATCGTAATGGGATAATAACGACAGCTCTGACCAGAGGACATTAGAAAGTCCAAAAAGTAAATTAGTTATAATTTTAGCCTTGTAAGTATATTGATACTTGTAAGCTGGGCTTACAAAAAATGTTTTTGTTTCTCTAACTATGGGGATATTTTCATAAAAAAAAAATAGGTTTCTGCTGAAACACTGCACAAAAAAATTATAGACAATTATTTTGGTGTCACCCCCTCTGACAGTTTCACCTGGTGTGGTCTGCACCACCATCCCCCCACCCGCTTTCACCCCTCTAATGAAGCCACTGCTTCCTATCACATTTTCATAAACATCCGCTATGAAAATAAAATAAAGCCTATCTGTAGTTGCTCAGTCCAGGATTAGATTTTGCGGAGTTCTGCTAATTTTAATACATAGTCTCTGAGGGTATCCATTATAGCATGACTATGTGTAAGTATTTTACTCATGGTGGTACCTGATTTAAAAACCTTAGTGCTATAACACTTTCAGATAAATTCAACAAAGTGTTCTTATGTCATGTCTCCTAGAATGACAAACACATTGATTATAGGTTACACAATTCTTAAATATTGACACTTTGAAGGTGTGTGGTCTTTCCACCATACTATGGTGCCATCTTTTCCATGACTGCAATGTGTTTTATGTTTTCATGTGATAAACAAAATGTAATTTTCAGGTGAGAATATCTGCTGTCAACATAGTTTTAGTCTTTGAATGCAAATGCAACCAAAATGATAGACTAAAATGATATCTGATGAGTGGATCCTTTCTAAATTTGAATATTGAAACCATTATTGCAACTTTTAAAGAAATACAAACCAAAAACCAAACCCGTTGCCGTGGAGTCGATTCTGACTTATAGCGACCCTACAGGACAGTGTAGAACTGCCCCATAGAGTTTCCAAGGAGCGCCTAGTGGATTCGAACTGCTGACCTTTTGGTTGGCAGCCATAGCTCTTAACCACTACACCACCAGGTTTTCCAAAGAAGTATAAGTCTTTGTTAAAATATCAGAAGGTTTTACTAACTGACCCTCTAGTTACTTAAAAAAAAAATCCAATTGCTGACAAGTCCGTTCTAACCCATGGCAACCCTGTATGTGTCAGAATAGTATTGTGCTCCATAGGGTGCTCAATGGCTGCTTTTTTCCGAAATAGACACCAGGTGTTTCTTCTGAGTTGTCTCTGCGTAGGCTCGAATCTCCAACCTTTCAGTTAGCAGCCAAGCACCTTCACTGTTTGCAGCATCCAGGGATTCCAATAGAAAGAGTGACAACACCGTGTTTTCCTCCACCCCACAGCCTGGTCAGTGAGTTTGGGGTCCCCTTTGGTCACCTTCTTACACTGACAGGGAATTGCTTTTGCCAATTCCTTTGCTTTCCAACATTTACTGTGGCTCTGTTCCCATGCCAATGGGAACAGGTGGGAGGGGAGTTCGGATTAGACAAGAGGACACCACCTTCTAGTGGTCCCACTTGAGCAAGCGAGTTTCAGGTGCCTTTGTAGACGCTCAGTTAGTCTGGTAGAGAGTGAAGCTTTTTCATTTGAGTTAATCTTTGATATTAACACCCACAAGTACCCTGAGGGGCCCCAATTCCCTCACCCCATCCCCCCTCGCCCTTACCCACATGAGCAAGAAATAATATGTGTTAGTTTGAATCCATCAATTAGATGGTATCTGGGGGGAAAAAGGAAGAAAAGGAATGTATTTTGAAAGATAGATTTAGGCTTGTTGATATATGATTTATAGCAGCAAAAATGTCATATTTTCTGAAAGATAGATTTGTTGTTGTAAGGTACCATCGAGTCTATTTTGAGTCATAGCTGCCCAAGTGACAGAGTATAACTGCCCTATATGGTTTTCTTGGCTGTAATCTTTACAAAAGCAGATTGTGAGGTCTTTCTCCGTCTGAGCTGCTGGGTGGGTTCAAACTGCCGACCTTTCCAGAAACAGCTCATGGCTTAACTATTGTGCCGCCAGGGCTCCTTAAGATGGATTTAGAGTTGTTAATACCTGACACCTGTGTATGGAACATCATATATATATATATATATATATATATACACACACATACACATAGAGAGAGAGACAAGTGATAGCTTTGTTTCATTTTGTTTTCTAACATAAGGTAATTTGTATCTCTATATACTAACGCCCCAGTTTGCCACCTTCGTGTGTGGTTGGTGAGGAGTATGGAGGAGGAGGCAGGGGATCTGCTTGTATTAATGGTATGTTCTGCACAGTTCTATTTGTTTCCTTGCTTTATGTTGTGACAGGTTCACAATACTAATTTAGTGAAGCAGAATCCCCATCCTAAATCACAATAAAAGCTTAGTCTTTATTAAGTAGGATTTCAACTTTGGCCAGTGGGGTAAATTTGCCAGCCTTTTTCAGCTAGTAACCAACTACTTAACCATTCGTACCACCCAGGGACTTCAGTAATTTACTAAACACATTTGAAAAATGAAGCTAATCATGAAGATTTTCACTTTCCTTTCTCTGATTATGTGAGTCCCAGGAAGCCAGGTAACAAGCTTTTCACAGCCCATATTTCATAGTATATTTTCATAGTATATATTGCATAGTCTATATCTGGTTTCATTCTATGTAATATCACCTTAACATTTGTAGATGTTTAGTGTCTCAACAACTGCCATTGCGATGTGTTGCTCTGTACTTGTTTTTCTGAACTTTCAGTGAGTTAAGGAAACCCTAGTAGGGCAGAGGCTGAGTGCTATGGCTGCTAACCAAAAGGTCAGCATTTGAATCCACCAGGTGCTCCTTGGAAGCCCTATGGGGCAGTTCTACTCTGTCCTATAGGGTTCCTATGAGTTGGAATTCACTCAACCGCAACACGAGTTAAAGATCAGTGACTTCAAAAGGCCAATTCTGCCACCTTGTGTTTTGTGAAAAAAGAAGTTTCTGGGAAATCGCCAATTGTTTCTTGACAACTTGGAAGTTATAACTCTGAATCAGAATTCTAGAATCGTCAGCTATGCCCCTCCCTCCTCTTCTTCTTCTTTTCCCTCCAAGTTTGCACGAAGCAATCATGGAAGCTGGTAACTTTATCTGGTCTTGTGTCAGAGTAAGGACTCATTCCTCAGGATTTTTACCAAGATTTTTTAAGTCAAATAACAAAATTTTAATTGAAACCACACATTATTCTGTTTGAAATTTTATTTTAAACAATATTTTCTTTTAATTTAGGCTCTATCTATACAACTGAATTACCACTAAATTACTATTGGTAACCTGGATTGGAGAGAATAATATATTGATCTATATTTCTAAAAAACAATAGTAATGACAGTAAAAGTAAAAAACTTACTTTTAAATATATGCATATATTATTTTGCACTTTTAGGAGCCAGGAAAGGCTGTGGTGTTTTTTTTTTTTTTTGGAACGCAAATTTATTAGTAGACGCAAAACTTTAAACTTTTATAAGGTTACCATTCATAAGATTAAAAAATTATAATAACTACAATAAAAAATCACTCAACAAATTGGTGTATCTCTACTCTTAGAGGGGAAAGTGCTAAGAATTGACAACACATAGTTTTAAGGTTCCCTATTCATGCATGGGTTTGGTTTTTGCTTTTTAATTCATAATTCTTCCCTAGGAAGACAGCAAGTTATAAAAGTTGGCTTCTACATCTGAGTCTTTCTTTCTTTTCCTTGTTACTTGGATTACTGAACTCTGTAGCATTCTGTTCTCTCTGTGTATTCATTTTCAAATGGAGAGTATAGGTTAGCCTTCAAAAGGCCACACTTTAAAAGCAAGTATTTGTAATCTGGAAAGTCCATGGAAGCACTTCATTAGAATATCTATATCTATCTATCTATATATCTATATATATATATAGATATATAATATATATATATATTTAGGGTAAAGAGCAACCATAATTTTCATCAGATTCTCAAAGTGGCTCATGCTTCCCAAAAAGAATAAAAATCACCAAGAAAAAAACATCCTATCCGAGTCAATTTTTACAGCTCTAATCCTTATGAACCTATGAACCCTGGTGGTGTGACAGTTAAGAGCTACAGCTGCTAACCAAAAGGTTGGCAGTTCGAAACCACCAGGTGCTCCTTGGAAGCCCTATGGGGCAGTTCTACTCTATCCAACAGGGTCCAACTATGAGCTGGAAATCAACTTGATGACTATAGGTTTGGTTTTTGGTTTTAATCCCTGTGAGCAAATCATTAAGCTTTAGACGGTACACTACTGCCATCTAGTGTCTAACAAAGATCTCTTCCAGTTTCCATCAGGAGTACTGGTTGCTGTGATCAGCTCAGCACTTGAGGAAATATTCTGAAGAAACTCTTTGGACAAATTCAAGGTTCTTCATAGCCATCTCCATGGCATTGGACTACAAATCGTACCTAAATTTTCATTCAGAGAAAACTGCTCCATGTCAGAGCAGGAAATGAATGAAATGGTTCAGTCTCATCCCAGACAGAACCTATGTCGTTGAGTGTCCTGAGAGATCCCAGATTTAGCCTACGGGATTCTCCAGAGACTTAAGGGAATAGAATATAGAAAGAGCGTGAACTTCAGGCACTAGGTCCCCAAGATATCACTGATTCTCAGTATTATAAAGCTTTAATAAAATGTAGACTAGCCATGATTAAAGATTTGCCCTCAGTAATTTTGCTCTGAAATGACTCGGTATTTGGAGAAGAAATGAGAAGTGGCAGAAATCCCCCAAGAAAGGAAATCCAGATTGTAACTTTTCTATACCCAAAGGCAAGGAATACTGTTTTCTCATTGTGAATCTACAAGGAATTTTCAGATCTTGAAGCCTTAAGGTTTTCGCTATATCTAAGTCTAAATATTAGCCCAACATGAGCCAGTCTGAAACTCTCTAAAGTTTAGGCATTTTATCTTGAAAAAAAAAAAACTGAAAAAGCACAAACAGAAGCAAAAAATGCTTCGTTTCTTAACACTGAAGGAAAAGAATTTCTCAGCTTTGTAATTTCTAGTTAGATAGCCAAATGGTATGTGCTGATTTCACTACTGTGCTCAAGCGTTCATAAAGTAAATCTGCTTCTTACATATTCTCTAAATTAAGAAACATAAGATGCATCACAGAAGAGCAGAGAGAAAATATAGAAGTTCCAATGCTGATCTGACAATTGGGGATGAAGGCGTGGACCTTTACAGACTTTTGAATATTATGAGCTTGCAAACTTCAAGACAAGACCATTGCAGAGAGCTGGCCACTGCCATTGAGTGATAGTGTAGTCTGTAGCCCACTGGAGAGATGAGCTATTAACATTCTTTCTCGCTATTGTCAGGAAAACTTGTAAAAGCCATAGCAGGTACGATGAGGGTATTTCTGGCAGCTTAAATTTCTGCTTAAAGGGAAATTTGAGGTAGTCCTTTGGCTGAAAAGGGACCTAGGAGGCTGATCTTGAAGCTGACTCTGAAAAGATTGATTCGGTGGGTTTGTAGGGAGGGTACCACTCAGTGCTGCTTCTGCCAGATCACATACTAGGGGGGGAGAATTTGACCTCATGGTACAGCACTATTGCCAAAAGAATAAGAAGAAATTATTAGTATAAAAATAAGCGCAAATAAAATGATCTTCCCAGGAGGAATTTCCTTCATATTATAATTTTACCTAGGAGAAAAAAAAAAAATGAGTTTAATTCAAAGTCTTCAATTAAGAAGCATTACTCGTATTTTCTGGGTCAATTCACCCTTGTCTTAGCCTTTGATCATATATTTGGCGGCCTATATATTATAAATGATAGGATTTGTCAAGGCATCTAAGATGCATGTACCTCCGATAGGAGCCTCAGTTAAAATAGAATTGGCAGGGATTCCAGGTTGGTTTCTGAGCCACTCAGAATCGTCTTTGAACGAGCGTCTCTGAAGTCAGTGCCATTTCCCTGTTTCATGGAATCTCTTGCCCGAGGCAGACAAGCTCTCTGCGTTGGCAAAGCTGTTGTTGGGATATCACATTGTTCTGGGTCTGCCCATCTGATATGACACTCCCAGAGGAAGAGCTGCAGGAACTGATAGAAAGAAGGTTGTAGAGCCGTGTTTCCTTCAATTTCTTGCTTCTTGACCAATTAAAACAAAGCACAGAAGCAGAAAATTCAGCAATCTCATAACAAAAGAGCCCAGGCATAAAAATCTTTGACTTTGGACGGTGGAACTTTGAATTTGCTACATCCTCCCCCAAAATTTGTTTAGAAATCGCAAAAACAAAACTAGAGAAGACCTCCAAAGACCATGTGTCCAGCTTTCTGCCACCTGGGGCCTGTTTCATGTGTCCTCTGCTCCCTTGGCCACGCCATATTGGAAGAGTAGGTGTTCTTAGCAATCATTCCTGGCCTTTTACTCCAATGGTGGCTGGGCTTTTCATCCCTCTTCCCAATGACCTGATTATGCAGCCATAGCTTCCCATCTTCTGCCACTGACATTGTCAGGATTTTGACTTGAAAATTCTCTTCATGCTCACAGTAACTAGAGAGGTTGACCTCTTAAATCCTTCCACTGATGTGATTCTCATTGACCCATAGGTTGCTGCTGGCACTATTCTGTGGTGGATGAAGACTTCATTCTCACCATGAGAACCATACTTCCTTCTATCAGTGCCTCAAACACAACCTTTGCAAAAACTTTTCTAGCCTCATTCAGCCTCCTTTCTTCAAGACCTTTGGATAATGTTCTCTGGGGGTTGACCAGATTACATTTTCAGCAGCACTACAGAGGATGACAACCAAAGTGCCCATCCCTTTGTTGTTGTTATTGGTAGCTGGCCCGACTCCAAGCACAAAGAAATGAAATGCCACCCTTTCCTGCATCATCTGCATGATTACTTGGGGAATACGGCAATGTTCCTTTGTGATTCATAAGATTTTCATTGGCTGATTTTCAGAATTGGGTCATCTGGCCTTTTTTCCTAGCCCATCTTAGTCTGAAAGCTCTGCTAAAAGCTGTTCTGCATCATAGCAACACACAACCTCCAATGACAGTGGGTGATGGCTGTACATGAAGCACTGGCCTGGAATTGAACCAGGTCTCCTGCGTGGAAGGTGAGAATTCTACCTCTGAACCACCAATGCCCCCATCCATCCCTCTACCCCCAATATCATCTAGTGGCCAGGATCCAGTCTAGCTGGTCCAATTACTGCCTGCCTCAGAATAAGCTTCTTGCACATCCAGAGCAAGTCTGAGAGGTTGAAATAACCTTTGACTTTACTCTGTGTAGGAGTGTCGTAAGTCCATGTTCCAGATCAAAATGTCAGTCCCACTGTTCTCTGCAATGTGTCTCCCAGGAGTGTTACTAGTTTTTCATGGCACTCTTAGTGACTTTTATTCTTATGCTAAAGCCAGTAAAGTAGATATACAGAACCAGCCTGTCCCCATGGGCTATATGCTTCATTTAAAATGTTAACTATACACAGGAATGGTAAAATTGTACTTTTCTCTTGGGACCAAATATGTTTTGGAAATCAAAATTCTACAGTTTCTAAATAATTTCCAAGACATCTGGCTTAAGGGTTTTTAGATAAAGGTTTTGAACTAATATTAGATAATGCAATCACTTCTGGAAGGAGAAATGCACACAAAGACCCACCAATTATTAGACCCACACCCACAAGTGGCAATAGGATTGGCATAGTGACCTTCTTATTTAGGGGCAGGAGTTTGTATTAGGGGTCTCAGTAGAAACAGAAGCAACAGGAGGTAGATGATAGATACATACGTACATAGATACATAGCTAGATACATAGATATCTAGATAGATACATAGTTGTATAGTTACATGGATGCATAGAGATAAATACAGAGAGATGGAGATATACTTTAAGAAATTGGCTTACTGGCAGGATTTCTATATTGCAGTCTTTCGGCAGAATCCTTCTCCCTCCAGAAATCTGTTTTTTCCCTTAAGGCCATCAACCGATTGGATGAGGCTCACCCTCGTTATGGAGGGTAATCCGGTTTACACCAGGTAACTGATTATAAATATTACTCACATGGAAACACTTTCAAAACCCATTGCCATCAAGTCGATTCTGACTCATAGCAACCCTATAGGACAGAGCAGAACTGCCCCATAGGGTTTCTAAGGAGCAGCTGGTGGATTCTAACTACTGATGTTTTGGTTGGCAGCCATAGCTCTTAGCCACCGTGCCACCAGGACTCCAAGCACCTTCACAGCAGCATCTAAGTCAGCGTTTGACCAAACAACTGGGCGCCAGTGTCTAGCAAGGTAGACTCAGAATTAATCATCACAGGTGGGGACTAGAAATGACAAGGGAAGTGAAGCAAAGCTAATAGGAAAGAAAAGAGACATATGGACTTCAGGTGGCAAACACTGTCTGCGTCAAAATATTGCATAGAAGCTTTGCTCGTCATCCGAAAGTTAGATGCTTTTCTCCTGGGCCCTTCTAGAACTCTAACTAGGTGATTCCATGTTTCTGCATGTTGGTCTTGGTATAATCCCTTCAACAGTAAGAGGGAGAACAGGGGATTTCACAGCTATTATGGTCTTTAAAAATACAACCCAGTATTATCTTGTTTATATTTGTTTTCCTCAGTAAATTCCAAGGACAGTGTTTGAGACATCCCAAGAACTCCTTTAGAATTGGCACATATAGTTTCTCATGTGAAAGAGAATTTAAATATTTTTTTATAATATTGTAGCTCTAATAATAATGAAAATATAAAACCAGTTACTAAAATCTCTAATGATGGAGAACTTGATGGCTATAATGTGGCATCCTTGATATGAATTTGCATTTCTGAAAATTTAACCAAATATATCTTTTTTCTTTTGCATATCAGTATGGTTTTATTATGTATATACTTTATGTATCACTTGTTGTAAATCTCCTAAATACCATATTGAATAACTGACTTCTTTCTATTAGATAAACACTTGAATTACAAAAGGAGAATGTGCTTAAAAT
The DNA here is from genome assembly GCF_024166365.1 of Elephas maximus indicus. Taxonomy (NCBI): domain Eukaryota; kingdom Metazoa; phylum Chordata; class Mammalia; order Proboscidea; family Elephantidae; genus Elephas; species Elephas maximus. The sequence continues at coordinate 33,459,930 of NC_064836.1, read as the reverse complement.
CAGTAAATATGCCAGTCTTTTAAATAATTCACATAATAAATTGGCTGTAAGTTGTACTCAGAATTACAAATATTCTGACATACTTCAAACTTGCCAAAAACTTAAGCACTTATTATTAGTAAACATTTTAATAAATTGATGTCTTTTTTATGGCCTATTTCTCAAACACATTTTCTAGTAGCTGGTTTTGATGGGAAGTTTCATATCAGAGATAAAGAACTCCCTTAAAAAATAAAAACATGCACCATAACTTGCAATCGTATAACATAACCATGTACTAATAACTTGGGACACATGTTTTTAAATTACATTTGGGGAAAAGAGTCTTTCAATTGCAATTTAATTGGGGAGATAGAATTTTCCCCAGATACAGTAAATAGGATTTTGATTTTATCACATCCCTAGGAACCCAGTGTGGCTCACTGTTGAGCAGAATCTTGAATTATGCTCATTTTAAGCTGAAAGGAGAAATGACCATCTAAAGATCTGACAGAAAGCAGACTTTGCCATATGGCTTCTAACTGTTTGCCCTTTGAAGCTCAGTGAGATGAGATCTGAGATGCTCCGGTGATGTTTTTCCTTTGTCATGAAAGATTTGTCTGGGGATAGGACAGAAGCCATGAATTTGACATGCTGGTCAAAATACACAGAGTCCAAGCCAACAGATGGGAAAGCAGAGGGCCTGTAGCTACTTCAAATGAGTCCCTGTGGTGCCAAGTGTCTTTCTAAGAGGTCAATGATAGTATGAAGCCACAAGAGTTCTTCTTCCTCCCAGCACTAACCTGTCTGTAGGTCAAAACTCATGAAAGCCATTCAGTTTACTTCAGTTCTGATAGATCTTTATTCAAACATCAAAGCTTGGTCAGAAATCTTTTGCGTAAAAGGGGTATATGATCAGTGATGTATGAGAACTGGCTGGTTAAAACTTTCCTTCTGTGGGTCCTATTATTCTCAGAATTAGTCAATAATCTTTTGCTTTTTCAATCTCCTATTTGTGTAAAAAATTCAGCAACTCCATGCCTGCAAAATCGGGGGAGTTTCTATGCTACCCTGAAACTGGAATTTTTTTTAATACATAACAAGATGTATCCAATTCAACCTCTATTTGACTAAAATTTAATAAGCTTTACAAAAGAAAATTCAGAAAATACTAAACAAGCATGAGCCACATGTTTTGTTTTGTTTTAACTCAGGAGTTACTTATTTTGATAGAAAAACATATGATATTCCTAAAACTTACAAGAAATACTTTATGAATAAAAGGATGCCTGACACACTTTCTTTAGCCATTAAAATCATTGTCTCCCAACTATGAACCTGTCATATTAAGATGAAAATGTTGATACCACCAGAGTATTTGAAAACTAGCATTGAGATGAAATTCAAGACTGGACCAGCAGCACCAACCACAGTGTGCTCATCACAGATCCAGTGACACATTTCAAATCCAAACTATATCATCTAGTGTCACTGAATTTATTGTTGTTGCTGTTAGGTGCCATTAAGGAGGTTCCAACTCATAGCAAACCTATAGGACAGAGTAGAACTGCCTCATAGGGTTTCCAAGGAGTGGGTAGTGGATTTGAATTGCCGACATTTTGGTTAACAGCTGAGCTCTTAACCACTACACCACCAGGGCTCTATGAATTAGGATTATAAAATTCCTCTCACCACTGTGAAATATTGACTCCACAGTAGACTTTCATAAAATCGAAAGGCACTGGCATAAAGAGACACAAGACCTGAAGATGATTGAACATACAACCTTATTTCTATTCTTTGACTTTCTCTGTTGGAGTATTGTATATATGAGAACGGCTTTGGGCTGTAATGCGATGCTTGGGAGTTCGTTTGTCTATCGAGCTGAGGTGCTATAGAAGGAGTTCCTGGCTGAGAATGTCAAGGAAGATCCAATGGAAGTGGATATGGGGTGGACGCAGAGAACTGTACACCAGAGTAAGGGGAGATCAAGAGGGATAAAAAAAATGGAAATTTGGCAAGTTTAGTCTTTTTTATTTTATTTTTTCTCATAACGTTTGCAAATCATCTGCTTGGCTGACTTTGGGTCTATAGTTTATAGTTTCAGCAGACACCAGAGAATGAGTGGTAACAAGATCACTTGATCCCAAGAAAAGATTTTGGTTTTCCTTAATGGATAGCAATTGAAAGCTACAAGAGGTCATGGTTTTTGCTGTCCTTGGATCAGTACATACGTCCTAGGAAGAGAGAATTACTTTTAAGAACTTCAAATCCAGCACATGTCACCAACTTAATTCATTGAAAATGTTAGAAAAACATGCTTTTTTTTTTTTTTTTTTTCCCCTCATACTTGTTCTGAACTGACCTGAATTTTCCCTCCAAGGGAGCAATTCAGGAAAATTCTTGTTGCCAACCTCTCATGGCTAAATTTCTCAAGCATGACATACCCAGCCAGACCTAGGCTAGTGTATTTAAGAGTAAAGTTGCTTCAGTCTTGGGATGGCTTCCCTTTTTCCATTTATTGGCTTTACTTTTTTGTTTCATCTCTGCAGGAAAATGTTTGTATGATTGAAGATGTGGGGGATGGTCAAAGAGTGCCTACTTTTCATGGGGTTGTGTGGTCTGCTATCATTCCGTCACTTTAAGATGAAAATGCTGACAGCCAGGATGGCAAGTCAAAGTAAATAAATTAAGACTCTTGACTGGTGTTCAAGGCTATGATTTCATATGAGTGTTCCAATGATTATTCCATACTAAGATAAAAACCCAAGTTGATGAATGACCTAATAACCTCCAGCAACTATGTGAAGTTGTTTTATTAAAGATGGTACCCCGCTGTTCTCTGCCTCTTCTAAAGACAGCACAAAATAGACAGGCTTGAACTATTCCCGCAACAGGAACGATGTAATTTAGATACTCAGGATTTCCCAATTACAAAGATTGTTATAAAAGAAAAGGATCTCTAAAAAAGATTGTAAACAGCTTCCTTCTAGGAAGAAAACATCACTATAGTTAGAGATCAGTCTCACTTAGGGAAAGGAAAATATATGTGATTTGTGGGATCTCCCACACTGGCAGTTAGCAAAAAAATGCTTCATAGAATACCCAAAAAACCCACTGCCGTCAGGTCGATTCCAACTCATAGTGACCCTGTAGGATAGAGTAGAACTGCCCCATAAGGCTTCTAAGGCTGAAATCTTTATAGAATCAGACTGCCACATCTTTCTCCCACACTTCACAGAACACATAATTTCAAGGCTCACAACTGACCTCTATTGCATTAAAGCCAATAAGCTCTTCTTCTAATTGCTTCTGTAGGAACAGGCTCCGAATTCCCCATGTTTACTTCAAAGCCAGGAAGCAAAAGAGTAGACATTTGACATTTGTTAAAGAAGTGTGTGTTATGATTTCCAATACAATTCACAGGTTAAGCCAGCCACCACGGGTTAACCCTGCACTCTGAAATCTTGGCAGGATCTAGGCTCTTCCAATCAGATTTGATATGAAAGCACACTCTGCTCTAGCTTGGCCACTCCTTTCCACTGTCCTTTTTCATTCATAGATAGTTGGGTGCAAATACCACCAGTCAGGTTAGAAACAAAGATACCTTCCAGGAGGCCTTACGACAGCCCCTGAGGGACCAGGAAAGGTATCTGTTGTCCCCATTTTGTCCCAGACCCCACAGACAGCCCATTACTACCCCCTTTTGTGGACAGACAGCTAGGTTTCTGGAGCTCTCCTTTCCAACTAGTCACAACTCATTTCATCACATGTGCTCTGAATGAAGCTGTACTATCAGACGTCTACTCAAGAGAAATGGTGAAGGCATTAACTTTGCGCTGGCTGCGGGTGGTATGCACTCAGCTCCTTGCTTCATTTCCTCTACTGCTCTGTCATAGAATTTAAAGGATTTCTAAAGACAATAAAGCTGAAAGAAAACTTGGCCAGAAGAAGAAGCGAAAACAGTCTTCAATATTAAAACCCTTTAGAAAAGGATGAAGGAATTATATTAATGGCAATTACAGTGCAGTGAGGAAATGATTCCAAGGCTGGTAAGCTCATCATGAATCAGGGGGAGAATTCCATTGTACAGCAGGTAACGGTAAAGCTTTGGAGCCAGAGCATAGCCACCAATTTATTTGTGCCTAGAGGATATCTCCAGAGCGAAGGACACTGAGGTCAAGGTCTATGGAAGGCCATTGAGGCCTCTTTTTTTTCAGTGGTCCTTGCCTTTCAGTACTACACAATTCTCAGGGTGTCTAAGAATCATTATGGTTACCTAGGAGACTATAAACAGATGTTTCATTTACTCAATGGCTCTCACAAACCTAATGGGACCTTTCCATTGGGGTGGTAAGAATGTAGCCAATAGGGCAATGAGGTATCATTCTCAGTTACTTGTTAAGAGTTAATCATAATTCAGTAGGTAAATTCTTAGTCATAACTGCCCAAATGCCACCCGAACCAAACCTCCAAATCAACCTGCTCAACAGTTAATCATTTATTACATGAGCTATACCTTTACCTCCTATGCAGATATTTATCAAGTTGATCACGTGGCCCTTCTCTTTCTCTCTCTGTCTTTTGTCTTCTACTTGTCTGCTCTCTCACTGAAATATGAGTCTCTTGACAAAACAGGAATTATGTCATCTATCTTGGTGCTAGAGTCCCCAGGCTATGCAAAGAGTGAAGCACTCAACTACTAAAAAAAGGTTTGCCTTTGGAACCCACCCAGAGGCACCTAAGAAGAAAGACCTAGTGATCTGCTTCCGAAAGGTCACAGCCTTGAAAACCTATGGAGCAGTTCTGCTCTGCTCACGTGGGGTTGCTGTGAGTCAGAATGAACTCAACGGTGACCGGTTTGGTTTTTGGTTTTATCTTAGCGCTATGTTGCAATTATGTGACAAATATGTATTTAGCTAAAAAAAAAAAAAAAAAATGGAACATGGAGTTATTATGAGGACAGGGAGAGAGGGGGAGTGAGGGAGTGGAGATATACAGCTCCTTATCTGCAAAATGGACACAACATCTGTCTCTTGGGGTTTTCACTAATCTTCATGTTGTGCCATACATGTTTTAAATATATTATGCCCTTGGATAAGTGGTTGTTGATTTATTGCTGTTATTTTCAGTTATGATAGCATTCTCATTGTCTTTAATAATAATATTATTTTCATTATTGTTGGTGTTACTAACAGCAATTGAGTCCCTAGGTGGCCCTAGGGTGAACTCCAGCTTCTGGGATTTGAACTTACTATTTTTATATCTCAGCGTCTTTAGGATGCCGCAAAAGCCTTCATCACTATCCACCACTCCACTTTTCCATGCCTGCTCCCTTCTAAGTTTGTTCTTGTCTCTGCTTTCTTTGCCTTTTACTTCCTATCTTTTCAAGTTTTCTTAAGGAGAAGTCCCCCATTCTAATGATCGTAGTATTAAATTTCTAAATCTGTTTTTGAAATGAAGTGGGTTTGCAAAACAGAAGAAAGAACATGTGTACAGATAAAGCTAGTGCTGTATCCCCATTTAGGTAAGGGCTAGTAGAAAAGAATTTTTTTTTTTTTTTTCTAGACAGAAAGAAATTTTTTCAATATGAGAACTCCACAAATTTGTGGTATCTGGGGACAAATGACTCTAGCATATTTTGGAACAGGGAAATCCATTCATTTCATAAAGGAGGTGAATTTAGCTCTCGGATGTTCCTCCTTGTAATTAGTAATTAACTCTGGTTCAAATAATGAGAGGAAAACAGGAAACGGAAGAAAAGAATCTCTAATCTGTGATGTGTAACCATTTTGGAAAAAATCATTGCCACATTTTTATATTATTATGGAAAGTAAAGAATCAGCCAACATTTGGACTGTTGTAGGGAAGAAAAACAGGAACATGACTATGTACCTGGAAATTGGCATTCACACTTCTGTATGTTATAAGAGATAGTGCAATGCTCTGTTTTGAACAGGTTGATTTTGGCATTCTAATAAATAACCAACAAGCAGAAAATTGGATGTTATAACTTCTGCCCAGGAAAGAAGTCATAACTTAAAAATACATTTTGGAGTTATCAACTTTTAGATAGTATTTAAAGCTTTCAGGCCACATGAATTACTTAGGGAGACAACAAAGATGTATAGATGTTATGTTATTATAATTATTCTTAGCTGAAAATCATTTTAAAAAAGATATATAATCAGGTCAAGTAAACGGTGATCAAATTCTTCATCAAAGAGAAATAAACAACTTAAGGCAATCATAGGTAATGTTGTTGTTAGCTGCTACCCAGATAGCCCCAACTCATGGAAAACCCATGCACAACAAATTCAGACTATTGTGATCCACAGGGTTTTCATTAGCTGATTTCTGGAAGTAGATTGCCAGGCTTTTCCTCCTAGTCTGTCTTAGTCTGGAAGCTCTGCTGAAAAACCTCTTCAGCATCATAAACTTCCACTGACAGGAGGGTAATGGCTGTATAATATGGAGGTTGTCATACGGCCCACCGCCCACCTGTCAGTTTGTCGTGTTGTGGTGGCTTGTGCATTGCTGTAATGCTGAAAGCTATGCCACTGACATTTCAAATACCTGCAGGGCCTATGGTGGGCACGTTTCATCAGAGCTTCCAGACTAAGACAGACTAGGAAGAGAGTTCTAGCAAGCTGCTTCTGATAATTAGCTAATGAAAACTCCATGATCACAACATAATATTGTCCAGTATAGTGCTAGAAGATAAACACTCTAGGTTGGAAGGCATTAAAAATACACAGTGGCCACAACAATGGAGTCAAGCATACCAACAATCGTGAAAACGAAGCAGGACCAAGCAACGTTTTGTTCTGTTGTCCATGGGGTCACCATGAGTCGGAGCAAACTGAACAGCAACTAACAAAAACAACAAAAGACATGTCACTCAGGTCTTTTCTCTATATAAGTTCTTCCTTGGAATGCAGCCAGCCTAACTACACCGTATTTAATATTGCCTCTATGCTGCTCACTCCTAAAACCATTTAGTGGCTCATGGCCTTGCTAATGGAAACCATATGGATCACAACTGAATATTATGCAATAGAGTGCTGGAAGACTAGCTGTGTCGGTTGGAAGGCACCCAAAATACACAGTGGCTACAACAATGGACTCAAACATACCAGTGACCATGAAGATGGTGTAGGGCTGGGCAGCTTTTCATTCTGTTGTCCATGGGGTCACCAGAGTCAGAGCCAACTCAACAGCAACTAACAACAAAAGGCCTGACTGTGCCTCTGTCCAACTGAATACTTTTTTTTTCAGTTTCTTTAAATTTTTCGGCCTCAGTCTCCTTTGTAAAACGTGGGTGAATGAATGAGAAGACTAATTCCATCTTTAATTGTCTTCAAGCTTAGGAAACATCACGAAAAGCTAAAGATCTATCATAACTCCATTCCTGAGGTGGCAAACAATCACCTGTATGCTCATGTAATACAGACATGTGGTTGAGATGGTTTATTGGTCACGATTGAAAGGATAATATGGTTCATTGCCTTACAATTTTCACCTCATTCCTTTAATTGTCAAAGAGGGTAGTTTCTTCAACTGTGTTTACTTTGCTTAGGAATCTGCAATTGGGCGAGACTTATAGGGAATAGTTTTTCTCTGCTCCACTCAGAGTAAGCTGAGGTGGCTTCAAAGGTGGGATTGAGAGCCATGTGAAGGCTTGCTCAAGCACATTTCTGATGGCAAATCGTGGCTCTCTGCTAAGATTTTATCTGGTGCTATCAACTAGAAAACCTGCATGTGGCTTCTGTACTTCTTCACAAAATGGTGGCTGAGTTCCAGAGGCAACTGATCTGAGAAAGATATTGATGTAGAAATAGAGAGGAAGAGAGAGAAGGTCGAAGCCCTGGAAGTCATACAACGCCACATCCATTGCATTCCATTCATCCAGGCAGTCACAAGCTCCATCACGATTCAACAAGATGGGAAATACACTGCACATCTTGATTACGCCAGACCAGTTGCCATCGCGTCAATTGTGACTCACAGCAACTCTACAGTACAAAGTATAACTGCTGCACAGGGTTTCCAAGTCTGTAATCTTTACAGAAGCAGACTGCCACATCTTTCTCCTACGGAGCCACTGAGTGGGTTTGAACTGCCAACCTTCCGATTAGGAGCCAAGCATTTAACCACTGCACCACCAGGGCTCCTACATCTTGATTAGGAGAGGCAAATTTCTGTAAGAGCATATGGGAAATATAATCCATCATAACTGGCTTATTGGACATGCTGTCAGTATGGCCTCAAAGAGGCATTTTGTTTCTGTTGTTTGTTCACAAGAAGTAATATTTTATAGTGAAGAAGAGAATTGATGAATATGAAGAAGAGAAAGTTAAAGCAATTAACAGCTAATTCTACACATATTTAAATATTGATTCAGGCCAATTATACATTCCTTTAAATGGCTACCCTTCATTGCCTGAATATTTGCACCTATGAGATGGCTAGATACAGAACAGCAGCTTCAGTTTTAATGTACAGTTTTCCTTGAGGAAGCAGGGACTTGTCTTAACTTCAAATCTCATAATTTTTTTCTCCTCCTTCTCTTCTTCCTCTTCCTCCACTTTATTCACCTCTCCTTCTTCTTCCTTTTCTTCTGTAAAATGATTTTGCACTATCATCCTCAAGATGGTAGTTATATGTCATTGCACTCTGTACCCGTAGTATTTTTTTACTTCATATTTGATCCAAAGCCATAATGCATATGGCCAGTGATAGTCAAACTGCAAACAAAATCTATGTGGGGAAATACTTTTCTAGACAATGAGCATTATGGATTGAATTGCGTCTTCTGCTCTCCTTCCTCACCCCTGCAAATGTGTGTCAACTTATGCCCAGCATGGGGTGATTATCCACCATTTTGTCATCTGATGTGATTGTCCTATGTGTTGTAAATTCTATGTCTATGATGTTAATGAGGCATGGTTAGAGGCAGTTATGTTAATGAGGCAGGACTCAACCTACAAGATTAGGTTTCATCTCAAATTGATCTCTTTTGAGATATAAAAGACAGAAGCGAGCAGAGAGACAGAGGGACTTCCTACCACCAAAAATGAAGAACCAGAAGGGGTGTGTGTCCTTTGGACTTGGGGTTCTGAGACAGATAGGGTTAACAAAAGAGCTTTTAAAAGATTATCATCTAGAAGTTGGGTAAACAGGAACCACACCATATCATGAGACAAATAGGGCTAACTGTGCTGGTGGAACAAAAGAGCTTTTAAAAAGATTATCATCTAGAAGTTGGGTAAACAGGAACCCACCTTGTCAACTTGAGATAGGATTGGGGCAGCCTGTGAATTACTATCTCCTTTTCAGTGTCTTTCTAGTCCCTTCCTCCTTTGCAGGCTCCATATGCGCAGAGGAACAGAGTGTTTGATCTTCCTTAGCCCTCCGAAGATGGCCATGTAGTGCCGAAGATCAAGTGCACTTGCCCTATATCCCATAATAAGTGATGCCAAGGGCTGCTGAGAGGACTCCATCTTGAATATCAGCAGGTTCCATCTTAGATTCTAGATGCACGGGCAACCTAATTAACATACACTGCCATTCTGAGAAGTACCAGACCCTTGAAAGAAGCCTACTAAATATTCATTACTCTGCTGTCTCCACCGAACCCATATAAGCCGTAGCCTTGCTTCCCTTTATTTGTTTTTTATTAACTTTTATTGAGCTTCAAGTGAACATTTACAAATCAAGTCAGACTGTCACATATAAGTTTACATACACCTTACTCCGTTCTCCCACTTCTCTCCCCGTAATGAGTCAGCCCTTCCAGTCTCTCCTTTCGTGACAATTTTGCCAGCTTCCAACTCTCTCTATCCTCCCATCCCCCCTCCAGACAGGAGATGCCAACACAGTCTCAAGTGTCCACCTGATATCATTAGCTCACTCTTCATCAGCATCTCTCTCCTACCCACTGTCCAGTCCCTTTCATGTCTGATGAGTTGTCTTCGGGAATGGTTCCTGTCCTGGGCCAACAGAAGGTTTGGGGACTATGACCGCCGGGATTCCTCTAGTCTCAGTCAGACCATTAAGTATGGTCTTTTTATGAGAATTTGGGGTCTGCATCCCACTGATCTCCTGCTCCCTCAGGGGTTCTCTGATGTGCTCCCTGCCAGGGCAGTCATCGGTTGTAGCCAGGCACCATCTAGTTCTTCTGGCCTCAGGATGATGTAAGTCTCTAGTTCATGTGGCCCTTTCTGTCTCTTGGGCTCTTAGTTATGTGTGACCTTCGTGTTCTTCATTCTCCTTTGATCCAGGTGGGTTGAGACCAATTGATGCATCTTAGATGGCCGCTTGTTAGCATTTAAGACCCCAGACGCCACATTTCAAAGTGGGATGCAGAATGTTTTCATAATAGAATTCTTTTGCCAATTGACTTAGAAATCCCCTTGAGCCATAGTCCCCAAACCCCCGCCCTTGCTCCGCTGACCTTTGAAGCATTCAGTTTATCCTGGAAACTTCTTTGCTTTTGGTCCAGTTCAGTCCAGTTGAGCTGACCTTCCATGTATTGAGTATTGTCCTTCCTTTCACCTAAAGCAGTTCTTATCTACTAATTAATCAGTAAAAAACCCTCTCCCACCCTCCTTCCCTCCCCCCCTCGTAACCACAAAAGTATGTGTTCTTCTCAGTTTATACTATTTCTCAAGATCTTATAATAGTGGTCTTATACAATATTTGTCCTTTTGACTCTGACTAATTTCGGTCAGCATAATGCCTTCCAGGTTCCTCCATGTTATGAAATGTTTCACAGATTCCTCACTGTTCTTTATTGATGCGTAGTATCCCACTGTGTGAATATACCACAATTTATTTAACCATTCATCAGTTGATGGACACCTTCGTTGCTTCCAGCTTTTTGCTATTGTAAACAGAGCTGCAATAAACATGGGTGTGCATATATCTGTTTGTGTGAAGGGTCTTGTTTCTCCAGGGTATATTCCGAGGAGTGGGATTTCTGGGTTGTATGGTAGTTCTATTTCTAACTGTTTAAGATAACGCCAAATAGATTTCCAAAGTGGTTGTACCATTTTACATTCCCACCAGAAGTGTATAAGAGTTCCAATCTCTCCACAGCCTCTCCGACATTTATTATTTTGCGTTTTTTGGATTAGTGCCAGCCTTGTTGGAGTGAGATGGAATCTCATCGTAGTTTTAATTTGCATTTCTCTAATGGCTAATGATCGAGAGCATTTTCTCATGTATCTGTTAGCTGCCTGAATATCTTCTTTAGTGAAGTGTGTGTTCATATCCTTTGCCCACTTCTTGATTGGGTTGTTTGTCTTTTTGTGGTTGAGTTTTGACAGAATCATATAGATTTTAGAGATCAGGCGCTGGTCGGAGATGTCATAGCTGAAAATTCTTTCCCAGTCTGTAGGTGGTCTTTTTACTCTTTTGGTGACGTCTTTAGATGAGCATAGGTGTTTGATTTTTAGGAGTTCCCAGTTATCTGGTTTCTCTTCATCATTTTTGGTAATGTTTTGTACTCTGTTTATGCCTTGTATTAGGACTCCTAAGGTTGTCCCTATTTTTTTCTTCCATGATCTTTATCATTTTAGTCTTTATGTTTAGGTCTTTGATCCACTTGGAGTTAGTTTTTGTGCTTGGTGTGAGGTATGGGTCCTTTTTCAGTTTTTTGCAAATGGATATCCAGTTATGCCAGCACCATTTGTTAAAAAGACTATCTTTTCCCCAATTAACTGACACTGGGCCTTTGTCAAGTATCAGCTGCTCATATGTGGATGGATTTATATCTGGCTTCTCAATTCTGTTCCACTGGTCTATGTGTCTGTTGTTGTACCAGTACCAGGCTGTTTTGACTACTGTGGTTGTATAATAAGTTCTGAAATCAGGTAGAGTGAGGCCTCCCACTTTCTTCTTCTTTTTCAGTAATGCTTTGCTTATCCGAGGCTTCTTTCCCTTCCATATGAAGTTGGTGATTTGTTTCTCTATCACATTAAAAAATGACATTGGAATTTGGATCGGAAGTGCATTGGATGTATAGATGGCTTTTGGTAGAATAGACATTTTTACTATGTTAAGTCTTCCTATCCATGAGCAAGGTATGTTTTTCCACTTAAGTATGTCCTTTTTAATTTCTTGTAGTAGAGCTTTGTAGTTTTCTTTGTATAGGTCTTTTACATCTTTGGTTGCTTCCCTTTTTGAGTCAGACTTTTGGAGAGGCTTAGATCCCCCCTGACTCCTTTTGCTTGACTCAAGCAAAATAATGCTTGCTGAAGATAAAGTTTGTCTTTCATGTGTATTCTTACTCGCGAAAAGACAAGGACCCTTTGTGTCAGATTTGCAATTGGTAACAATTCCAGCACAGAGAAACTACTAGACCAGGGGGTGATTGATGACAAGGACTTTCCCCAAGAGCTGACAGAGGGAAAAAGCCTTCCCCTGGAGCTGGCACCCTGAATTCAGACTTCTAGCCTCCTAGACCGTAAGAGAATAAATTTTTCTTTGTTAAAACTGTCTACTTGTGGTATTTCTGTTACAGCAGCACTAGGTAACTAAGACAGTAAGAAAATGTGTAAAACTAATGGAAGAAAGAGAGGGGAGTTAGGAGGGAAAGACAGAGTCAGAATCACATGTTCTCAATTTCTTCCTTTGACATGAAAAGAAAGGAGTGGCTGGACAGAAGGAGGCGTATAAAGGAAACCCAGCTCAATGTGGAGGGGCTCAATGTCATTGGTGGGCGTAGTCGGCACTCTCTGGGATGTACTTGGGGAGATTTTTAAATAGCCATGTCCAGACATGTTCAGAAGAGGTGACTATATTGATAATCCCAAAGGGTACTCCTGGATCTCCACAGAATGAGTGGTATAGTCAGAGAATATAGAAGTTTCAATGTGCTCAGCAACAAAGTACAGAGAAAGTGAATGAGGCAGGGGTCTGATACAGCCTGGCTGAAAAGTCCAGAATATGCAAAAACTTAGTCACCAGTGGCTGGGACCACAGACTCCAGTGTAATGGGGACCAGAAGCCTGAGCACATAGCAGACAGCACCAGTCCTGCTTCACTAGGCATTGGTTCAGAGAGCAGAACAGACAAGCACCTTGTTCACCAGCAACTAACAGGATTCAGAGGACACCTTGGATACCAGAGAAACCTACCATTTAAGTTCCCCCTCCTATATAAACATGATTGGTTGCTAACCAAAAGTTGGCAGTTCAAACTTAACAGATGCTCCTTGGAAACCCTGAGAGCATTCTACTCTGTCCTATAGGGTCGCTATGAGTAGGAATTCACTCCACGGCAATGGGTTATGCACACATGAAGAGCCCTGGTGTTATGATGGTTAAGAGTTTGGCTGCTAACCGAAAGGTCAGCAGTTCAAATCCACCAGCCGCTCCTTGGAAACTCTACGGGGCAGTTCTACTCTATTATATAGGGTCACTATGAGTTGGAGGAAACCCTGGTGGCATAGTGGTTAAGTGCTACGGCTGCTAACCAAAGAGTTGGCAGTTCTAATCTGCCAGACGCTCCTTGGAAACTCTATGGGGCAGTTCTACTCTGTCCTATAGGGTCGCTATGAGTTGGAATCAACTCAACGGCACTGGATTTTGTTTTGGTTTTATGAGTCGGAATCAACTCAACAGCAACAGGTTTATATACATACAAAGAGAAAGAGAGATGGAGAAGCACTTGCCCAAAGAAGACTGATGTATCCAAAACAATACTATATAAACTGGATGGGACTATCATATCATAAACTGGTGAGCTACAATTTATGTTCCTCCAACTACTTTTGAGGTGGCAGCTACTGGAGAAGATCGGATCAGTTGTAGTACATTAAGAAAAACAAGGTTTTGTCCATCTGAGTAAATGTGCAAATTTGTGCAGATATGATAAGGCCTCCCTCTTATCATAAAATGTTAGAATGTTGTATCTGAAAGAAGGCAATTTAGCCAGCCAAAATGGAGAGAATGTCTTCCACTCCCAAAACTGAGGCCCAGGGAGTTCTAATGATGGCTGATATGTAAGAGAACAGAAAGGCAGGAAAGGAACCCTCATTCAGGACCCATGACATCCAGGTCAGAGAGTTTTTCCTGCCACACCATGCCTCCCATGTGGAGTCATGTCTCTCTTCTTTCTTTCTAGTGAAGCTCAAGGTAGGAGTGAATTTAAGTGGAAAGGAGGAAGCCAGATTAAAGGTATAAGAGCTCTAGGCAAGAGCTGTGTAAGTCATCTAAACAAGCTCACCAATCTTAGATTAGATTATGTTTCAGAGTACTAAAACCACCGATGCTTGTCTATTTATGACTCTGAAATACTTGACATCATCTCCAAACCAATAGAAAAGAGGAAAAATTATAAGAGTTACACCTTTCATATGTTTTTTTTTTTTTTTTTACTATAGTCGGTTATGGATTTTTGTTTTTTGGGTTTTATTTCACAGTCATATTAGCATTTCTTAATATTGTGGATATAGTATTTTCTTAGTCTAACCCCTTTTGTAGTGTGCTACATTATATTATTATTTTGAAAATTATCAAATAGTTTTATACCCTTCTAAGGCATATTATCCAGGCTGTAACTTTTTTTTTTTCATTTAACATAATTAAAAGTTTGAATATAAGGGATTATTTTGAATATATTTGTTATTATATGGGCAAATAATTTCCCTCTGCATAACTACAGACAGGTTTGTATATTAAAATAAAAAGTATGAAGCAGTGTAGTCTATGAGTGTAAAATCTCATTTGTTTGAATACCCAAGTAAATATCTTCATGGTGACATCAGTGACATTTGCAGGATCAGGAATTTATTTGCATGTACAAATATGGGTTTCAAGTACCCAGTGTATTTAAATTACATAAACACATATGCTAATATAACACATTACAGTTCTCATTTTCTTTTTTACATAAAATATCAAGAATGGATGAGCTCATTCTTCCCAAAATAAGCAATTCTTCCAAGTCAAAACATCTTATTTTAAAATACTTGGTCCCTCAGGCTTTGCAATTTACTTACACTAGAGCCAAATAAAGAAGAAAAATCTTGGAAAAATATATTTGAACGCAAATGTCACACAAAATATTCACTTAATTTCAGGATAGGCGCAATAGAGTTGATTTGTTGTTGTTATTTTCAAGAAAACTTTTCAATTCCATCTAAGAAAATAGCATATTGTTGCTGCTGTTAGGTGTCATCCGATTCATTCCAACTGATAGCAATCCCATGTGTAACAGAATGAAATGCCTCCTGGTCCTGTGCCATCCTCACAATCATTGCTGTTTGAGCCCATTGTTGCAGCCACTGTGTCAATCTACCTCATTGAGGGTCTGCCTCTTCTTCCCTGACCCTCTACTTTACCAAGCATGATGTCCTTCTCCAGGAACTGGCCTCTCCTGATAACATGTCCAAGGTACATGAGACAGAGTCTCACCATTCTCACTTCCAAGGAGCACTCTGTGTTCTTCTTCCAAGACAGATTTGTTCATACTTCCAGCAGTCCATGGTATATTCAATATTCTTTGCCAACACCGTAATTCAAAGGCATCAGTTCTTCTTCAGTCTTCCTTATTCATTGTCTAGCTTTTGAATGCATATGAGGCTACTGAAAATACCATGTTTTGGGTCAGCTGCACTTTAGTCCTCAAGGTGATGTCTCTGCCTTTTAAAACTTTAAAGAGGTCTTTTGCAGCAGATTTGCCCAATGCAATAACTCATTTGCTTTCTTGACTGCTACTTCCATGGGTATTGATTGTGGATCCAAGTAAAACGAAATCCTTGACAACTTCAATATTTTCTCCATTTATCATGGTGTTGCTTATTGGTCTGGTTGTGAGGATTTTCTTTTCTTCATGCTGAAGTGTAATCCATACTGAAGGTGTTAATCTTCAGTACAGATTACATACTAAGGAAGTAGCATAGAAACCTATGAAACAAATACTAACTTTGGTACTAAATTTGTCATAAATACATAGCTGCCATCAAGTGGACTCTGACTCAAAGTGACCTTTTGTACAATAGAACAAAACATTGTCTTGTTCTGTATCATCCTCACTATCGCCAGCATGTTAGAGCCCATCTTCTGGCTAGGGTGCCAATCCATCTCAGTGAGGGTATCCCTTGATCTCATTGGCCTTCTCCTTTATCATATCCTTCTTCAGCAATCGATTCCCTCCTGATGACAAGTCCAAAGCAACTAAGAGGGATAATGTTCTCTGTGATCCTTGAGGTTTTCATTGGCTAATTTTCAGAAGTACATCACTGGGCCTTTCTTCTTAATCTGCCTTAGTCTGGAAGCTCTGCTTAAACCCATCCAACATAGGTACCCCTGCTGGTGTTTGAAATACCAGTGGTATAGCTTGCAACATCATAGCAACACGTAAGCCACCACAGTACAACAAACGTTTAAAAAAGCCTAACCAAACCCATTGCTATTGAGTCACTTCTGAATCACAGTGGCCCTTCGGTAACTCTTATTTTCTGTTGACAGGTATGAAATTTTAGGTAGTAGCCATTAATGAATATTCAGAAGGAGGAAACTGGCTCTTCAATCTAATGATTGAGGGACAAAAGCAGAAATTTGACTAAAATGTAAATTTCAGAAAAATTGCTTTCTTCAACAGCAATTTTCCCTCATTAATGATAATTCCAAAAGTATCTCTATATACCAAAACCAGGTAAAGACAACACACAAAAAAGAAAATTACAGACCAATATTCCTCATGAACTTAGATGCAAAAATCCTCAACAAAATTCTAGCCAATAGAATTCAACACATATCAAAAAATAATTCACTATGACCAAGTGGGGTTCATACCTGATATGCACGGATGGTTCAGCATTAGAAAAACAATCAATGTAGTCCTTCACATAAATATAAGATAAGAGACACATAATCATCAATTGATGCAGAAAAGGCATTTGACAAAGTCCAACACCGATTCCTGATAAAAACCTCAGCAAAATAGGAATTGAAGGGAAATTCCTCAACATAATAAAGGGTATTTATACAAAGCCAACAGCCAACAGCAAACATCATCCTAAACAGAGACAGAAAGCATTCCCCTTGAGAATGGGAACCAGACAAGGATGGCCTTTATCACCACTCTTATTCAACATTGAGCTGGAGGTCCTAGCCAGAGCAATAAAGCAAGAAAAAGAAAAAAAGGGCATCCAAATTGTAAGGGAGAATAAAAGTATTCCTATTCGCAGATGATATGAACTTATACACACAAAACCCCAAAGAATACATAAGAAAACTCTGGAACTAATAGGAGATTTCAGCAGACTATCGCGATACAAGATAAACATACAAAAATCAGTTGGATTCCTTTACACCAACAAAGAGGACTTTGGAAAGGAAATCACCAAATCAATACAATTTACAATAGCCCCCAAGAAGATAAAATACTTAAGAATAAATCTAACCAGAGACATAAAAGACCTATACAAAGAAAACTCAAGACACTACTCAGGAAACCAAAAGAGACCTACATGAGCAGAAAAACATACCTTGCTCATAGATAGAAAGACTCAGCATTGTAAAAATGTCAATTCTACTCAAAGCAATCTACAGATACAATACAATCCTGATCCAAATTCCAACGACATTTTTTAATGAGATGGAGAAATAAATCACCAACTTTGTATGGAGAGAGACGGGGCTCCGGATAAGTAAAGCATTAGTGAAGAAAAAGAACACAGTGGGAGGCCTCACAATACCTGATTTTAGAACCTATTGTACCACCACAGTAGTCAAAACAGCCTGGTGCTGGTACAACAACAAATACATAGACCAATGGAACAGAATTGGGAACCCAGATGTAATTTATCAACCTATGAGCAGCTGATATTTGACAAAGCCCCAAAGTCCTAAATGAGGAAAAGACAGCCTTTTAAATAAACAAATAGTGCTGGCATAACTGAATATTCATCTGTAAAAAAATGAAACAAGACCCATACCTCACACCATGTACAAAAACTAGCTCAAAATGGATCAAAGACCTAAATATAAAATCTAAAATGATAAAGATTATGGAAGAAAAAATAAGGGCAATGTTACAAGCCCTAATGCATGGCATAAACAGAATACAAACCATAACTAACAATGCACAAACACCAGAAGAGAAACTAGACAACTGGGAGCTCCTAAAATCAAACACTTTGCTCATCAAAAGACTTCGCCAAAAAGTAAAAAGAGAACTTACAGACTGGAAAAAAAAATTTGGCTACAACATATCCAATAAGGGTCTAATCTCTAAAATCTACAAGGCATTGCAACACCTCAACAACAAAAAGACAAATAACTCAATTAAAAAATGGGCAAAGGATATAAACAGACACTTCACCAAGGAAGACATACAGCTGGCTAATGAATACATTAGGAAATGCTCTTGATCATTAGCCATTAGAGAAATGCAAATAAAAACTACAATGAGATACCATCTCACCCCAACAAGGCTGGCATTAATACAAAAAACACAAAATAATAAATGTTGGAGAGGTTGTGGAGAGGCTGGAACACTTATACACTGCTAGTGGGGATGTAAAATGGTACAACCACTTTAGAAATCAATTTGGCACTTCCTTAGAAATTAGAAGTTCCATATGACATAGCAAATCCACTCCTTGGAATACATACTAGAAAAATGAAAGCCGTCACATGAATAGATATATGCACTCCCATGTTCACCGCAGCACTGTTCACAATAGCAAAGAGATGGAAACAACCTAAGTGCCCATCAAAGGATGAATGGATAAACAAATTATGGTACCTACACAGAATAGAATACTACCCAAAGAAAAACAACAATGATGAATGAGCAAACATCTCACAGCATAGATGAATCTGGAGGGTATCAGGCTGAGTGAAATTAGTCAGTCACAAAAGGCCAGATATTACATGAGACCACTATTATAAGAACTCAAGAAAAGACTTAAACACAGAAGAAAACATTATTTGATGGTTATGAGGGTGGGGAGGAAGGGAGAGGGGAATTCACTAAGTAGATAATAGATAAGAAACATCTTAAGTGAAGGGAAGGACAACACACAATACAGGGGAAGTCAGCACAACTGTACTAAAGCAAAAGCTAACACATTTCCCAAACACAACCAAACACTTTGAGGGACAGAGTAGCTGGGGCTGGGGTCTGGGGACCATGGTTTCAGGGGACATCTAGGTCAACTGGCATAACAAAGTTTATTAAGAAAACATTCTGCATCCCACTTTGGTGAGTGGCATCTGAGGTCTTAAAAACTTGCAAGCAGCCATCTAAAAAGTAGTTAAGACGCATCAATTGGTCCCAACCCACCTGGAGCAAGGGAGAATGAAGAACACCAAAGACACAAGGAAAATATTAGCCCAAGAGATGAAAGGGCAACATAAACTGGAGACTCCCTCAGCCTGAGACCAGAAGAACTAGGTGGTGCTCAGCTACCATCAGTGGCCACCCTGACAGGGAACACAACAGAGAGGCCTTGACAGAGCAGGAGAAAATTGTGGAGCAGAACTCCAATTCACGTTAAAAGACCAGACTTAATGGTCTGACTGAGGCCAGAGGAACCCCCTGAAGCCTGGCCCCCAGACGCTCTGTTAACCCAGAACTAAAACCATTCCCAAAGCCCACTCTTCAAAGATAAGACTGAACTATAAAACTTAAAATAATACTTGGGAAGAGTGTGCTTCTTAGTTCAAGCAGAAACATGAGACCAAATGGATGGCTCCTGTCTGGAGCCAGGATGAGAAGGCAGGAAGGGAGAGGAACTAACTGGTTGAATGGACACAAGAAACCAGGGTGGAAAGGGGGAGTGTGCTGTCACATTATAGGGACTGCAACTAATATCAAATAACAATATGTGTAAGAAATTAACTTGAGCTGTAAACTTTCAACTAAAGCATAATAAAAAAAAGGAAAAAATTATCTCTATAAATTAAAATTAAAGTTTAAATATGCCTTTAAAGTAATGTGATTGGTTTTTAAGTGCTCAAAAAATGATGATTTTAACAAGACCTTGAAAATAGGTTAATAAATTTATACCTTACATTTTTTCTTTACTCTTTTCTAATAGCAATTTCTGGGCTAAATGACTTCTCTCAAATCCCCATTCAATGATGTATGACTTTTGAATAAATATATTCAGAAGTCATAAATACAAGCAATTATAAAATTTATTAAAACTAAAGGCTTATTTGGAAACCCTGGTGACATAGTGGTTAAGGGCTACGGCCGCTAACCAAAAGGTCGGCAGTTTGAATCCACTAGGCACTCCTTGGAAACTCTGTGGAGCAGTACTACCCTGCCTATAGGGTCGCTATGAGTTGGAATTGACCTGATGCAGCAGGCTTTTAAGGCTTATTTGGGCCCAGAGCATAATGTTCTTCAGAATGTTTTTCTTATTCTTTTAGACTAGAAGGGATAAGTATTTATAATTTGTATAAATTCATATGCATTTCTGTATTCTGATTCAATTGCTACCTTTCTCTATAAAATTCTAAATATTCTAATTAACATATCAGGTTCATACAGCAGGCAGTCAATCATCCTAAATTAGATCGCATTCACTCTGTACTGAGGTGGAGATAGAGGGGTTGGAAATCATGGGACCTGCTTTAAAGAAATTGTAACCTGGTTGTGAAGAAACATAAACCAAATGACCTATTACTTTGAAAACCTTAAATTGTACATGCTAACAAATGGAAAGAAAAGACTAGACACAAATGTGTTCCCCTTGAAAAGATGGAATCAAAGATCATTTTCACGGAGAAGTACAAATTGGCAGAAAAAAAGGACAGGTGTTTTTAGGTGGAAGAAATGACATCAGCAAAGGATTAGAGATGGAGATTAGGACCTCTGGGCAGAAGTCGGAAGCAGTCAAACGTTGCTAGGAGCTTCTTAAAGGAGGAATAGACATTGAGGACATTTAATGCCAAAGAAAAATAAAGCCATATCTGCTGACTATCGCACTGAGGGCCATCTTACAAGGCAGGTCTGTGATTGACTGCCTTCCGTGACCACAATACAGCTATAACACAGTCATGCATCTCATTCTTTTCACATAATCTCCTTTCTTCCTCATCTGTATTCCGCCATGAAACTCTGTGAGTAGCCATTTTGTCTTCATCGTAGAGTTGGAGCCACAGAACACAAAGCAAGTCATATATCATCTAACTATCCCTTTATCAAAATGTAAAGACATGACCCTGGTGTGTCCCCATTCTGATTTATAAATGCATGTTGTCCCAACTACAGTACTGGCCTTTGTACTCTGGAGAATTCCAAATCCAGCGACCATGAAAGAGGTGCTTTCTAGTTCCATTGCAGAGGAGGTCAGCTTTAAAAATAAAAGAATATATTGAGAGACATGGCAAATCTAGAAGAGAAACCTTTTTGGCCCAAACCCAGTTTCCCATCCAAAGAGTTCTAAAGTGGCCAATGGTGCCAACTCCAAGGGCTATTAGGGCCACATTTAACTTCTGGCCAGAGTCCCAGAATTTCTGCTTTTCTTTGACTTTTCTACTGATCCGCAGTGATGGAAATTCATGCATGAAAGGATACTTAGACTTAGTGTGCACAAATATGGATATCTTCTATTCAACCATTGAAGGATAGGATCCATTTCTGAACATCTGTGCACTATTTCCATCCAATAAAAGAAGTAAGAAACATAAAAGATCTATTATACCATCTTGTCAACCCTTTCTCTTGGAACCCTAAACAGTCCAGGATGCTGTCAGACGAAACTCTCCACGTTAGGGCATCTCCAAGGAAAAAGGCAAGGAACACCTCTGGAATTTACATACCCAGCCAGTGAGCAAGCCATAACAAGACTCTATGGTTCATGTTGTGAAATTATAAAAAAAAAAAAAAAAGTAACATTCTTTACCATCACATGTCATCTCTCAGTGTTTCTTCTAAAATTAATAAACACAATGATGGTGGATTCAGAAAAAAATAATTTTTAGACATTCATATGCAATGATTCCTCTCATTGCTATGAACAAACTGGAGGATGCATCCAGCTGAGTTCTCCTACTCACACTGTGTGTGTGTGTGTGTGTGTGTGCGTGCACGCAGGCACGCGCGTGCGTGCATACCTGGACTAGAAGAAAATCTCCACATCATCTATGTCTTAAAGCCTGGTATACTGTGCTAATGGGGGTTAACCACTTTAACACACAGCCTCCATGGCTGGCCTACTTGAGGCCTGTTTCATCATGGAAAAAAAAAAAAAAAAAGAAGCTTTAGTTTGTGGTAGTGCTGGATATTAGGGTTGCTTGAAATGAAATAGGACTTCTTGATCTGTTCAGTGTCAGACCTATAATCAGAATACGGGAAACGTTTGCCCAAGTCCTTTTGCTTTTCTTATGAATCAGCAGGCTTCTCTTTCTGTAAAAAAATGAAGCTGATCATGCAGGGCATTGAATAGCAACAGGCCGGTGTGTCACAACATAGGAGAGTCCGGTGGAGTGACCACACACATATTTCCCTTACTTCTAGGTTGGTGGGTGTTCTAAAGTTGATAATCTACACCAGAAAGACATTCCTCCCATCTCTCCCCATAGAGCCAGCTCGCTGGGGTGGAAGCTACATTAAAGCCTCAGAATGCTGGCTCTGGAAAATGCTAAAACTATCAAAAAGTGATCAGAGATTTCCTGTTGTTCTTAGGTGCCATCAAGTGACCCTGTAGGACAGAGTAGAACTGCCCCATAGGGTTTCCAAGGAGCCACTGGTGAATTTGAACTGCTGGCCTATTGGTTAGCAGTTGAGCTCTTAACCCCTACACCATCAGGGCTCTGGAGATTTCCTAGTGAACCCAAAATATATAAGTACTTATCCCAGTGCACCCACTTTTCCGATCATCATTGATGATAAAGTAATTGAAAACGTTCTGTAACTCTAATACTTAACAGGGTGATTTATGGAGAACCATCCATGGTCTCAGTGCTGTTAGACCTGTAGTGGGTTGTCAGCACTGGCTACATGCTAGTGTCACCCAGAGAGCTTTCACCAAATACTTACATCTGCCCTGTCCCCAGAGATCCTGATTTCATTGGCCTGGAGTAGAACCAGGATTCAATATACTTTATAAGCACCCCCAAGATATTCTAATGCATAGCCAATATTGAGAACTGCTGAGCAAGAACCTAAAGTTAATAAAAGCCCCACACCCAAGGAAAAAAAAAAAAAAAACATTGCCATATAGTCTATTTAGACTTATAGCATGCCTATAGAACAGAGTAGAATTGCCCCGTAGGGTTTCCAAGGAGCAGCTGGTGGATTCGAACTGTCTACCTTTTGTTTAGAAGCCAATATCAACCACTGCACCACCAGGGCTCCAAAGTTAATAAGCTGAACCTTAAATGAATTATAGGTACACCAGTATATTATAATCACGTGCAACCCTTATTAGCAGCCTTTCAGGTCTTCTAGAAGAAAATTCCTCTGGTCTAGCCAGACTGCTCTTTCACTCCTCTTCTTGGTGTTTTCTGCATATCTCAGAGGTCAAGAACTACTTGGCATAAATGCACATGTGTGAGGCAGCTCAGTTCAATAGTTAAGCATACAGCTTCTATATTCAAGTTACTTGGGTTCATATCCTTTGTTGTTTGTTGTTATTCAGTTGCCTGTGACTCATGGCAGCCCCACACACAACAGAACGAAAGGTTGCCCAGTCCTGTACCACCTTGGTCATCGTTGGTATGTTCAAGTCCATTGTAATATGTTTTGAGTGCCTTCCAACCTGGAGCCTCATCTCCCAGCACTATATCAAACAATATTCTATTGTGATCCACAGGGTTTTCATTGGCTAATTTTTAGAAGTAGCTCACCAGGCATTTCTTCCTAGTCTGTCTTAATTTGGAAGCACCACTGAAACCTATCCTTCATGGGTGACCCTACTGGTATTTGAATTACTAGTGGCATAGTTTGCAGCATCATAGCAACATGCAAGCCACCACAGTGCAACTGAGAGACCAGGGGACCCTACTATTTAGGGGTATGATCTCGGTCACACTGCTTAACACCTCTGTCCTTCAACTCCTCTCTCTGTAAAGTGGCAATAATATTTTCTGTGGGAAGGATCAAATACCTCAATATGCATGAAGCACTTACATCAATGCCTGACCTCTTGGAAGGACTGCATAAGTATTGGTTATTTTTATTCCTAAATTGCCATTAACTCAAAAATAAAGATGCAGAAAAATCCAAACCTGAAATGGTTAATGCAAGAACAGGGTTCTAAGAATAGGGAGTTACTTTTTGTTTTTCTTTTTTTTTTATAGGCCTACAATTCAACGATCTTTACAATTCTTAGAATTTTTATTTCATTTTATTGTGTTTTATGTGAAAGTTTATCATGCAAATTAGTTCTTCATTCAAAAATTTATACACAAATTGTTTTGTGACATCAGTTGCAATGCCCCCAACGTGGCAATGTGTCAGCACTCTCCCCCTTCCCCTTTTCACCCTGGGTTCCTCATGTCCATTTGTCCAGTTTTTCTGTCCCTTCCTGCCTTCTCATCTTTGCTTTGGGGCAAGACAAGAGTCGCCCATTTGGTCTCTTATAGTTGAACTAAGAAACAAGTTTCTCACATGTGTGATTTGTTTGTTTTATAGGCCTGGCTAATCTTTGGCTCAAAGGCAAATGTCAGGAATAGCTTCAGTTCCGATTTAGGAGGGTGGCTGGGGGCCATATTGTTGGGAGTCCTTCCAGTCACTGTCAGACCAGTAAGTCTGGTCTTTTTTTGTGAATTTGAATTTTGTTCTATGTTTTTCTCCTGTTCTGTCTGGGACCCCCTATTGCGATCCTTGTCAGAGCAGTCGGTGGTGGTAACCAGGCACCATCTATTTCTTCTGGGCTCACGCTGGTGAAGGCTCCGGTTCATGTGGTCCATTAATCCTTTGGAATAATAGTTTCCTTGTGTTTTTGGTTTTCTTCATTTTCATTCGCTCTTGTGATGGGATCAATAGATGTATTTTAGATGGCTGCTCACAAGCTTTTAAGACCCCAAATTCTGCTCACCAAATCAGGATGTAGAACATTTTCTTTATGAACTATGTTATGCCAATTGACCTAGACGTCCCCTGAGACCATGGTCCCCAGTCCTCAGCCCCAGTAGCTCGGTCCTCCAAGGTGTCTGGATGTGTCTAGGAAGCTTCTAAGACTTTGTCTTGTTCAAGTTGTGGTGCCTTCCCCTATATCGTGTCTTTTCCTTCACCAAAGTTACCTTGTAATTCTTAGAATTCTACACAGAGCTTAGTCTTATAAACAATTATCTTTCATCAAAAAGGCTGTGTGTTTTTTGCTAGAATTTTGCAAATATGGGGTCAGTTATAATTATGTGTTTACCAGTAGCATTGTTGCAATACTATGAAAACTATAGTCTGCAAAACAGTGCTGAATTCCCAGAGGTTTTGTGTACTTCTATAGCAGTTATGGTGATATTTGGCATATAAACATTACATAAACCTAAAATTTAAATTTCCATTTGTACAATAACGTGACTAACATGATATCATCCAAAGTGTGCTAGTTTAAAACAACAACAACAACAACAAAAAAAAAAAAACATGAAAAAGACTTGTGGGTAAGTAGGGGCTTCCCTGAGGAGGTTACTCCATTGTTTCACAAAATATCCTTTGGAAACTATTTTGGTGCATACCATCAACACAGTTTAGGCTTTTTATCCCACTAACTTTAAATTAGTGTTTGGCTCGTAATCCTGCAGGCATATTTTCTCCAGAGGGATCAGACTAAAGATTTCAATCATGTAAAGACAAAACAGAAAATCTTCCTGCTGTTGAAGACAGCATGGCTGCCCTTCCTATGAGTAGTTGACTGTGAAGACAGACTTCCATGATTTAACTTCAACTTAATTCATTTCTTACCCAGAGAGAAGTGGTCCATGGTGTTGAGAACTCACCTCCTCCCAAAGCATGTGCTTCTTCCTTTAAAGCAGGGACTGCGAACTTTGTCTGTAAAGGGCCAGATGTAAATACTTTACACTTGGGGACCATGCAGCCAATGTCACAACTACCAGAGTCTACCCTCACAGCTTGAAAGCAGCTATGAACGATATGAAAACAAATGAGTATGGCTAGGTTCCAGTAAAACTTTATTTACCAAAGCAGAAGACAGGCCAAATTTGGCCTGCAAGTAGTAGTTTACCAGCCCTTGATCTGCAGACCTGCCTTATACCATTCATCCCATTGTATTCTACGGGCCTCTGTCTCCCCCCTGCTTTCCCCAGACTGAATCTGCTCTAAAGAGGCAGCAGTAAAACCAGAAAACCAAACCCACTGCCATCGAGTCAATTCTGATTCAGAGTAGAACTACCCCATAGAGTTTCCAAGGCTCTAATCTTTACGGAAGTAAACTGCCACATCTTTCTTCCGCAGAGCAGATGGGGGGTTTGAACCTCTAGTCTTTTGGTTAGCAGCCAAGTACTTAAACCACTGTACCATCAGGACTCGGATTTAGCAGTACTAGGTTTTAATTCTTGTTGTGTGCTTACTAGTTGTGTGACCTTGTTACTAACCCCTCTGCCCTCAGTTTTCATGTTTACAGAGTGGTTGGCTGTAATAAATCAGGTAATGCACAGAAAATGCCTCATCTAACAATGCTTGGCACACTGATCATTAGCAGCTGTGCTGACTACACCAATACTCTAGAATTCTCGTACTCTGTTCTACTTTTTTAATTTTTTTAAGAGGAGCCCTGGTGGCGCAGTGGTTAAGAGCTTTGCTGCTAACCAAAAGGTAAGCAGTTTGAATCCACCAACGGCTCCTCGGAAACACTACGGGGCAGTTCTACTCTGCCCTATAAGGTCACTATGAGTCAGAATCCACTCAACGACAAAGGATTTGGTTTGTTTTTTTTTTGGTTAGTACTTACCTAACATATTGTACAATCCACTTTTTTATTATATTCTGTATGTTCTGTCTGAATCCCTGCATTAGAATACAATTTTCTAAAGGAGAAAAAAGAAAAAAAAATTTTTTTTCGGGAGTCGCTTAATCAATACTTGTTGAATGTATTAATGTGTAGTGAATAAATAAATGTGTGTGAGGATGCTGTTAAAACTGCATAGACCAGTACAGTTGGCCAGTGTCTTTCTTTTCTTCTGTAAAGCCCATATCCAAGGTCAAGAAAGACACGACACACACAGGCATTGGGTGGAATAATACTTCACTTACACAGAAAAGAGACAAAGCAAGGTCAGCTTCAATAGTGGATGCCTGTCCCAAATGGCCAGTAGGTCATTATTGGTAGCCAACACAGGACTGGTGTTCTGTACACACCCCTCTTGTGATGCAGTTGAAAGATCCCATTCTCTTCTCACCAGGAATGAATATGGAAATTATGTTGGCTAGGTACCATATGAGCACTCATATGAGCAAATCAGAGAGAGAAAATTTACTAGGTACCCAGGTCAGGGAGTGAGATTCCCCAAGAAGGAGAAGAAACTGGGGTAGAAAGAGAGGTTCAGTTCCCAGCCCCCATTATGAAGGAATGCTCTGGGCTCCAGACATCGGATTAAGCAGCCCAGGTGAGGCTCTGGGGTTGTGCCAGACTGCCCACCAACATATTCACATGGTATCCAGAGCCCTCTGGCCTGAGTGGTCTGCACAGTTTTTACTCTCTGCTTTTTTTTTTTTTTTCTTCAATCATGCCCTTTATTCTTGCCTGGTGGCACCTATGTGTCATTAAGAAACAGAAACAAAGAAAACCTTCTCATCAAAGCATAATTACCTTTTTTAGTTTCATCTTTACCCCTTCTTCTCCTATCTCTATCCTAACACAGCAATCTTTGCTGTGCTCTCCAGCCTCCTGCCTCTGCTTACTGCTTCTCCTGTTGACCAGCACTATGTGCAAGAATCAGTGCCATGGCAGAGGAAGCTGGGGGGCACTCTGAGAGAGATCACGTTCCCCCATCGTGATTTTGAACACTGAGTTCTAAAACAGTCTAGCAAGAATTGGCAAGTTAGAAGTGCCCAGTAAAGCGGTGGACACAGCATTCTTCCATAATGTTATACTGTTTGTCACGTGCCATCGAGTCATTCCAACTCCTAGTGATCCCGTGTATCAAAGAACGGTCCTGCACCATTCTCACAATCGTTGCTGTGCTTGAGCCCATTGTTGCAGCCACTGTATAAACCAAAACTCCGTTGCTGTCAAGTCGATTCCAACTCACAGCGACCCTATAGGACAAAGTGGAACTGCCCCACAGGGTTTCCAAGGAGCAGCTAATGGATTTAAACTGCTAACTTTTTGGTTAGCAGCCAAGCTCTTAACCACTGAGAGAATCAAAAAAGTTGAAAAGAGGACAAGATACCCAAGAATTGTTCCCTAAATTTGCCTTTTAAAAGCTTTCCAACTCTGCAAAGGAAGATGTTCCCATATCGGTGAGACTTCTTATAGCCCAAGAGATAAAAACAAAAGGCAAAAGAGATTTAATTTTAAAGGCAAGTTTTAAAATATCAGATCTTAGAATAGTTTAGAAAACTGAGTATTTTATCACGGATAAAAGGCCCCCCTCAAATTATATGCTTTATACCGTAGAAAATATAATAGCTCTAACAGCAAATAGCCTGCAATTGTGTTCTCATGATAAAAACCAGTATGTACAGAGCATTTATAATGTGCCAGAAGCTATTCTAAGAACCTTATCTATATTATTTCATTTATTCCTGATGACAATCGTATCAATTATTTACTATCATTATCTTCAATTTACAAATGAGAAACTTAGACATAGGGAAGGAAGTTAAATAACTCACCTAGGTTAACTCAGGTCAGAAAAGGCAACGCTTGAATACAACCCAGAGAGTCTCTTTCTAGATCTAGCTCTTAACTAAGCATTCTGTTTGAAACTATGGGAAAGAAGTCATAAAATACACTAAACATTTAGTATAAGAACATGCTCAAAGAGTTGTGAAATGAAAGCTGAAAATGACTAAGCCTCAAATTATACACACTTGTCTCTGCACCATCAGCACACCAACTGAAAGCTCTCTCAGTCTGCAGCTGCATCACAGCACCAGCCCCTTAAATTTTTCCTTGTCTCTAGTCTGCGGCCCTCCAGTTCATTTTCCAAACTGCTGCTACCGATCTTTCTAAAACCACTCACTGTTCCTAGCAGGTTCTTTCCTCTTCTTTGTCCTTCTAGTGCTCATAAAAACATCAGCACAAGGCCCACACGTCTTCAGAAGGCATTAAAGGCCTTTCTTCCACCCTGCTTACTTCTGCAGCCTTATTCCACATCAGTCAAAACTTCTTATGACCCAGCAATTGTGACTTGATTGCAGTTCCTTTGAGAAAGACCATGTCCTTTTGCTGTTTTGTACATATTTAACTTCTATACTTCTTTTGAAGCTCAGTCCAGGGGCAGCTCAACTGGGAAGATTTCCCTGAAGAATCCATCCACCATCAATCTTATGCCTGCCCCACCTACATGCTCACCAACCATCCGCTGTCATAGGATGCACATTAATGGAGCCTTGGTGGCACAGTAGTTAAGAGCTTGGCTGCTGACCAAAAGGTCAGCAGTTCAAATTCACCAGCCACTCATTTGAAACCCTATGGATCAGTTCTACTCTGTCCTATAGGGTTGTTATGAGCAGCATTGGGTTTGTTTGTTTAAGTGTCACAATTCTCGGTGTTGCAACAGTTAATGTGTTGAGCTGCTCACTTAAAGGTTGGGGGGTCAAGTCCACCCAAAGGCACCTCAGAAAGAAGGCCTGGTGATCTAATTCTGAAAAATCAGCCATTGAAAACCATATGGTACACAGTTCTACTCTGACACACCTGGGATCACCAGGAGTTGGAATCGACTCAACAGTAACTGGTTTGGTTTTGGTTAAATGTCAGTTTATATGACTGTTTCTTCTTCTAAAGCTTTGCAATGACAAGCCCTGCTCACCTGTGGATTCCCCCCACCCCACAGTGTGGTGCCTTGGCATTGTTAAATCCTCAGTGCATGTTCACAGAAAGAATGAAGATGACAGAGCTCTGTACATTTAAACACATAATAACTGTCCTTCCTAATTCATTTCCTAGGAGATAAGAGCTGTCAATTTAAAAGCTCAGATAGATGCTCCTGGACACAATGGACCACCCAAGTAGAAGTATTAACAGAGGACTTCCAGGAAATTACCCTAGAATGGCTGAAATAATAAAAAGATTAACCAAAACCACACCAAACTCATTGCCATCGAGTGGATTCTAACTCATGGCAACCCTATAGGGCAGAGAAGAACTGCCCCAGAGGGTTTCCAAGGAGCACCTGGTGGATTTGAACTGCCAGCCTTTTGGTTAGCAGCCATAGCACTTAACCACTACACCACCAGGGTTTCCAGTAGAACATGATTTTTTTAAACTGCATTTAGAGGGGGCAAGGCTGTAAAACAGAATCTAAGTGCTACATTTAAATTCCCTTGCAAAGATCAGTCAAATTTAATCAGGAGTAGTAGCGGATTCAGGAAGACCAAAGGCAACAATGAACAGAACAAATATAAACTGATGGACGGTGGTCTCAGTTCTTAGGGACCTTGCTCTAATGTATCAAGTCTCTTCTGTGATGGCACAGCAAGAATTTGGAAGCAATCTGAATTTAAAGTTGCTGCTATGATAGGTCAAAACCTTCAAATATACAGCATTTCTGGTTTAATCTAATACCCAAGTGGACAGAGGACAAATTGTGAACTCAGTGGAAAGCACTGTCCTCCAGAGCAGCTCCCTCTCAGAAAAGAATATCAACTGTACTAATGAGATTCTCTTGCTGGAATTTTTCATAGTCTAACAACAACCCACGTTGCAACAACCCACATTGCTTAAGTTACTAGATCATAGAAATGCAAAATAGTTTAATCATATCTCTAAACAAAAATAGCCCATTACAATTAATAGAAATATGGGTTAGTAAGAAAGCTGGAGCAAATAAACACTTAAGAAGTCAAATAGAAAAAATGTCCTAGCCACAAGAGCAACAAAGATTGTAGAATACCAAAGATTAAAATGTTTTAAATGAGTACCATAAAAAGGAAACTGCTAAACTTGGCTTAATGGTCAAATAGGATCAGAAGATTCAGTGTTGTGAATTCCCTACAAACAGCTTGGCTACAAACCAAAAGGTCAGTAGGTCCAATCTACCAGCCACTTCTTGGAAACCCTATGAGGCAGTTCTACTCTAGCCTATAGGGTCCTTGTGAGTTGGAATCGACTTGACCGCAGTGGGTTTGGTTTCTTTTTACTATATTAACACAATCCCAAACAAAACCCTAATGAAATTTCCTTTAACTTAACAGCATTATTCAAAGTGCTTACAGAAAAAAAAAAAAAACTGCTCAATGAAGGACTGACAGACATTTATAAGACAGAATACGTATATGTGTGTGTTTATGAATATATATGCATATGTATGTATGTGCTTATGTATATATAAATATACACATATATGTATGTGCTTATATACGTGTGTATCATATATAGGGTCACCATGAGTCAGAATCGACTCGACGGCAGCAGATTTGGTTTTTTTGGTTTATGTGTGTACGCACACACATGTACCCATACATATAAAATGTACAATGTTTAAAGAGTGATGTTTTGGCTTAGGAGATAAAACAATGGACAAAATATAACACCTTTCCCCTCGAACCTGTAGGACAGAGTAGAACCACCCTATATGGTTTCTAAGGAGCGGCTGATGGATTCAAAACTGCCGACCTTTTTGTTAGTAGCCAAGCTCTTAACTACTGTGCCACCAGGTTTCCAATTATATAGTCATTGAGCTAAAATTTCGAGCATATTTATTGACATGGGAAAATATTGAGTAAAAATGTAGGCTCTCCTACAGCATGTAATGAGTCTTCTTCTTTAGACATGTATATATGCAAACAATTATATACCTGTACAAATATTTACACGTGCTTTATTGCAAGGCGTAGTAATAACGACGATCTTTGTGTTGTGCAGTTACGCAGTTCTTTTATGCCTGTGTGTTTTGCAATTGCCTTATGATGAACACTTACTAATTTTGTCATCAGAAATGAAGTCTTTCAGTCTAGCCCAAGTACGGCTCTGTTTTCAGGCATTTCCTCAACCTCTGTCCTGGCGCTAATCTAAAAATATGAAGGATGTTTGCACAGGCAGATTGAGATCTGAATTGTGGACACAAAGGTAGGAAAAGGTGGAAATAATGTCGCTCCAAATGCACTAGTGGGAAAGTAATAAATCGTTGCATGAAGCATGCCTTCAAAGTTAACTAGGTAATTATTAACGTAAGCAGCAAAAGGTCAAGGTTGCATAGTTTTAGAGATAAAGCTTGAAAGACCCATTAAGTGGACATGAACACAGGAAGTTC
The DNA here is from genome assembly GCF_024166365.1 of Elephas maximus indicus. NCBI lineage: Eukaryota > Metazoa > Chordata > Mammalia > Proboscidea > Elephantidae > Elephas > Elephas maximus. The sequence goes on along the minus strand of NC_064836.1, from coordinate 33,427,597 downwards.
GAGAGTTAAAACTCAAGTCTCTGGTTCTGATAACTGAAAAGGTCATCTTCTGATTGTTTTAACTCATGTGCTTCCTTGCCATTTTCTTCCATCCAGGATGATAAAAGAGAAAAGTCTATTACTGCCTCCCAAAGGCAGGTTGAAAGAGTAAGGTTGGAGTCAAGAGGTTTTAAATGGACTGACATTTCCTAGCTCTGTCTCGCAAAAATGTTCAGTTTTCAAAATCAAAGAAACAAAAGGCAGAATGCACAAGATTGTGAGACTGGCTGGGTAGGAGGATACTGTTTAAGGCCATGTTAACTGACGCTTCTGGTTGACTGAAGATGAACATTAAAAAATAAAAAAAGAGAGAAGTGCTACAGTGTAGAGGGCATTTCAGGAGAAGAAATGATGAATTTGGTTCCATTTGTATTAACAGCGTCCACATAGAGATAGGAGTCCCTGGGTGGTACAAACAGTTAACGTGCTGGTCTGCTAACCGAAAGGTTAAGACGTTCAAGTCCATCCAGAAGAAAGGCCTGGTGATCTTCCAAAAAAAAAAAAATCAGCCATTGGAACCCTATGGAGCATAGCTCTTGTCTGACACACAGAGGGTTGTCAGGAGCTGACGTGGGCTTAATGGTGACGGGTATATAGAGGTATCTAAAGATCGCCCAGAAATTAGCATTTAGAAGAGATTTTAGGGCAAATATTCATGCCTTGGGAGCAATCTGTACCAACCTGGTACTGAAGCAATGAACGTGAATAGGGACAGCTTGGAAAAGAAGAAAACAGAGCTGAACTTCTGCACACTCTTGTAAAGGAATAGGTTAAAGCCTGAGGAGGTAGCAACAGAACCCTAAGAGCTTTTTGGGACAGAAGCTGGAAGAGAGAATTCTAGGGAATAAAGAGAAGGTTTGGAAGAGAAGCTGCTGAGGAAGAAAGTAAACAAAATGAAGGAAAACATCTTGGAAGCAGAGTGACAGGCCGTTTAAGAGAAAGAGCACAAACTGGTAGAGAGGCCAATCAAGAATAGCTTTCTGACAGTCCCTGGAAAACATCTGAAACCCCAAAAAAGGAGCAGACATACATTTTTTTTTTTTTTCGTTGGGGGCTTGTCCAGGACTGGGTGTTGGTGAGGAGCAGTAGAATGCCAACGAGGTTGCATGTTGCGTGAAAAGCAGGTGTTTTGGAAGAAAATAAATCTGTTTTGGAAACTGACTGGGTGACCAGGGACATGTAATCTCTTGGAGTCTCAGATTCCTTTTTATGTAAAATAAGGAGGACCACACTACACTCAAAAAGAAGTCCTGATGGTGCAGTGGTTCAGTGCTCATCTGCTAGCCGTAAGGTCAGTGGTTTGGACCCACCCAGTGGCTCGACGGTAGAAAGGACCTGGTGATTTGCCTTCACAAAGATTACAGTCTAGGAAACCCTCTGGGACAGTTCTACTCTTTCCTAAAGAGTCGCTATGAGTCAGAATCGACTTGAGAGCACACAACACAATGATGACCCTCGATGGCACAAGCGGTTTGTGCTAAATTACTAACGGAAAGGTTTGCGGTTCAAACCCACCCAGAGGGGCCGCAGAAGGACAGCCTGGCCATCTGCTTCCATTATAGATTGGAGACAGAAAACCTTATGGAACAGATCTAATCAATAACACATGGGGTTTCCAAGAGTAGGAAATGACTCGATGGCAGGAAGTTTGGTTTTTGATTTATACTCAGGTCACACATTCATTCTGAAAAATTAATGGAATAAGAATATATAAAATCCTGAACATGCTGTGGGACACAGAGCCATTATTCAATAACTGTTACTTCGCTTCACGGATCTGGGTACTACTATTATCCAAAAATTACAGATTAAAAAACCTGATTATAATATCCAAAGCTTGTTCATCCATCCTCTCAATAGATACTTAACTAAGCATCTTCTATGTGGCAACATATGGTCATTTATACAAGCAAGTCCAGTGATCCTACTCAGCCTCCTGGCACAGAAAGGTTGATAATAACCAAAAGTTGACAGTTACTGACAAGTCCAAGTCAGCTCCAACTCAGAGTGACCTTATATACACCAGAAAGAAACGTTTTTCAGTCCCGTACCATCTTCACAATGTTGGTATGTTTGAGTTCATCCTTGCGGCTATTGTGTAGTGCCTTCCAACCTAGGGGACTCATCTTTCAGCACCATATTGGATAATGTTCTCTTGTGACCCATAGGATTTTCATTGGTTAATTTTTGACAGTAGGTTGCCAGACCTTTCTTCCTAGTCTGCCTTAGTCTAGAAGTTCCAATGAAACCTCTCCACAAGGGGTGACCCTGTTGGCATTTGAAATACTGGTGGCAGTGCTTCCAGCATAGCAACACTCAAACCACCACAGTATGGCAAACTGACAAGTAGTGGAAGAAACCAATAAGTAAAATATCATATAGAGATGAGTGTGCAATTCAGAGAAATAAAATGGGGTTGGTTCATAGGAAGCATTTGGGGACCAGTTCAGACTGCATAGTCAGAGAGGCCTTCCCAAAGAGGTGTAGGGAGAAGGAATGAGCCAGACGTGTGAAGATCACGAGGAAGGGTGTTCCAAGCAAGGCCACACCCAGATCAAAGGCCTTAGGAAAGGGCTGAAGCCACCATATTCAAAGGACCCAGAGAATTGAGCTGAGAGTTTCCTGACTGGATGAGAGGAAGTAGTACCAGGGGAAAAAAGTCAGAGAGGCCAGGATCACATAGGATTTAGGAAGTCAGACAAAGAAGAGTGGATTTTTGTCCACAGGCAATTGCACAGATTAGAGCGCTTGAAGGAAGCAAGTAAAACAATCTGATTTGCATTTTTAAAAGACCATGCTGGCTACAGGATGAAGGTTAGACAGATCAAGAAGCCATCATAGTCATGTCAGGAGGAAAAAAGGGGGGTGAGGGAGTTTCTTCGCGAAAGGATGTTGGCAGGAGAGATGCAGAGAAGTGCAGTTCACAGCATCTGCCACCCAGTTATTTGAGGGGAAGGAAATGTATCAAAGGTAACAGGGATAATTGTCGAGTGCAAATTAGTCCATTGGTGTCAGTCAACAAGATCAGAAAGGGTAGAGCTGTGGTGGGAGGGTGTGATGCAGAAGGTACGTAGAGAGATGTTTTCACACACTAATATTGTAGACTGAGAATCCCCCCTCTGTATTAAATACCGTCGAATGTAGCTTAAAATATTATATCTATTTTCTTCATGCATGTTGTTGTCGGTTATTGTCAAGTAGGCGCTGAGTCAGCAACTTTAGGTATACCAGAATAAAATCTTGCCCGGGCCCTGTGCCATCTTCGTGATAGTTGATATGTTTGAGTCCATTGCTGTGGCAATTGTGTCAATTAATTTCCCTGAGGGTTTCCCTCATTTTCGTTGGCCCTCTACTTTAGAAACATAACATCCTTTTCTAGGGATTGTTTTTTTTTTTCCCAACAAATTGTCCAAGGTAACTGTCTTAGTCATCTAGTGCTGCTATAACAGAAATACCACAAGTGGGTGGCTTTAACAAAGAGAATTTTATTCTCTAACAGTCCAGGAGGCTAGAAGTCTGAATTCAGGGTGCCAGCTCCAGGTGAAGGCTTTCTCTGTCTGTCAGCTCTGGGGAAACGTCCTTGTCATCAAACTACCCTGGTCGAGAAGGTCCTCCACACAGGGGCCCCAGGTTCAAAGGAAGCATTATTCTCCTGGCTCTTGTTTCTTGGTAGTGTGACGTCCCGGTGTCTCTCTATTCACTTCTCTCTTTTATATCTCAAAAGAGATTGACTTAAGACACAACCTAATATTGTAGATTGAGTCCTGCCTCATTACCATAACTGCTTTAATCCTGCCTCATTAACATCATGGAAGTAGGATTTACAACAAGTAGGAAAAGCACATCAGATGACAAAATGGTAGACAATCAGGCAACACTGGGAGTCATGACCTAGCCAAGTTGATATGTATTTTGGGGGGACACAATTCAATCTATGACAGTAAGCAAGACAAAATCTCACCATCCTTGCTTCTAAGCAGCATTCCAGCTGTGCTTCTTGTAAGAGTCATTTATTTGTGTTTCTGCCAGTTCATGATTCGATATTCTTCACTGACACCATGATTCAAACACATGGATTCTTCAGTCTTCCTTTTTCACTATCCAACTTCATGTGCATATGAGGCTATTGGAAAGACCATGGTTTGGGTCAGGTGCACCTTAGTCATCTAAACATGCATAATTTTGCACAAGTTCAAAATTGTTATTAGGCTATTTTAAATCTCTTTCATTTCCTTTTTTTTTTTCCTGGTTATCCCACTTTCCACTCCACATCAGCTCTCCTCTTCCAGAAGGTAATCTACATTGCAGCCGTATTCTTCATTACCTTTTCAGTGTCTACATAATCCTGCTTAGGCACACAGAACATTTATGTACACAGAAATATACAAGATTTGTTTTTGTCCTTGTATTGTTTGGCCTAGCTGGAATTTTACCTTATCATAAATAATTTCACAAAATAATTTTCAAACATAATTTCTGATCCTTACTTTATTACTGTACTATATCTCGAGGAAACCCTGAGTCAACTGGTGTAGTTCAAGTCTGTTCTTTTTTCATGACTGCATAATATTCCAGATGTAGATTTGCCATAATTAGTTTAACCATTTCACTATTAATGGATCTTAACTTTGTTTCCAATGAAACACATGATGATTAACGGTGGAAAAATACTCCAATAACACATTATTATAATACCCTCTTTTTGAATTGTCAAGCCTTTTCCATATTTTTATAAAAAGATTCCTATGAACATTTGCACATAAAACTCACGTCTCTAATTCTGTTCTTAGGTTAGATTCTTAGATATGAAGCATCTGGCTAAGAGACACAAAGAAGAAGTCTTGATAAATAGCGCCTGGTGTGGGTTAAATTGTGCCCCCTCAAAAAAATATGTGTTGGAATCCTAGCCCCTATACCTGTGAATGTAATCCTGTTTGGAAATAGGGTTTTCTTTGTTATGCTATTTAGTTTATAATCTGGTAGTGTGGGTTCTAAATCTAATCACTTCTAATCTATAAAAAGAGCAGATTAAACACAGAGATAGGTATACACCGTGGAATACAGATGTCATGTGAGTGTCACCAAGGGACCAAATGCTATCGGGGCAAGGAAAAAATGACATGGACGAGACCCTGATGCAGACTTTTAGCTCCCAGAATTGTGAGAAAATAAATTTTTTCTTCTTTAAATCCACCCACTTGTGGTAGTTCTGTTACAGCAGCACTAGGAAACTGTGACTGTGCCAAATTTCTTTCCAGAAAACTAGAAATTCTTATTCCCACAGGGTACAAGGACATACCTAGTTCACTGAACCATGGTATAAGCACTTATTTGAACGTTACCCGAAGCAATTGCAGAGCCAGTGAAGAAGGAAGCCTGACAACCCTAATAACCATCTGCTTCTGATATGCCAGAGCTGATTTGGATGAAGCAATCAGGAACATATTGGCTGGGAATCGTTTGACCACTTTCTTTCATTGTCATCGTTTAATTTATCGATAAATATCCATAAAAATAACCAAGGCTTCCACGTCATAATGCATTGGACAAAATCAATTTTTTTCCACAATAAGAGTCTTTCTATTACTCCAGTACTTTTTCAATTCGTAATGGATATTTCCTTTCAAGAGCCTTATGGACTAAAATAATGTCTGTGAACTTTGGTTGGAAAAGAGAATTGCTGGTTGTCAAATGGAAACAAAAACTGCTGTATATCAGTTTAAACCCTCTGGAATCCAGGAGAAAGACAATTATGATTTGAAATAAATCCTTATTCTCTGGTTTTTTGCTAAAAAAGCATCTATTTTATTTTCTGGACCTACATCTTGTGTCTTAACTGTAATATATTTTTCCTCCACATCCATGAAAGTTTATGATGGAAGCATGGTTACGTGCCTTCCTTGGATCTTTAGGTTTCAGCTGCTAAATGTCCTGAAGAAACAGCAATCTAGGTGAACTCTGTAAAATTTCACTCCTAGGTATATACCCAAAAGACTTGGAAACAGAAACTCAAACAGATACTTGTACACCGTTGTTCATTGCAGCACTATTCACAATAGCCAAAAGGTGGAAAAAACCTAAACGCCCATCAACAGGTGAATGGATAAGCAAAATGTGGTACAAACATACAGTGGAGTACTACTCACCCAGTAAGAAAAATGAAGTCTTGATACATGCTATCATATGGATGGAGTTTGAAGACATTAAGCTGAGTGAACTAAGTCAATCACAAAAGGACAAATATTGTAGGACCTCACTTATATGAAAAGATTGGAAGCCCTGGTGGTGTAGTTGTTAATTGCTATGGCTGCTAGCCAAGAGGTCGGCAGTTTGAATCTGCCAGGTGTTCCTTGGAAACTCTATGGGTCAATTCTACTCTGTCCTATAGGGTTGCTATGAGTCGGAATTGACTTGAGGGCACTGGGTTTTGGTTTATATAAAAAGACACGAAAAGGCACATATATAGAGACCAAAGTTTATTAGTAGTTACCAGGGGTGGGAGGGAGGAGGGGAAAGGGGCATTATTGCTTATGGAGAACAGAGTTTCCACTTACAGTGATGGGAAAATCTCATTGACTAAGGGCAGGATTGCACAGTCCAGTATTGTAATTGCTGTCAATAAGTCGTACAGCTGTAAAAAGTTGATTTGGCAAAAGCTGTGTGATAGAAATACAACAAAAACCAGAAAAAGAGCAACTGCTGAGTCTACTTATGTACAAGCAGACACCTCTTGGGATTTGGTTCCTTGGTTTGGAGGGTTAGTGTTGTGGTTACATGGGACAACCCAGTTAATTGGTCTAATAATGTCGGTGCTTCTGTTCTACCTCCTAGTTTATTCCATAGTGCCTGCAATCTTAACCGCTTCCAAGTGGTCATTCAAGGTGTAACAGTTGGTATCTGTTTGCCTGAAGTAACAGAGAAAGAAGGAGAGTCAGGAATAGTAGGAGGAAATAGAAAGCCTGGTGAATTGCCTCCATGAACAAATACCTCCTTTGCCACGAGACCAGAAGAACTGGATGGTGCTTGACTAACCATTACTAAACTTTTTGATCAAAGATTCCACAGATGAATTCTAAGAAACAGGAGAAATGCAGAACATAATTTCAAATTTTCATGGATTCCAGACTTTCTGGAGCCACAGAAGCTGGATGGAACCCTGAAACTATTGCCCTGAGATATTCTGTAAATCTTGAACCTTAAACCAAAAATATCCCCTGAAGTCTTTCCAAACCAAACAATAGTTTAGCTTAATTAGTGAAGAATATCTGCCTTGAGAAACGTGCTGTATACACACAATGGAGTATTACACAATGATAAAGAAAAATGATGAACCTGTGAAGCATCTCATAACATGGATGAATCTGGAGGACATTATGCTGAGTGAAATCAGCCAGTCACAAAACGACAAATGTTGTATGAGGAAATTACTGTAAAAACTCACGAGAAGGTTTATACACAAAAAGGAACAACTTTTGATGGTTATGCGGGAGGGGAGGGGCGGAATGGAAAAATACTAAATACACAATAAAAGCGTGGTAAATTTGGTGAAGGATAAGAGTACACAATACTGGGGAAACCAGCACAACTTGTACAAGGCAAGGTCATGGAAGCTCCGTAGACCATATCCAAACTCCCTGAGGGACTGAGTTGCTGGGCTGAGGGCTGTGCGGACCACGGTCTCGGGGAACATCTAGCTCAATTGGCATAACACAGTTTATAAAGAATATGTTCTACATTCTACTTTGGTGAGTGGCGTCTGGGGTCTTAAAAGCCTGTGAGCAGCCGTCTAGGATGCTCCACAGGTCTCATCCTTTTGGGAGCAAGGAAGAATGAAGAAAACTAAAGACACAAGGGGAAAATTAATCCAAAGGACTAATGGACCACATCTACCACAGCCTCAACCAGACTGAGTCCAGTACAACTAGATGGTGCTCGGCTACCACCAGTGACTGCTCTGAAAAGGATCACAATAGATGGTCTTGGACAGAGCTGGAGAAAAACGTAGAACAAAATTCTAACTCAAAAAGAAAAGACCAGACTTGCTGGCCTGACAGAGACTGGAGAAGCCCTGAGAGTATGCCCCCCAGACACGCTTTTAGCTCAGTAATGAAGTCACTCCTGAGATTTCACCCTTCAGCCAAAGATTGGACAAGCCCATAAAACAAAACAAGACTAAAAAGGTACACCAGGGGTAGGGACTAGGAGACAGGAGTGAACAGGAAAGCTGGTAATAGGGAACCCAAGGTTGAAAAGGGAGAGTGTTGACATATCATGAGGTTGTCAACCAATGTCATAGAACAATGTGTGTACTGACTGTTTAATGAGAAACTAGTTAGTTCTGTAAACGTTCACCTAAAGTACAGTAATTAAAAATAATTAAAAAAAAAAAGAGCTACCTCTATGAGATTAAATTGACAACAGAAAGTAGGAAAATTGGATGGGAAACTTAGGGGACAGTGAGTTTGTTATTGGGGGAAGAACAGCTCGGAAAAGGAGGGTGAGAATGGTTGCACGACTCAAAGAACGTAATCAATGTCACTGAGTTGTATATGTAAAAATTGTTGAATTGGTGTATGTTCTGCTGTGTATGTTCTCAACAACAAAAATGAAATAAATCATATATTTTTAAAAGTTCGCTTTAAAGAGTGTTGTGCAGAGTTAACTGGCAGTCATGAGAACACAAGATAAACTTTTCTGAGTCAGGCGCTTTTGACTTCCTGATCAATTTTCAGCATGTCTCCTCAAAATTATGAGATCTGGAAGCTTCTCTTTTCTGTGGCAAGTACTGTTATGTTTAAAAGAAGCAGAGAATACATTTGCATATATAACTTAATTCCATAGTTGAAACGAAGTCATTTAATAGCTGCAATCTAGTTTTAGAAAAGTTCTGCTTTCCAGAAAATGCAATTTAGTGATAATCAGAAAAATTAGCTCAAGGATAAGCCTTAGAATATTACATTTGACTAGACCAGTTATAAAATCATTGGGGAATAAACAGAACCATGCTCCATACAAGCCCACTATTCAGACATCAGATGATTTTTAGATCGCTAGATGACATAATGATAGGCCTCATTTAAAAAGAGTAATAACTTAGTGAAAACCACGTGTATTCTGGTTATGTTCTTTGCATTGTGCTAATTTAATCTCACCCGCTAATTGATGGTGCTGACATTTTGGCCAGTCTGTGCCCAAAAAGTAGGTGACATATGCATGATGTAAAAGCATCACATCAAGATGACTACTGGAGTTACATTCAGAAAGGTTTTGATAATCAAATATTATCCATCGCTCCAGAGTCATACAAAAATAGGCAGCATAGTAAACTCCTGAAAAACATTTTTCAAATGAATAAGGAAAATGTGAGTGTTTTATAGTTTGTAAGTTGTTTTCACTTCCATTTCTCAACTCTCTGTCTTTACTAGGCAAAGAATTAGGTTTTGAGGACATCAAGATGGATTAGATACAGTCGATCTTTTTTAGGAGTTAGTTTAGGTCAAGGTGCGCCTGCCTCTAATCCATCGTATGAATGCGAAAGCTTGACAGTGAATAAGGAAGACAGAAGAAAAATTGATGCCTTTGAATTGTGGTGTTGGCAAAGAATATTGAATATGCCACGGACTGCCAAAAGAACGAACAAATCTGTCTTGGAAGATGTACAGCCAGAATGCTCCTTGGAAGCAAGGGTGGTGAGGAGGAATAGGGCAGGAACTGGTTGAATGACACAGGAAATCTGAAGTGGAAAGGAGGAGCGTGCTGACGCATTATAGGATGGCAACTAGGGTCACATAGCAACAAGTGTATAAATTTTTGTATGAGAAACTGACTTAAGCTATAAACTTTCACTTAAAACACACAAAAAATAAAAACATATTTAAAGGAAGACGTTGAAAAATCCAAAGATATTCAATACTTCAATTACCCATATTTTGTTAAACTGAAGGTGCTGCCTTCCTTTTTTTAACTCTTTTCCTCTTTCCTTGTTTATCGTATCTTTTTATTATTTTTACAATTAAGCTTTATTAGAATAAAAATAAGCTCTTTCACAATTGTAACAACTAATGGAAAGTATCTGTGGTGCCCAGTAAGAATACTTTGCGACATTAGTTCTCAAGAAGATTATCTTGAATTCATTTCACTGGACCTTGTTGTATCACGTGATAACATCTATTGGGTACATCACTCTATTCAAGTGTGTAACCTCCTACTGCTTGGCCCTGGTAACTCTCTCTGTCGTTCGTGTACATTTCCTGTCCTAGCAGACTCAGGCACCAAATAACTAAACCAAGGGTCATATTTCATTTTGACCTCCCACAGCTCCTGGCACAACACCATTAGTTGCTCAATAAACATGTGTTAAACGACATTAGAGAGGATAGTTAATTTTCAGCATAATGAAAATATGCCAGGTAGCATATAAAGAAAGGTAAAAGGTCGCCAACTTCCAATTAACACATATACAATTAAGACTGACTTCCACCTTAAAAGTCATATGGCCAATGTACCTTCATCTCTGTGTAGTGCAGAGTAGCATTCAAAACAGAGGAATTCTGCTAGTGTGCCTAAAACATGTATAAAATAACATTACATTGGCTGAAAGCTCAGATCATTCTTGAAAATTGCCACAGGTTTCCAAATTCAAAGCACAAGAGAAATTTAACACGAGCAAAAGAGAAAGTTGATATCTTATAGGGAGGAATTCTTAGGAAAAAAAAAATGTAAAATGCAACTGTTACTTTGTCAGGAAGTTCAAGCACACTTGCACTGAGGCTGTGATCAGTGGGATCCCATGCCACAGGAAAGGTGCATAGAAAGAGCTAGAGAAAGTCATGCAAGACGGAAGATGATATTGGGTTGATATTCTTTTAATCCAGTTAAGTTATTGTCAAATTTATAGCCGCAAACATAAAATGCAAAATGAATAAATGAATTCACATTTGTATTTTGGTGGCATTGTCAAGGAATAAGATGCTGTTCCTTGGAATTAGACACTTCTCAAATGTGAATCTTACCATTCAAGTGACACATTTTGACTATTTCTTAGTCATTCTGATGGAAAGCTTTCTCAATAATGTCAAATAATCATTAAAAGGATCGTTTATGCTCAGTACACAGTGTCTCTAGAGAGTATATACTAAACACAAATTACCCTTTCATTGATGACTTGACATCACTATTATGAGCATCAACTTTCATACTTTGTCTTCATTTTAAATTCCCCTACTGCTCCTCTTTGGGATTTGGCTCCTTTACCTAATTTTTTTTTATGGGCCTTCTTCTGGAAACCCTTTTATATTTTTACTTTTCAGATACTTACCTGCTATTAACTGAGAAAAACATTACTGAGACTCTTATAATTTTGACTCAAATAAAAGTAGACATGCATTGAACAAATGTTTCAAATAATCTCTCACAGAATAAAATTAATGATTTAATCACATGAGATTTTTGCCACTAAGATGTGGAAGACTATGGAGGTGAAAATTTGGAGATAAAAATAATGTATTATCTGCTCTTGGGCACATTTTCCCATTCAATATCTAAGTGTAGGTACTGAGTAGGCAGTTGAGTAAGTCAACCTTGGACTTCAGATGAGATCTTGGCTGGATATACAAATGTGGGAGTCATCAATAGAGGATTCATGGTCTATAAAGCTATGGGACTAGGCGAGATCATTGGGGAGTGATGGTAGATAGATATAGATATATAGATATAAAGCACTGAGCCTTGGAACTTTCCAACATTGAGTGTTCTGAGGAAGAGGAAGAGAATCCCAAATGAAACCAAAAAGGAAGTAAGATTAAAAAAAAAAAAAAAATCAAGGGAATGAGTCTCTAGAAGCTGAGTGAAAAAAAAAAAATGCTTCAAAAGGAGTGAATGATCAACTGTGGAGTAAGATGAAGACCAAGAATTGACAGTTGCATTTGGCCAGATGGAGGTCACTGGGGCCTTGTTAAGATCCGTTTGGGTGGAGGTTTGTGGAGAAAAACCTGATTGGAGTAGATTCAAAAAAAGGGAGAAAAAGTAGGCTCAGTGAGTACATACAACACTTGTGAGGAGCCTCACCATAAAAAAGGTAGAGAAATGGGCCAGTAACTGGACAGGAAAGTAGAACCAAGAGCAGAAAGGAAGGAGATTTGTTGTTGTTGTTGTTTGCTTTTTAATAAGGAAGTGGTGGTGGTGAAGAAAGAAGACACCAAGGATGACGTCTGAATGGATAGTGGAGGCCTTCACCAACACGGAAAACACTGAAAGAGAGCAAGTTGGTTACAAAGATCACAAGTTTATTTTGGAACATCTTAAGTCGGAGATTTTGACTCATCGAAGAGATGCAAAATAGGCTTCTTAGAAGAAAGATCAGACCTAAATAGAAAAATTTTAATTCATATGATGGTAATGTAAGCCAAAGTTGTAGGCAAGATCTCCAAGGCCCTCTTAATAATTCGAGATTAGAGAATCTCCTTCGCCCATGCATTTATTGCCCTAATTTGGTGAATAAGAAACCATATTTTAAGGACCTGCTTTTTATGCACTATGCATGGTATTTTCATTTTTTTTTTTAATTCTATGAGTTGGCAATATTAACCTTATTTTATAAATGAGGAAATTGAGGCTCATAGAAACTTATTCAGGGCCATTTAAAGTCCAAACTAGTGGAGATAAAATTAAACCCAGGTCTATCTTAGGTGTGGATTAAGTAAGGTTGTTACTTGTAAGGCTTGTAACACTTGAGTCACAGCCTTACAAGTCACACCCCACACAGATCCTGCCTCATTGGTATATAGAGTTTAGGATTTACAACACAACACAACACAAAATGGAGAATAATTACATCAGATCACAAAATGGAGGTCAACCACACAATACTGAGGATCATGGCCTAGCCAAGTTGATGCATATTTTGGGGTGACACGATTCAACCATGACAATACCTTTCCCACCTACATACATTTAGGCTTTTCTTACCCACTCTTAGGTGAACTTCTCCAGCTCCCTTTCCTCCGTAGGTGCTGAATGAAACCCTAATTATGGTTAGATGCATGCTTTAATCTATGTTGGCCCTAGTTGGAAACAGGAATTTTTCCTCGTTTCTCTAGTTGTACCTACACTGTGTGGTTGATCATATCTTGAGCTAGAGTTTCTATCAGTGTAATTTCTCATCACCCAACAGACTACTACCCTCATGTTCCTTCGAATTTTTCACAATAGTTTCCCTTAAACAAATATATATATATATATATATATATATATATATATATAAGAGATAAGCAGTAAATGTTTGCTAAATAAATAAAGGTAGAGAACTTGCTTCCTCTAGGAGTTGAGGAGGTGAATTAAAAATTGAAAAGGAGCTAAAGAAAAAAAAATTATACTTCACTTATAGTGTTTTACATAGCACTCAAATAAAAACCAATTGCCATGGAGTCAATTCCAACTCATGATGACCCCACATGTATCAGTGTAGAACTATGCTCTATAGGGTTTTCAGTGGCTGATTTTTCAAATGATCACTACGCTTTTATACTAAGGCACCTCTGGGTGAACTCAAACTTCCAAACTTTTGGTTAACAGACGAGCATGTTAACAGTTTGCCTCACCAAGGGACTCCAGCATTCAACTCCCAAAAAAAAACCCAGTGCCATCGAGTCGATTCCGACTCTGAGTGACCCTATAGGACAGAATAGAACTGTCCCATAGAGTTTCCAAGGAGCGCCTGGCGAATTTGAACTGCCGACTCTTTGGTTAGCAGCCGTAGCACTTAACCACCACGCCACCAGGGTTTCCAACATTCAACTAGATGGATACAAATGTATTGGAGGAAATACTTGCCTTCTGTAAACTCGATCAAATCAAAACAAGATTTTCCTATGAATTATCTCCTGTGCTTTATTGTTACAAGGATATAGTTAGGTCCACCAAAACTGTTAGAGATGGCACCTGCTGGATCTCACTTATTATAACCCAGTTGATGACCACAATGCCGTTGATACAGAATCAAAAAAGAGATGTGAGGTTAGTGAGGACAAAATCAATAACTGAAAGCAAGGAGGTACAATCAAAATACAAAGACAAAGCTTAGCAAAGTGGTTTTGCAGAAAAGAGCTCAAGGTTTCCTATTTCCTTGGCAACTAAGGAAAGTTGTAACATTAACTTCTTAGACATCTGCATCCTCAGAACAATCTCTTCCGTTGGAAACTAGAATAAACAGTGCAGTGCCACTATGGGCCAGGATACACCACTTCTTAACAAAAGCAAGTAAAAGTCATGAAAGAAAGATTTTAAAGTAATGTGCGAATTAGCTTCAGTTTGTGCCTGGGTGGGATTAATTATTTTCTTTTTCTTTAGAAGAAAATGAAAAGTCCATGTTAATGACAGGAATTTCCTGAGGTTTGTACAATGTGGGTGTTTTGGACCCTGGAACTGATCGTCACAAACTATCCCTACACTCTTAGAAGACTATTATTATTATTATTTATGTTGAACCTGGCATTTGATTAAGGACCCTGTCCTGTAGGGTTGCTACGAGTTGGAATCGTGACAGCAGCAGGTTTACTTTGGGTTTCACTCATACCTTGTAGAACATTGGCATGAATACCAAGAAATAGCCAAAAGCAAACCAAATTTCAAAATGACAGAGCACTGCTCTTCTACCCTCCCTGCATTACTATGGCTTTAAACTGACAAAGGATGAAAGTCAACTATGTAAAGTCAAAATTAAAAATCCAAAGGATTTGTTGTAACCCAATGCTGAATAATTCTAGACAGTTCAATTCCTTTTTCTGCTTTTGTGACTCTCAAAACTATGTCTTTCATTTCTGGGAGCCCTGGTAGCACAGTGGTTAAAAGCTAACCAAAAGATTGGCAGTTCAAATCCACCACCTACTCCTTGGAAACCCTATAGAACAGTTCTAATCTGTTCTACAGGGTCACTACAAGTCAGAATGAACTCCACGGCAACGGGTTTGGTTCAGGTTTTCATTTCTTAGTAGTCGCAACACTTAGCCATCTTGCCGATAGGTACCAAATCTGAATGAGAAGTTTAGTTTTTTTGTTTTTCAAATACTAAGTTTGATTGTTACAATTTCAGAATTATTCCTAATTTGTTGGGAACATAGGGCCAGAACGCTAAAGATGAGCATTGCCTAATTATTTAATAAATGTCCTGTTTGTTTGTTTTATGTGATATAGGAGAAAACGTATCCAAAAGTTAGAAAAGATGGGGAAAAACTGAAGACGTTCTCTTCAAGGGCATTGTGCCGTAGCTCTTCAAAGCCCATCCCAGTATTTTTTTTGTCCTTCTCTTTCTCCTTCCTCCTCCTTTTCTCAGAAATGGGAGAGGAAGGGCAGCTACCTGTGGCTCCATGGACTACAGACTTTTGGGGTGGCTCAAAGTTGGCAGAAGGAATGTGTTATTATCACTGTTTAAGACATAGCTTGGAGCAGAAATGTATTTTCCCACTTATGGATCCTGAGTGTGTCCATCTAGCATATAGCCATCTAGGCAATGTTTGGCATCCAAAAGAAATCCTTATCCTCTAGAAAGGTGGCCCTGGATAAGCTGACAACTTGAGGCAAACTATACATCTAGGTTTGTGCTCTTACAGTGTCTCCACTGGATTTCATCTTTTGCTTTCTTCTAATTTCCACACAGAAATTTGTTTTAAAAAAATCATAATTCAGGAATTCCACATACCAAATGACATATCAAAATAATTGAAGTCAACAGGCATGGGGTTTATATTAGTTTCTTGGGGCTGCTAAAACACATTACCATAAACTCAGTGGCTCAAAACAACAAAAATGTATTCTCTCACAGTTTTGGAGGCTATAAGTCTGAAATCAAGGTGTTAGCAGGCATCTACCCCCCTGCAGACTCTAGGGGAGAATCTCGCTGGTACTTCTTCCAGTTCCTAGCAGTTGTTGGCATTTTTTTCTTGGCTGTGGCAGCTTCTCTCTCTGCTCTGACTTCACATCTCTTCTTCTCCGTGTGTCTCTTGTAAAAACACTTATCATCGGATTTAGGGCCCACCCAGATAATCCAGGAAAATTCTTAACTTCGTTACATGTTGCAGAGACCCTTTTCCAGATCAAGTCACATTCACAGGTCTAGAAAATGTGGTCATATCTCTCTGAGGGCCACCATCCAACCCAATGTTTCAATTTAGAAATTCGGGTATTGCTGAGATGCATGAGTTTGAATATAAATAAATTACCAGCTATTATATAATCCGTTCTTCAAACCTGGGAATAGGATGACTGATAGAATTAATCATTCTAACTAGAATTATGTTGGAATCCGACTCTAACAGTGCTTGCAGTGCAAAGGAATGCTGTGTAGTGTGTATCCCCACCCCCCCGAAAAACAGTTCCTAAAATAACTAAACATGCCCCTCGACAGACTGCTCAGGTATGGATCCTGTGCACTGCAGCAAAATGGAACTTAACAGTAAAAATAGTAGTGATAATAACTGTTTATTACTTATTATTATTATTCTGGAGCCCTGCTGACATAGTGGTTATGAGTTTGTTTGCTAACCAAAAGGTCAGCAGTTCAAATCCACCAGCCGCTACTTGGAAATCCTATGGGGCAGTTCTACTCTATCCTATAGGGTCGCTATGAGTCTGAATCCACTCAATGGCAATGGGTATTATTATTACTTTATGTGCCAGGGGGCATGCTAAGTGTTTCACACAACGTTTTCTGCTTTAGTCCTCACAATAATCCTGTAAGGTAGCCTGAGATACCTGACTGGGTGACGATCAGACCTTCTTTGCCATCACTTCTTTCTTTCTAACAAAATCCTTTTTTTTCTCCTGGTGTTCACTGTCTTCCAAAGAGCTGGGACTTAATGGAGTCAGATACACTAATACCATTTCCCTTTCTAGTGAGTGAGTCATTGTTGGACATGCAACACAATTGTGGCTAGTGCTTTGTGAAGAAGAATCTGAGGAGGGTGTCCTGGAATAAGGCTTCCTTCCTCATAAAAATTTTATCGTGATTCCAACTCATAGTGACCCTATAAGAGAGAGTAGAACTGCCCCCATAGAGTTTCCTAAGCTGTAAATCTTTACAGGAGCAGATCACCAGGTCTTTTCTCCCACCTAGCAGTTAGTGGGTTCAAACCAACGACCTTTTGGTTAATAGCTGAGCTCCTTAACCATTGAGCCACCAGGGTCCCTTCCACAAAAATGGAAACCCAGAATAAGATCTTCTCCACTTCATTGTCTGAACATTGTCATTTCTGGGTGTAATCTAAAGGGAGCTAACCCTACATGGCAGAAAAGTGGAGAGAACTGAGGATCTTTCTGATACCATTAAACATGGTCATCCCCGATTTAGGACTTCTGGCTATGAGAGATAATTAACTGTTCTTACTTTTAGGTAGTTGAGAGTTTTTTTGTTTGTTGGCTGGTTTCTGTTTTTTTCTTTCCTGTTACAGTATCTAATTGATATAAATAAGTACGGTTCTTTTCATTGCCATTTTATAAACAGAAAAGCACAGTCTTAATATATCTTACACTTATGCAAACAAAAAGTGTTTAAAAAAAATACTAATAACTTGCCCTTCACTGCACAACTTGTAAGACAGAGAGCTAGAATTCACTTCCAGGTATCTAGCGCCTGCTTGAGATCACACACAATATGTCTCAGATGTCATAATGCCATCTCTTACCCTTAATCTTTCATTTAAGTTTTACGAAAGCCTCTTATAGGAATTTTAAAGAAACAGCTCTTAGAGAGAATGTTATTAGCTAGGTACTCTAGAGAACAGGAAGCAAGGAACTGCGTAAAGAAATACAAAGTTGGCCACGAGGATAACCAAAACCAAACCATACCCACTGCCGTCGAGTTGATTCTGATCCACAGCAACCCTATCAGACAGGGTAGAACTGCCCCATAGGGTTTCCAAGGCTATAATCTTTACAGAAACAGACTGCCACTTCTTTCTCCAGGGAACTGCTGGTGGGTTTGAATGACTGATGTTTTGATTAGCAGATGAGGTCTTTAACCACTGCGCAACCAGGCAACTCTTGGAGAAAGAGAAATTCTCTAATTTTAACCTTACCTAAGGCGAGGTTAAAAAGGTAAGAAAATGCAGCATAAATACAAAAAAATTAATAAATAAAGTAGCTAAATCAATTAAACTGAGATCATCTATCCAGCTGCCTGACATGTCAGGCTTTGTCTAACCAATCTAGGTAGACACTTGCAGCTGAGTCTTAAATTCTCTGGGGGCGTGGGTTTCAAATTTACCTTTAGCAACATAACGCATTGCTCAATTTCTGAATTATATGATTTTCCATTGCTTTACATTTTCCTTATTCAGGTTAAGCCTATCTCTTTTAATTCATAACTAATGAGGAAATGAGTGCTTATCCATTTTCAAAACTTCCCTTACATGTTTGTGTGTATCACAGCCCTTTTTGTCTACTTTCTGGAATACATTCATTGATTTCCATGGCGACAACTTCCTAACATGGGCCTCCTCCAGCTAAAGACCACTGCAGCTACGGACCATTGCAGATAAGGACCACTGCAGCTATGGACCACTGCGGCTAAGTGCCACTGTGTCCAAGGGCCACTGCGGCCACGGGCCACTGCGGCCACGGACCACTGCGGCCATGGATGATTGCTGCCATGGACCACAGCTGCCATTTACCACTGCAGCTAAGGGCCACTGTGGCCATGGACCACTGCGGCCATCAACCACTGTGACCAAGGACCACTGCGGCCATGGACCACTGCAGCCATGGACCACTGTGGCTAAGGACCACCGCGGCCACAGACCACCACGACCACGGACCACTGCGGCCATGGACCACAGCTTCCATTTACCATTGCAGCTAAGGGCCACTGTGACCATGGACCAATGCAGCCATAGACTACTGCAATCACGGACCACTGCTGCCATTTACCACTGCAGCTAAGAGCCACTGCAGCCATGGACCACTGTGGGCATGGACCACTGCAGCTAAGGGCCACTGCGGCCATGGACCACTGTGGCCATTGACCACTGTGATCATGGACCAGCTGCCATTTATCACTGCAGCTAAGGACCACTGCGGCCATGGACCACTGCAGCTAAGGGCCACTGTGGCCATGAACCACTGTAGCCATAGGCCACTGCAATCACGGACCACTGCTGCCATTTACACTGCAGCTAAGGGCCACCGCGGCTATGGACCACTATGGCCAAGGACCACTGTGGCCAAGGGCCACTGCAGCCATGGGCCACTGCAGCCACAGACCATTGCCGCCATGGACCACAGCTGCTATTTACCACTGCAGCTAAGGGCTACTGCGGCCATGGACCACTGCAGCTACGGGCCACTGCATCCAAGGGCCACTGTGGCCATGGACCACTGCGGCCATGGACCACTGCGGCCAAGGACCACTGTGGCCAAGGACCACTGCAGCCATGGACCACTGTGGCTAAGGACCACTGTGGCCATGGACTACTGTAGCTAAGGACCACCATGGCTAAGGAGTACTGCAGCCACAGACCATTGTGGCCACTGACCACTGCGGCCACAGACCACTGTGGCCACGGACCACTGCGGCCATGGAACACAGCTTCCATTTACCACTGCAGCTAAGGGCCACTGTGACCATGGACCACTGTGGTTATGGACTACTGCAGCCATACACCACTGCAATCACGGACCACTGCTGCCATTTACCACTGCAGCTAAGGGCCACTGCGGCCATGGACCACTGCAGCTAAGGGCCACTGCAGCCATGGGCCACTGCAGCTAACGGCCACTGCGGCCATGGACCACTGCTGCCATCGACCACTGCGATCATGGACCACTGCTGTCATTTACCACTGCAGCTAAGGACCACTGTGGCTATGGACCACTGCAGCTAAGGGCCACTGGGGCTATGAACCACTGTGGCCATGGACCACTGCGGCCATGGACCACTGCGGCCGTGGACCACTGCAGCTATGGATTACTGAAGCTATGGGAGTATTGCATCCAATATATTGTTGTTGTTGTTGTTAGATGCCAACTCTTAGCAATTCCATACACAAAAAAATGAAATACTGCCCTGTCTATGCTATTCTTACGATCGTTATGCCTCAGCCCATCGCTACAGCCACTGTGTCAATCCATCCCATTGAGGGTCTTCCTGTTTTTCGCTGACTCTCTACCAAGCATGATGTCTTTCTCCAGGGGCTGGTCCCTTCTGATAACATGTCTTCACTTCTAAGGCGCATCCTGGCTGTACTTCTTCCAAGACAGATTTGTTCGTTCTAAAACACAGTTAAAGTTATTAAATCAAAGCTTTAAACTCAAGATTTTATATTTCATTTGAAAAATGGATAGCAATTGTTATCCCTTTACCCTGATAGATTTCATTTACTTTCTTTCTCTCATTTTCCATTGAAAATAACACTTCATGTACTAAACATGGAAGTTTTAAAAAGTCCAAAAAACTGTCCAAAAAAAAGAACACCACATTTCATGCATATGGAGGCAAGGTTAGATCCACCATGACACGACAACCATGATTTACTGAGAAAAAGTATAATTGGATTTTATTGGATCCAACTTTTTAAGTGTAGTCCTTTTCTTACCAACATTTTTATGTAACTGGCTTGGGATCAGAATTTGTATTATTAATTTTTGTGGAAATTATCTAGTTAATATTAGTTGTCACATTTAAAAAAAAAATTCCTTTCTATTCCCAGTATTTCTTTATCCTCTTTCAAAATATATTATTGTTTCTTTTAATAAGAACTTATGATTATGAAAGCTAAAACAAAAATTTTAAGGTTTTAAGTATTACCTTTGTTTAATGATTTTTTTGTTTCTTGCTCAAAAGAATTTTTCAGCTGCTAGATACTAAAGAGAAAACAAAAATTTTTCTCCAATGTTTTGTTTCTGACCTACCACAACACAGACATTTCCCTGAGCAGGCATTAAATCACCAAATCATGGGCAACAAGCACTATCTGTACAATGATTTCTCTCTCTTTTTGCAGCCAAAGTTTAAGCACTCTGAAAATTAAAAACTCTGAAGCACAGCAGCGGGGTCCTTCAAAAAGCCAAAATACTGTCATCAATGTAGCGGACTGAGTAGGGACATGTTGTGTTTAACACCTCTGTGGTGAATATTAGTCCTCAATAGAATTCTCCAAAATTATTTCTCCAAAATTAAGTAATCTAAATAAACAAAAGCTGGATTGCAAGTTGTCCATTACATCATTCATTTCTCTATTGTTAGACAATTATTAATTGACATCACTTAATTTTTTTTTTTTTAAATTGGTAGAATATACAAGTGAGTTTTTGGAAGATCAATTAATGTATGAAACACATTAAATATTCCTACTTGTAAGTATGATTGCACTCAGAATGAGAGACAATGTTCTAATTCAGGAGAAAAAAAAGGAAAGCTAGTATTAACAGTAAAATATGTATCTGAATTGCTTTAAATGGATTAAAAATGACATTATAGATGTAAAGTCTTCTATGTCAATTTGCCTGTGTTTGAAAAACTGAAAAAGAAAACAGGAAACAACGAAAGCCTAAAGTGACATTTAAATCAAGAAACTAATATTTGGCATTTCCTGTAGAGTGATATACTTTTCTAAATGTCTTAAAGTTGTTGCTTGTGTAACCAAGAGGTATGAGAAAATCTAAACCAACTTCACTCACACCTAAGATTAAAAATATGATTTTATGTTGCTGGGTTAATGAGATGCACACATAGATAGATATGACAGAGGCAACAGACCGTATTAAACTAAAACTTGGTAAATACCACAAACACAGTGCCTGTAAACCAGTAAACTATATATGCCTTCAAAATAGAAATTTGGATTTATCTGCATAACTTAAGAGTAACTTCTCTGTAGTTGTTGTTGTTAGGTACTGTCCAGTCACTTTTCAACTCTTAGCGACCGCATGTGACAGAGTAGAGCTGCCCCCATAGAATTTTCTATGCTGTGGTATTTATGAGTCAGAACTGGCTGGATGGAAATGAGTTTGCTTTGTTTTTGTTTTAGTATTTACGGCAGTAGATGGACAGGTCTTTCTCCCCCTGAGTCGCTGGTGGTTGAGTTCAAACGACCAACCTGTAAGTTAGCAGCTAAGCATTTACCATGGGCTGCTTTATCTGCTCTGGAGTCCCGGATCTAAGGGTCTACTTCATTACTACTTCTTGTGGTTGATAAAATGAAGTTTGAGTTTACCACCAATGTTTACGTTTTTCAACCAGAATAATTAATCTGAGACAATTGTGGTCTTCCCCCTCAGCTGCTGAAACACCCAGAGACAACAACAACAAAAACCTGTTGTCGTCTAGTCCATTACCACTCATAGCGACCCTACAGGATAGAGTAGAACTGCCCCGTAGGGTTTCAAAAAGAGGGCTGATGGAATCAAACGGCCAACCTTTTGATTAGTAGCCATAGCTCTTAACCACTGCACAACCAGGGCTCTCTAAAGACTCAGGCAGGACATAAGATGGTTGTGACTAATGAACAAGATGGCGGCCCTTTCCTCTTATTTCTCTCCTAGCCTAGAGGCGCGAGGAAACTCCCACTCACTCCATCTTGCAAAGGCTTTGTTAGCTCACAGTCATGGGTGGACTTTTGGACTCGAGAAGCCTGGACGTTCACTGGGTCATATTCGACTGGGGGTAGGTGGGGCGTGGGGTTGTTGTGTCTTAAAGTCAGGGCTCGCTCAGTCTTCGCTTAGCTCATGAGCCTCTAAGAGGGCCAGAACTTTTGCCCATGATCTCAGTGGGAGGGAGCCAAGCCATCCTCCTCTGCTGTCGTATATTCTCTCTTCTATATGGGTCATAAAACATTCCTTGTTTTTCTGGGCAGGCTGGAACATTCCTCCTGTGCTCCTAGCATCCCATGCAGTAGGGGCCACTGGTGCTATCCAGCTAGTATTTATAACATCAAAAAGCAAACAAACAAACAAAACAAAACCACTCATCAAAAAAGAAAACAAACAGTTGCCATCCAGTCGATTCCATTTCATGGTAACACCAAGTATGTCACCATAGAACTGTACTCCATAATTTTGTTCAGTTGCTGATTTTGCTGAAGTAGATCACCAGGCCTTCCACCCAAGACGCCTCTGGGTGGATTCGAACTACCGATTTTTTGGCTAGTGGCCAAGCACTTAACAATTTGCATCACCCACGGACTCCTAAAACATCAAACACACCAAAAAAAAAAAAATAATAATAATAATGAAAGGGCATGATTTTATTCTCTTGTATAAATTGTCCACGCTTGCTAAACAATATATTTATTTCTAACTAGTTAAACTATTTCACACACATCTACATTGTAACATTTTATATCTGTCAAATTACCCTTCATCATAACATCCACATTTCTTGCAAAGGCGGGTGGAATATGAGGTAGGATGTGGTGCTCAGTCCAGAAAACTTACCCCACCTTTCTTGCAGATTCAATCAGGGACTTAAGTTTGAACCATAAGGCCTAAGCAGTCTTCCTACCTGCCTGCTTCTCAATTTAAAATAGCCCAACAGCAAAGCAGGTGGAGCCTAACATGTCCACAGGCCTCCCAGGGTAAAGCGAAGTGTCTTGATGGGACCGGCACTCCTTGGATTGTCTTTTTTCTACATGAAGATTACAACTACAGCTTTCCAACTTAATATTTTAAGACATATGGCAATAAAATTTATGTTACTTATCAAAACAATGTATATGGTATGCTAAAGTTAATGTGATTATTTTGTCAAGTCACAGCTAAAGATTAAAAAAAAAAAACTCATTTTTTAGACACACCCTTACTCTCAGAGTGTAGGATGTACATATCACATGATTTGTTTGGTATAAAAAATATCCAGAGTAATTCTATTGTTGTGAGGGATAATGTTAACTCACTCCTCTAATATTAGCCATTTTTTGTGCAGGTTAGAACTGCCTCTGGTCAAATTACAGAATATAAGTTCATTTTTCAGAAGCAGGTACATTTTCTGGACTATGTTGAAAGATCAAAATGCCATCAATTAGAAGCAGTTTAAATCTCTGTGGAAAATTAAAGTTCTTATTTAAGACACATGTAGTCTTGGTGGTACAATGGTTAAGTGGTCAGCTGGTAACCAGAACATTGGCAATTCAAACTCACCCAGCAGCTCTGTGAGAGAAAGGCCCAGCAATCGGTAAGATTACAGCCTCCCATAAAGATTACAGCCAAGAAAACCCAGTGGGGCAGTCCACCTCTCTCACATGGCGTGGTTATGGGTCAAAATTGCCTCAAAGGCACCTAACAACAACATTTAGGACACAACCTTGTAGCATGCCTTGTTTGCATAGAGTTTAGATAGCATCATTGTTCAGACTGTCTAAATAGCACGTAGTGAAAGGATGAAGTTAGGGATACAGAAAGATGCAGAAAAGCACAGGCCCATGAGAAGGTGGGGACAGGCATCGAAAGCTTCAAAAATGTTTTTAAGAACACAAAAGTTTCAGATAGAAACAAATTTATTTTTCTTTTTAAATATCAAGAGGAAATGAGTATCTGTTTTATGTTATTTTTCATTTAAAATGCATTTCTTACATTCTGTGATAACTTTGGTATGAGAATTAGCTTACATAAATTACAGTTAAATTCAATGGTATTTTAAAAGCAAATCTTTCAAACAATCAGTCATGGAGATAAAGGCGCTCATTTCTTGCCCTGCATCCTGGTTTGTTTTGTCATTATTATTTCTCCAGAAGTATTAACAAACCACTGGCTTCAGAAAATAATGATAAGAAAATTAGATCAATAAATAAATTATATTTATTTATATGTTATATTATGACAAGATTCTATTGAGTGCTAGACTGTGTGTGTGTGTGGCCATAAGTAACTATTACAATTAAATTGGGAGAAAATACTCTCCCAATTATGAGGAAAGTGATCCATAGTTCACAAAAGAATCTCAGCATGTCACCAAAGACAAATTTGGTTTTTTGTTTATTTGTTTGTTGTTCGTTTGTTTTTGTTCTACTTTTTCAATATGAAGAAATTCGTTCTGAGGTTGTCATATTTAGATTGCTGCATTAGTTTTCTTTTTTCTTCTAAAACAAATTACCACAGACCTAGTGACTTAAAATGACACAAATTTATTACTTTGAACTTCTGGAGATCAAAGGTCCAGAATGGGTTTCATTGGGTTAAAATCAAGGTTTCAGCAAGGTTGCTTTCCTTCTGTAGCATCTAAGGGGAAATGTTCCTTTGCCTTTTCTAGCTCCTAGAAGTTGCAATATTAAAGGATTCTACAGGGAAAATATTAAACGATGCAGGAAGAATAAAAAGAAGATGGAAAGAATACACAGTCACTATACCAAAAAGAATTGGTCGATATTCAACCATTTCAGGAGGTAGCATATGATTGGGAACCTAGGGTACTGAAGAGGTCCAAGCTGCACTGAAGGCACTGGTGAAAAACAAGCCTCCAGGAATTGACAGAATATCAACTGAGATGTTTAAACAAATGGGTGCAGGGCTGGAAGTGCTCACTCAAGCATGCCAAGAAATCCGGAAGGCAGCTACCGGGCCAACTGACTCAGAGAGATCCATATTTATGTCTATTCCCAAGAAAGGCAAACCAGTTGAATGCAGAAATCATTGAACAATATAATTAATATCACATGCAAGTAAAATTCTGCTGAAGATAATTCAAAAGCTGCTGTAGCAGTACATCGACAGAGAATTTCCAGAAATTAAAGCCAGATTCGGAAGAAGACGTGGAATGAGAGATATCGTTGCTGATGTCAGATGACTCCTGGCTGAAAGCAGAGAACACCAGGAAGATGTTTACCTGTGTTTTGCGTACTATGCAAAGGCAACTGACTGGTGGATCATAACAAATTATGGATAACACCGCAGAGAAAGGGAATTCCAGAACACTTAATTGTGCTCAGGAGGAATCCGTGCATAGATCAAGAGGTAGTTGTTTAAACAAAACACAGGGATTCTGGTGCTTTAAAGTCAGTTGAGGTGTGCATCAGGGCAGTATCCTTTCAATACAATGGGTATGCTGAGCAAATAATTCAAGAAGCTGGACTATATGAAGAAGAACAAGCCATCAGGATTGGAGGAAGACTCACTAACAACCTCATATGCAGATGACACAGCCTTGCTTACTGAAAGTGAAGAGGACTTGAAGCACTTATTGATGAAGATCAAAAACTTAGCCTTCAGTATGGATTACATCTCAACATAAAGAAAAACAAAAATCCTCACAACTGGACCAATAAGCAACATCATGATAAATGGAAAAAAGATTAAAGTTGTCAAGGATTATGTTTTACTTGGATCTACAATCAACAACCATGGAAGCAGCAGTCAAGAAAGCAAACAACGTATTGCATTGGGCAAATCTGCTGCAAAAGATTGCTTTCAAGCTTTAAAAAGGAAAGATGTCACCTTGAAAACTAAGGTGTGCCTGACCCAAGCCATGGTGTTTTTCACAGCCTTATATGCATGCAAAAGCTGAACAATGGATAAGGAAGACCGAAGAAGAAATGATGCCTTTGAATTGTGGTATCGGCAAAGAGTACTGAACATACTATGAACTGCCAAAAGAATGAACAAATCTGCCTTGGAAGAAGTACAGCCAGAATGCTCTTTAGACGCAATGGTGATGAGACTCTCTCTCACATACTTTGGATATGTTATCGGGGGGACCAGTCCCTGAAGAAGGACATCATGCTTGGTAAAGTAGAGTGTCAGTGAAAATGAGGCAACCCTCAATGAAATGGGTTGACACAGTGGCTACAACAAGTGGCTCCAGCATAGCAACAATTGTGAGGATGATGCAGGACTGGGCAGTATTTCGTTCTGTTGTGCATAGGGTCACTACAAGTCGGAAGGGACTCGATGGCACCTAATGACAACAACAGAAGTCTCCTGCATTATTTGGGTCTTGCCCCCCTTTCTCTATCTTCAAAACCAGTGCAGTGAAGAATACTTCAGTCTCTCTCTGCCTCTGGTCCTCCTACCTCCCTCTTAAAAGGATCTTTATGATTACACTGACCCACTTGGATAATCCAGGATCATTTCTCCACCTCAATGGGTTTCCTTAACTCAATCGCATCTGTAATGCCCCTTTTGCCTCGTAAGGTAATGTATTTGCAGTGTCAGGGATTAGGATGTAGACATTTATGAGGGGCCGTTATCCAGCCTACTACCATTACAGGCTGGATTTTTTATTTGGTTAAATTGTGAACTTCATTCTATATTATACACATATATATAGACACACACACAAATATGTGCATGTAAACTCGTGTGTGAACACGTGTACACATACCTACCCACATACACATATACAACCACAGAACATATTCGTCTTTCAAACACCAATCAACACTCTGACCTGGTGGTAACAGGAAATTTAGTTCTACAGGGAAGCACAGCCTAGGACAAAAACCATTAAAAAAACAAATCCCTTGCTGTCAAGTCGATTCCAACTCATAGTGACCCAATAGGATAAGGTAGAACTTCCCCATAGGTTTTCCAAGAAGCAACTGGTAGATTCGAACTGCCAACATGTTGGTGAGCAGCTGAGCTCTTAACCACTGCAGTGGTTCTAAAATCATGGTGAGGGAGCACAGGTTGTTTCTGAGGGGTTTCTTTTCCTAAGAAAGTGCAAAGAAATACATAATACTATCAGCTTAGAGTCAATACGGGGTGAAACAAAAAGAAGTCAATTTTACTCACTCTGGACAGTTATTTCATGGTTCCACCTGTTTTTATAGAACATGAACAGCTGTTTTTGAGGGGCAGTGCCATGCAGTGGAGTCTCTGGTGGTGCAAATGGCTAACGTGTTCAGCTGCCAACCAAAAGGTTGGAGGTTCAAGTCCGCTCAGAGGCACCTCAGAAGAAAGGGGTGCTAATCTACTTCTGAAAATCAGCCATGGAAAACCCTATGGAGCCCAATTCTACTGACACACATGCGGTTGCCATGAGTCAAAATCACTGGGTTTTTTGGTTTGAGCCTCAGGTGACAGGAAACTTAGTTTTAAAATATTTTCCCAATTATGGGGCTATTCAGTATGCTGCCACTAAAATTAATATTGCAACCTCTAGGTAAAATGAGTTTTGCAGTATAGAAAGGGCTCACACAGATGCTGTCTTTTATTTTAGAAAGTTTGCCACAGGCTGTATAGAAATTAAGTTGAAAGCGGAGCTCACCCTGTGGCTGGGATGTAATCAAATGAGTAAGAGAAGACAAACACAGGAGAATCCTGTACAGAAAAAGATAGATTCAGCCACAGTAAACCCAGCCGGTGGCAACAGAATGATCTATATTTAGATTGAATGCAGAACGAAAAGCCCCACAGAAGTAGGAACTTTCATCTATACGTGACCTCTAAGGTGAAATAGAAGGATTGATATAAATTGCTGAAGGCACTTAAAAGTGGATTCAGTCAAAAGCTACATGGTTTTAGGAAGTAATTTTTCACTATGATTGAGAGGAATCGTGAAGTATTTTCTGACCCCAGTGTCTGCAAATTATGAATTTATTTGAATAAGAATATCCATGGCACACATCCAAACACACGGAAACTCTTCAGAAGAAATAAAAGTAGAAATACCTGTTTCTCCTATTATCACAGGAGCGACTTAAGGAACTTCTGCTCCAAACAAAAGTCTGACAAGTCCTTCCCAGTATCTTCTTTAGACATGATAACTGTCTATGGGAACAATGCGCTAATATAAATCTGAATGCAGCAGTAGGGGTATCTTACCTATACTGGGGTGAACCACTTGGGGAGAGGTCAATCACTGTATTAGTTACCTATTGCTGCACAATAAATTACCCCCGAAACTTCGCAAACATCAAACAGCAAACATTATTATAACTGTCACAGTTTCTGTGCATCACTAATCTGGAAGCAGCGTAGCTAGGTGGTCTCTAAAGAGTCTCCAATCAAGGTGTTGGCTGAAGCTCCAGTTCCTGGGAGTCCCTGAGTGGAACAAATGGGTTAAGTGCTTGACTACTAGCTGTAAGGTTGGCAGTTCCAACCCACCCAGAGGTGCCTCGAAAGACAAGCCTGGAGTTCTGCTTCTGAAAGGCCACAGCCTTGAAAACCCAACGGGGCAGTTCCACTCTTTACACGTGGCGTTGCCATGAGTAGGAATCAACTTCACGGCAACTAACAACCACAGTCATCTCAATGCTCAGCTGAGGAAGGAGCCACGGCCACGCTCACTGAAGTGGTTTATGGGAAGACTCAGAAGGTCTGCTTTCTAGCCACTCCTGAGCTTCTCCACAGGGCCGCCTTGTGATATGGCAGGTAGCTTCCTCCAGAGTGAGAGATCCAAGACATGGCAAGGTAACATCCAAGATGGCAGCTACAGTTTTCTTTTTTTGTTCGTTCTTTTTTTTAATTGTGCTTTAGGTGTAAGTTTACAGCTCAAGTTAATTTCTCATACAAAAATTTATACACATATTGTTATGTGTCATTAGTTGTAATCCCTATAGTGTGACAGCACACTCCCCCTTTCCACCCCAGTTTCTTGTGTCCAGTCAACCAGTTCCAGTTCTTTCCTGCCTTCTCATCCTGACTTGGGACATAAGCTGCCCAATTGGTCTCTTATATCTGATTAAACTAAAAAGCGCATTCTTCAAGAGTATTATTTTATGTTTTTTTTGTCCAGTTTAACCTTTGTCTGAAAAGTGGGCTTCAGGAATGGCTTTAGTTCTGGGTTAACTGAGTGTCTGGGGGCCATGGCTTTGGGGGTTCCTCCAGTCTCAGTCAGACCATTAAGTCTGGCCTTTCTTGCGTGAATTTGAGTTCTGCTCTGCAATTTTCTCCTGCTCCATCAGGGGCTCTCTGTTGTGTTCCCTGTCAGAGCGGTCATTAGTGGTAGCTGGGCACCATGTAGTTCTTCTGGTCCTAGGCTGATGGAGTCTCCAGTTTATGTGCTCCTTTTTGTCTCTTGGGCTAATATTTTCCTTGTGTCTTTGGTGTTCTTTATTCTCCTTTGCTCCAAGTGGGTTGGAACCAATTGATGCATCTTAGATGGCCACTCACAAGCTTTTAAGACCCAAGACAGCCACATTTTTTTTAACCTAATATCAGAAGTCACATCCCATCATTTCTGCTATATCCTATTCATCAGCAGTGAGGCAATCAATTCCCGCCTACACTCAAGATGCAAGGATTAGACATGAGCATGGATTCCTGCAGCTAGGAAAGACTGGGAAGTATCTTAGATGCTGCCTACCACCGAAACAAAGCCCCTTTGCCATCGAGTCAATTCCAACTCAAAGCAACCCTATAGGGCAGAGTAGAACTGCCCCATAGGCTTTTCAAGGAGCAGCTGATGATGAACTGCTGACCTTTCGGTTAACAGCCAGGTTCCTTACCACTCCACCCCCAGGCCTCCTGCCTACAACAGTCACTCTGAAAACCTCTTGTCCTAAGTTCACTTTCCTAAGGAAGTGATAGTGCTTAGAGTTTGGTATTTGATCATTTCAAAGCTAATTTTTTAAAGACCAGTGTTTGTGTCCACATTAGGACACTTTGAATTCACTTATCCCTTACAGAATCGCCAAGTTCATTAATATACAAACTCACTAGGGTTTGAGAAAGGTCTGGTGAGGACCAGCTACCAGCTGCTCCAGAGTCGATTCCAACTCCTGGTGACCCCACGTGTGCCAGAGTAAAACTATGCCCCATGGGCTATTCAGTGGCTGATTTTTGCAAGTAGGTAGCCAGGCCTTTCTTCTAAGGTGTCTCTGAGTGGATTTGAAACTTCGGACTTCAAGTTGGCAGCCAAGCACTTTAACCATTTGTATCGCCCAGGACCTCCAAACTGGTAAGGACGTAACATCCTTCTATGCTATTTGGTTCTTCCTGGTGACTACAATTCATTAGCTAATTTGTCAGCCTCTTCCTTGCTCCTGGGTTAGCTGGTCATGGGCCTCTCTGATTCTCAGTCCTCCAACTGTAGAGTCAGTTTATCTGCTCACTTGGCCAAATCGAGGAGCCAGCTGGCTATGTCTCAGTTCTCTGAACCAGGGAGAGCTCAGAGCACAGCCTCTCCAAAGCCAGCCAGCCAGGCCCAACAAATCAGCAAAGCTCTGAAAATTTCCAGAGCTGGCCAGCTATGCTTAACATCTGTGTTCCAGAGCTGGGAACCCTCAAGCCTCATTCCAAACCTTCAAGGCCAGCTCCCTCTATAATACGTAGCTCCCATCTTGATTTTTGGTCCCTTTCCAATATTTTTGCATGTTCAGGGCTGGCCAATTATAATAGAAATAAACATACGTTGTTACATTCAATTTTTTCTAGCATATGCAGTTCCGTGCATTTTCCAAACCAGAAGATCCTTATTAAAAATGCTCCAGCACTCAGTTCCACACCACTGAATGGGAACACATGCGGGAAAACATCAATTCATAAAATATTAGAAGCACTATGTGCTAGAAAGAAATGTAGTAGTATCTTCATTATCATTTCTAGTATTGATATTTCTAATATTTGTCATGATAGGCTGTCTCACAAATAGTTCATTTTTTTTTTTAAGCTCTTAAAGGTTTCAAGGAAGGAATGTTTTTAGGAAAATCAAGTTTTTATGGACTCCTTAGACAAATTCTGGAACAAAATGATTATGCAATATAGCAATAATGTTAATGTTGAGACAGTGTGTCTTAAAGATCACTGGAGACCTGTCTCCAGGCCTGCGTGAACTTTAACTTACTCGTCTTTAATTCATGCTAATATTACTCTGCTCTCAGAGTGAGAAACAAATAAAATAACATGCACGAAAGCTCCTAGCACAATGTCTGCTACAAAACAAATGCAAAATTAATATTTATTTCCTTTGTTGGAAGTGTTACCCATTTTTGTTGTTGTTGTATGCCATTGACTCGATTCCAAATCATGGCAACCCTTTAGGACAGGGTAGAACCGCCCCATAGGTTCTCCCAGGCTGTAATATTTATGGGAGCAGATCGTCAGGTCTTTTCTTCCAGGGAACCACTGGTTGGGTTCGAACCACTGATCTTTCTGTTAGCAGCTGAGCACTTAACCACTGTGCCACCAGGGCTCTAAACAGCAGGACATTCACCCAAACAGGGACAGGAACCCTGGACCCTCATATTAAAAGTCTGATGCTTTGCCAACTGAGTTATCTGGGCTCCTTATTTATTTCCAGTTTCAGGTATTTTGTTAGAAAACATACAGGGAAAATTTTTAAGTCTTTGTATATATATCTATTTAAATCTTCAGACTGTCATCCTAAAACAGTTTTGTAGCTCCGAATGTGAATTTAGTCCCTTTTGGGGGAGGAGTACTTCCATTTATTGCAGCAAATGATTTGGTCCAAAATTGCAATTGTTCCTTAAGTGCCTCCCAATGTAGTACCAGCAGGAAAAAAAGTCTTTTTTGCCCTTGATATGACAAGATTTGATGTTCCCTTTGTGAGAAATATTAAATGCATCTTCTTTCCCAGATGTCATTCATCCTTTTTATTCTTCCTTCTCTTGGAACTGATGTTCATTAGCAGTGTCTTCAATCACCATAGAAGTATAGAGGAAACTTTCAATCAATTAAATAGGTTGGACAGCAACTGCTTGCACAACAGTATCCTAAACTGAGTGAT
Organism: Elephas maximus indicus; assembly: GCF_024166365.1. NCBI lineage: Eukaryota > Metazoa > Chordata > Mammalia > Proboscidea > Elephantidae > Elephas > Elephas maximus. Next base: position 33,394,953 of record NC_064836.1, on the reverse strand, counting down.
ACACTTTGTATAAAAAGAGAAGTGAACGGAAGACATTTCAGGGAGGAGACTGGAAGTTCAGAAGAGGAAACGTCAGACACGCATTCAGGGACTGAGAGTAGGCGACTTGGGCTGGAACACACAGTTTATGTACAAGAGTAAATGACAGCATGCTTCCTCCTTCAGCCCTCAACCCTGCTCTCTCACTGGCCATTCACTGCCAGGCGAGACCTCTGCCAGATTTCTCAGTCGAACGCCCAGTACCCTTATTTCCTCTCCACCTACTTCCCCTTTCACCAGCTGTAATCTGCTTCCCATTTCCTGCAGTGCGCCAGATTCATGCTCGCAAAGGTCACCAACAACTTGATTATTGCCGTATCAGGTGACCTCCTCTCTATTTTGATCCTACAGGACTGCCTCAGTGTATTTGACACTTTTTCTTAACAGTCTTTTTTTCTTGGCTTTTATGGCATGAACTCTTCTCTCTCTCTCTCCTGATCATTCCTACTTATTTTTCCTGGTTTTCTCCCCAAGAAACATCTGTGTGTATTAAAAAAAAAAAAAATTACTCAGCTCTAAAAGTCCATCCCACCACTTGTCAGTTTGTCAGACTGTGGTGGCTTGCACATTGCTGTGATGCTGGAAGCTATGCCACAGTATTTCAAATTCCAGCAGGGTCACCAACATGGTAGAAAAGTTTCAGCAGAGCTTCCAGACTAAGGCAGGCTAGGAAGAAAGACCTGGTGATCTACAGCTGAAAATTACCAGCGAAAACACTGTGGATTACGATAGATTATTGTCTGATGAGTGCTGGACGATGAGCCCTCGGCTTGGAAGGCACTCAAAATATGCAGCAAACACAATGGATGGCAATGATCATGAAGATGGCCCAGGTCCGGGAAATGTTTTGTTCTGTTGTCCATGGGTTGCCATGAGTCAGATTCGACTGGATGGCAACTAACAACAACAAAAAGCCTGTCACTCAGATCTTTTTTCCCTGTAGGTTCTGCCTTGGAAAGCACCCATTCTCCTTACCTTACTAACACCTTATCAACTATTGCCTCTATGGAGCTCACTCCAAAAATCCTGTCGTGGTTCACAGCCTGACCGTGTGCTGCATCTGCACCCTCACGTAAGTCCCTCACGCCCTGGCCCTACTTCCTCTTCCCTCCTCAGGCCCTACAGCGTTCTCACACTTGCACTCTGCCCTCACCCTTCAGGTCTACATGCAGTTCCCAGAATCAGTACAAATAAACGGTGTGATTCATGATCCGTCACATCTCACAGCCTTTGTCCATTACTTCCCTCCACCTGGAACAACCTTCCTCTTCCCGTGTGATTCTTTGACATCTTCTTTCAAGACTCAGCTGAAGTTTCCTAATATGTATTTCCTACCTCCCTATTTTAAGGCAAACACTCCTCTTTGCTCTATTTTAATCACTGATTTTGGAGACTCGGCCTCCCCTTTCAGGTTGTGGATAATTTTCAGACAGATATCGTTTGTCTAGTTTCTCTGCCTGCCATACGCAACACAACATCTGACCCCTCACACACAATCAAAACCTTTTGGCTGGATGAATGAATGAGTAAACCAGCAAGCCAGTAGCCCGGGCCACCGCTTTCATGAGTTTTCTAGTCTTGTGTGTGTTATTACTTTCTTGGCATGTCCACTTCTAGTATCCTAAATCCAATACTCTCAAAACTTCAAACGGCACCTCTCCTCATAATAGGGGCTTTCCAACTTAAGGTTTATTCTCTGAAAGCTTTCAACTAAGTCAGGGGTTTTCTGGCCTAATAGTCAGAAAGGTTCTTTAATTCCAAGTTCATTTCCCCAATCACTCAGTAATAATTAATCCACATACGCATGTACCTTTTGACTAATTGTCTAGCTAAAGCCACTTGTGTCAACTCAATCCCAAATCATAGTGACCCTACAGGTCAGAGTAGAACTGCCCAATAGGGTTTCCAGGGAGAGGCTGGTGGATTTAAATAGCTGACCTCTTAGTTAACATCTGAGCTCTTAGCCACTGTGCTGCCAGGGCTCCCTGTCTAGCTAAAAATGACTGGCTAAATAGTAAACACCTAAACTGGAACTTGGGGCCAGTGGGTGGAGAACCCAAAGCTAAATGTTTGCTCTGCCTCGAAGGTGTCCTCCTAGGTCTTTGTTAAAACCCTTGCCCTCGCGTCAATTGCTTTATTAAACTTTCCCTGACGACTCACTTTGGAGAGGACACTTAGCAGATCAGAGTCTATTACTGCAGCCACTTTGAGTGTGCTTTTGCCCACCTCAAACCCCCTTAACAGTAAGCTAGCTGACGCACAGCCACACCTCTCCATTCCTTTCAGGAAAATACCTTACCCGGGGTAGGTATTTGTAGCTACCTGGATGAATTGAAGCACCAAGGCCTGAGGCCCACAGACTTTATAAGAGATATTTGGAGCTCAAGAAGAGTGACCAGATGAAGAGAGCTATGTAGCAATCCTCACCCCAGTTGCCATCAAGTTAATTCCAACTCATGGTGACTCCATGTGTATCAGAGTAGAACTATGCTGCACAGGGTTTTCAATGGTCAATTTTTTTCAGCAATAGGTCACCATCCAATGTGTTCCTGGGTGCACTAGAACTTCCAACCTTTCAGTTAGCATTGAAACCTGTCAACCATTTGCACCACCCAGAGACTCCTACGTATCAGGAAACCCCAAACAATTGACAGCATATCCCATGAGGCCTTGCTCTTCTCAAGAAAAGAGGAGTCAGCTTCTGGGATGTTCTCTGTGTCTATTGTCTTTCACAGAAATCCTGCTCCATCATCCGCTTCCCAAGGGAAGAACCAGATGAAAAGCTTGCCTCTGCCAAGCAACCCCAAATCCAGTTATGTAACTAAACTACTGAACAGCCATCCAAATTCAAGGGTGGGGGGGGTGGGTAATTTGCCATAATGTTTCCTATGAGAACAGGTCTGCTTAATAACAGTGTAACAGATGATAAGGGTCCCTGTCACGAAAAGAGCTAGTTCAGCCCATGTTAAAAGTTGATGATAATCACCAGACTAAACAAATCATTAGAAATATGTCCCCATCTCTAATCTGGACTCTTTAATATTTTAGAGTAACTTGGGAACTGAGCTTCACTTCAGTGAGCACCAGGACAACTAGTATCAAATTGCTCAGCTGCAACAGACTGTTGAAACATTTTCAGATTCTTTTCTAAATGTCAGGGCAGATAGAATTTGAGACAAAAACAGGTTTGATCCCTTCTGGGAGAGCCTCTTAACTGTCACTTCATTATTTGGGGAGGTAAATGAGATGAAGGTTATGTGCCAACATAGATCAGACCCTTTCATCTGCATATTTAGGGACATATTTCAGAAACCAAAGATGAGAAGTAATTGTGAATATTTTAAAACACTTTCTCATTTGAGAAGGAAGGGAAAACAGATATTTACTGGCCAAAAAAAAAAAAAAAAAAAGAATTATTCTCTTTTTCTTTTTAAGTATCTTTAAAAAGAAAAAAAAAAAAAGCGTTCTTAGAATAGAGAGAATATTTATTTCCTAGATCTGGGTAAGAATAAGTGTAGTTAAAGCTATCCCCCAAGGAACCCTGTATTCCCAACTCTCCTAAGAGATGGTGAAGAGTAAAAGTAAGTATAAAAACTTTCAAAACTTGGGTGGTATTTTTATCATCAAAGAGAGACCCATGGTTGAAATGTTTTATTACCCATATTTCACTACAATAAATTTTTATTTAAAAAAAATAGGAAATGACTTTTTTTTCATAAAGAATAGTTCTTTGACGCTTTCATTTTTGCCCTTTGCACAACCTGTACAATGTGTTTTTCCTAATGTCATTTTTCCTGGCCAAGAAGCAGATTAACAAGAATAGAGTTTAAAAAAAAAAAAGAAGGGGAAAAAACGTAGAAATGGGAGAGCAGGGCTTTTATGTCACAGGTGACTTCAAATGGAAGAGAAATACTGATTCCATACTTCACCCTGAAGAGAGAATGAAAATTGAAAGATCATGCTCTCTACATTTCCCTTTGTGCCACAGGTACCAGGGATTTCTGTGTTTGATTAACTAGCAGCCAACCAACAAGAAATTGTCCCTTCATAGAAGATGAATGGCTGTTCCAACATTAAATGAAGCAGTGTGAATTCTTTATCTTCTGTCCTGTGGGGTCTCCTGATTCCTTCCCTGTTGAGGAACCTTGCTGCTGATTCTCTCCCCTGAGTACCATTTGGGTCCCAGGCTACAGTAATCCTCCCTCATGCTAACCAGTATGCATGGATTCTTCCCATTTTCCATTATTCCATTTAACTATTTCCATCTCCAGTCTAATAAAACGAGTTGCTGTTCAGCGATTACAACTCATGGAGTACTCACATGTGTCAGAGTAGAGCTGTGCTCCGTAAGGTTTTCTTTCAGTGGCTGATTTTTCAGGAGATCCCCAGGGCTTTCATCCAAGAAGCCCCTGATTGGACTTGAAGCTCCAACTTTATGGTTAGTAGCTGTCATGGATTGAATTATGTCTCCCCAAAAATGTGTGTATCCATTTGGCTGGGCAATGATTCCCAGTATCGTGTGATTTTCCTATATGCTGTAAATCTTGCCTCTATGATGTTAATCAGGGAGGATAGGCGGCAGTTGTGTTAGTGAGGCAGGACTCAATCTACAAGATTGGATTGTGTCTTGAGGCAATCTCTTGAGATATAAAAGAGAGAATGAGCAGAGAGACAGGGGGAGCTCATACCACCAAGAAAGCAGTGCATGGAATAGAGCATGTCCTTTGGACCCAGTGTCCCTCCACAGGGAAGCTCCTAGTCTGGGGGAAGATTTTTGAGAAGCCCTACAGAAAGAGAAAGCCTTCCCCGGAGCTGACACCTTGAATTTGGACTTTTAGCCTACTTCACTGTGAGGAAATAAATTTCTCTTTGTTAAAGCCATCCACTTGCGGTATTTCTGTTATGGCAGCACTAGATGACCAAGACAGTAGCCAAGCATGGGAGCCATTTGCACTGCCCAGGAACTTCTGCAATCTAATATACTTTTTTTTTTTTTTAATTTTTATTAAGCTTCAAGTGAACATTTACCATTCCAATCAGTCTGTCACATGTAGGTTTACATACATCTTACTCCCTTCTCCCACTTGCTCTCCCCCTATTGAGTCAGCCCTTACAGTCTCTCGTTTCGTGCCAATTTTACCTTCTTCCCTCTCTCTCTATCTTCCCATCCCCCCTCCAGTCAAGAGTTGCCAACACACTCTCCCGTGTCCACCTGATTTAATTAGCTCACTCTTCATCAGTATCTCTCTCCCCCCCACTGACCAGTCCTTTTCATGCCTGATGATTTGTCTTCGGGGATGGTTCCTGTCCTGTGCCATCAGAAGTTCTGGGGACCATTGTCTCTGGGATTCCTCTAGTCGCAATCATACCATTAGGTGTGGTCTTTTAATGAGAATTTGGGGTCTGCATCCCATTGGTCTCCTGCTCCCTCAGGAGTTGTCTGTTGTGTTCCCTGACAGGGCAGACATCGATTGTGGCCGGGCACCAACTAGGTCTTCTGGTCTCAGGATATTGTAGGTCTCTGGTTCAAGTGGCCCTTTCTGTCTCTTGGGTTCTTAGTTGTCGTGTGACCTTGGTGTTCTTCCTTTGCCTTTGCTCCCGGTGGGTTGAGACCAATTAATGTATTTTAGATGGCTGCTTGTTGGCATTTAGGACCCCAGGTGCCACAATTCAAAGTGGGATGCAGAGTGTTTTCATAATAGAATTGTTTTGCCCATTGATTTAGAAGTCCTCTCAAACCAAGTTCCCCAGACCCCAGCCCCTGCTTCGCTATCCTTTGAAGCTTTCATTTTATCTCGGAAACCTCTTTACTTTTAATCCTGTCCAATTAGGCTGACCTTCCTTGTTTTGAGTGTTGTCTTTCCCTTCACCCAAAGCAGTTCTTATCTACAGATTGATCAATAAAAAGCCCTCTCCCTCCCTCCCTCCCTCCCTCCCCACTTTGTAACCACAAAAGTATGTGTTCTTTTCCGTTTTTTCTGTTTGTCAAGATCTTATAATAGTGGTCTTATACAATATTTTTCCTTTTGCAACTGACTCATTTCGCTCAGCATAATGCCTTCCAGATTCCTCCATGTTATGAAATGTTTCAGAGATTCGTCACTGTTCTTTATCGATGCATAGTATTCCATTGTGTGAATATACCACAATTTATTTACCCATTCGTCCGTTGATGGACATCTTGGTTGCTTCCAGCTTTTTGCTATTGTAAACAGAGCTGCAATAAACATGGGTGTGCATATATCTGTTTGTGTGAAGGGTCTTGTATTTTTAGGGTATATTCCGAGGAGTGGGATTTCTGGGTTGTATGGTAGTTCTATTTCTAACTGTTTAAGATAATGCCAGATGGATTTCCAAAGTGGTTGTACCATTTTACAATCCCACCAGCAGTGTATGAGAGTTCCAGTCTCTCCGCAGCCTCTCCAACATTTATTATTTTGTGTTTTTTGAATTAATGCCAGTCTAGTTGGTGTGAGATGGAATCTCATCGTAGTTTTAATTTGCATTTCTCTAATGACTAATGATCGAGAGCATTTTCTCATGTATCTGTTGGCTGCCTGAATATCTTCCTTAGTGAAATGTGTGTTCATATCCTTTGCCCACTTCTTGATTGGGTTGTTTGTCTTTTTGTGGTTGAGTTTTGACAGAATCATGTAGATTTTAGAGATCAGGCGCTGGTCTGAGATGTCATAGCTGAATATTCTTTCCCAGTCTGTAGGTGGTCTTTTTACTCTTTTGGTGAAGTCTTTAGATGAGCATAGGTGTTTGATTTTTAGGAGCTCCCAGTTATCTGGTTTCTCTTCATCATTTTTGGCAATGTTTTGTATTCTGTTTATGCCCTGTATTAGGGCTCCTAGGGTAGATCCTATTTTTTCTTCCATGATTTTTATCGTTTTAGTCTTTATGTTTAGGTCTTTGATCCACTTGGAGTTAGTTTTTGTGCATGGTGTGAGGTATGGGTCCTGTTTCATTCTTTTGCAAATGGATATCCAGGTATGCCAGCACCATTTGTTAAAAAGACTATTATTTCCCCAATTGACTGACACTGGTCCTTTGTCAAATATCAGCTGCTCATAAATGGATGGATTTATATCTGGATTCTCAATTCTGTTCCATTGGTCTATGTGCCTGTTATTGTACCAGTACCAGGCTGTTTTGACTACTGTAGCTATATAATAGGTTCTGAAATCAGGTAGGGTGAGGCCTCCCACTTTCTTCTTTTTCAGTAATGTTTTGCTTATCCGGGGGTTCTTTCCTTTCCATATGAAATTAGTGATTTGTTTCTCTATTCCCTTAAAGTATGACATTGGTATTTGGATTGGAAGTGCGTTGTATGTATAAATGGCTTTTGGTAGAATAGACATTTTTACTATGTTAAGTCTTCCTATCCATGAGCAGGGTATGTTTTTCCATTTAAGTGTGTCCTTTTGAATTTCTTGTAGCAGAGTTTTATAGTTTTCTTTGTATAGGTCTTTTACATCCTTGGTAAGATTTATTCCTAAGTATTTTATCTTCTTGGGGGCTACTGTGAATGGTATTGATTTGGTTATTTCCTCTTCGGTGTTCTTTTTGTTGATGTAGAGGAATCCAAGTGATTTTTGTATGTTTATTTTATATCCTGAGACTCTTCCAAACTCTTCTATTAGTTTCAGTAGTTTTCTGGAGGATTTCTTAGGGTTTTCCATGTATACGATCATGTCATCTGCAAATAGTGATAGCTTTACTTCCTCCTTACCAATCTGGATACCCTTTATTTCTTTGTCTAGCCTAATTGCCCTGGCTAGGACTTCAAGTACGATGTTGAATAAGAGCGGTGATAAAGGGCATCCTTGTCTGGTTCCCGTTCTCAAGGGAAATGCTTTCAGGTTCTCTCCATTTAGAGTGATATTGGCCGTTGGCTTTGCATATATGCCCTTTATTATGTTGAGGAATTTTCCTTCAATTCCTATTTTGGTGAGAGTTTTTATCATAAATGGGTGTTGGACTTTGTCAAATGCCTTTTCTGCATCAATTGATAAGATCATGTGGTTTTTGTCTTTTGTTTTATTTATGTGATGGATTACATTAATGGTTTTTCTGATATTAAACCAGCCTTGCATACCTGGTATAAATCCCACTTGATCAGGGTGAATTATTTTTTTGATGTGTTGTTGGATTCTATTGGCTAGAATTTTATTAAGGATTTTTGCATCTATGTTCATGAGGGATATAGGTCTAAAATTTTCTTTTTTTGTAATGTCTTTACCTGGTTTTGGTATCAGGGAGATGGTAGCTTCATAGAATGAGTTGGGTAGTATTCCGTCTTTTTCTATACTTTGAAATACCTTCAATAGTAATGGTGTTAAGTCTTCTCTGAAGGTTTGGTAGAACTCTGCAGTGAAGCCATCTGGGCCAGGACTTTTTTTTGTTGGGAGTTTTTTGATTACCGTTTCAATCTCTTTTTTTGTTATGGGTCTATTTAGTTGTTCTACTTCTGAATGTGTTAGTTTAGGTAAGTAGTATTGTTCCAAGAATTTATCCATTTCTTCTAGGTTTTCAAATTTGTTAGAGTACAATTTTATGTAGTAATCTGATATGATTCTTTTGATTTCATTTGGTTCTGTTGTGATGTGGTCCTTCTCGTTTCTTATTCGGGTTATTTGTTTCCTTTCCTGGTTTTCTTTAGTCAGTCTAGCCAATGGTTTATCAATTTTGTTAATTTTTTCAAAGAACCAGCTTTTGGCTTTGTTAATTCTTTCAATTGTTTTTCTGTTCTCTAATTCATTTAGTTCAGCTCTAATTTTTATTATTTGTTTTCTTCGGGTGCCTGATGGATTCTTTTGTTGCTCACTTTCTATTTGCTCAAGTTGTCGGGACAGTTCTCTGATTTTGGCTCTTTCTTCTTTTTGTATGTGTGCATTTATCGATATAAATTGGCCTCTGAGCACTGCTTTTGCTGTGTCCCAGAGGTTTTGATAGGATGTATTTTCATTCTCGTTGCTTTCTAAGAATTTCCTTATTCCCTCCTTGATGTCTTCTACAACCCAGTCTTTTTTCAGGAGGGTATTGTTCATTTTCCAAGTATTTGATTTCTTTTCCCTAGTTTTTCTGTTATTGATTTCTAGCTTCATTGCCTTGTGGTCTGAGAAGATGCTTTGTAATATTTCGATGTTTTGGATTCTGCAAAGATTTGTTTTATGCCCTAATATGTGGTCTATTCTAGAGAATGTTCCATGTGCGCTAGAAAAAAAAGTATACTTTGAAGCAGTTGGGTGGAGAGTTCTGTATAAGTCAATGAGGTCAAGTTGGTTGATTGTTGTAAGTAGGTCTTCCGTGTCTCTATTGAGCTTCTTACTGGATGTCCTGTCCTTCTCCGAAAGTGGTGTGTTGAAGTCTCCTACTATATATGTGGAGGTGTCTATCTCACTTTTCAATTCTGTTAAAATTTGATTTATGTATCTTGCAGCCCTGTCATTAGGTGCGTAAATATTTAATATGGTTATGTCTTCCTGATCAATTGTCCCTTTTATCATTATATAGTGTCCTTCTTTATCCTTTGTGGCGGATTTAAGTCTAAAGTCTATTTTGTCAGAAATTAATATTGCTACTCCTCTTCTTTTTTGCTTATTTTTTGCTTGATATATTTTTTTCCATCCTTTGAGTTTTAGTTTGTGTCTCTAAGTCTAAGGTGTGTCTCTTGTAGGCAGCATATAGATGGATCGTGTTTTTTTATCCAGTCCGTGACTCTCTGTCTCTTTATTGGTGCATTTAGTCCATTTACATTCAGCGTAATTATAGATAAGTAAGTTTTTAGTGCTGTCATTTTGATGCCTTTTCATGTGTGTTGTTGGCCATTTCATTTTTCCACATGCTTTTTTGTGCTGAGACGTTTTTCTTAGTAGCTTGTGAGATCCTCATTTTCATAATGTTTAACTTTGTGTTTATTGAGTCGTTACGTTTTTCTTGGCTTTTTTCTTGAGTTATGGGATTGATATTCCTTTTTGTGGTTACCTTTTTATTTACCCCTATTTTTCTAAGTAAAAACCTAACTTGTATCCTTCTATTTCGCCTTGTATCACTCTCCATCTGGCAGTTCAATGCCTCCTATATTTAGTCCCTCTTTTTGATTATTTTGATCGTTTATCTATTGATTTCCATGATTTCCTGTTGTGTGTATTATTTTGTTTATTTATTTATTTTTTAGAATTAGTCTTAATTTGTTTGTTTTTGTGCTTTCCCTGTTTGAGTTGCGTTGATATCAGGACGTTCTGTTTTGTGACCTTGTATTGTGCTGGTACCTGATATTATTGGTCATCCGGCCAAACAATCTCCTTTAGCATTTCTTGCAGTCTTGGTTTAGTTTTTGCATATTCTCTAAACTTGTGTTTATCTGTAAATATCTTAATTTCTCCTTCATATTTCAGAGAGAGTTTTGCTGGATATATGATCCTTGGTTGGCAGTTTTTCTCGTTTAGTGCTCTGTATATGTCGTCCCATTCCCTTCTTGCCTGCATGGTTTCTGCTGAGTAGTCTGAACTTATTCTTATTGATTCTCCCTTGAAGGAAACCTTTCTTTTCTCCCTGGCTGCTTTTAAAATTTTCTGTTTGTCTTTGGTTCTGGCAAGTTTGATGATGATATGTCTTGGTGTTTTTCTTTTTGGATCAATCTTAAATGGGGTTCGATGAGCATCTTGGATAGATATCCTTTCTTCTTTCATGATGTCAGGGAAGTTTTGTGTCAGGAGTTCTTCAACTATTTTCTCTGTGTTTTCTGTCCCCCCTCCCTGTTCTGGGACTCCAATTACTCGCAAGTTATCCTTCTTGATAGAGTCCCACATGATTCTTAGGGTTTCTTCATTTTTTTAATTCTTTTATCTGATTTTTTTTCAGCTATGTTGGTGTTGTTTCCCTGGTCCTCCAGAAGTCCCAGTCTACATTCTAATTGCTCGAGTCTGCTCCTCTGACTTTCTATTGCGTTGTCAAATTCTGTAATTTTATTGTTAATCTTTTGGATTTCTACATGCTGTCTCTCTATGGATTCTTGCAACTTGTTAATTTTTCCACTATGTTCTTGAATAATCTTTTTGAGTTCTTCAACAGTTTTATCAGTGTGTTCCTTGGCTTTTTCTGCATTTATCCTAATTTCATTTGTGATATCTTTAAGCATTCTGTAAATTAGTTTTTTATATTCTGTATCTGATAATTCCAGGATTGTATCTTCATTTGGGAAAGATTTTGATTCTTTTGTTTGGGGGGTTGGAGAAGCTGTCATGGTCTGTTTCTTTATGTGGTTTGATATGGACTGCTGTCTCCGAGCCATCACTGGGAAACTAGAGTTTCCAAGTAGTCAGCTAAAAAAAAATGCAGTCAGATCCCTATCTGAATTCTCTCTCTGGCTCCGGGTATTCGGATGTTAATGGGGTCGCCTGGGGAGGGTGGGGGAGGGATCTGAGAGCTAGGAGTGTAGCACCACAGAATATAGAGCTGAACACCACGTTCACGCTCCGCCCCCGTTCGCCAAAATCCGGGCTGGACGGGTCCCTGGCTAGGATACTGCTTTCCTTGCTCGGAAACCAGTCACTTCCTCCTGGGGACTTCCTCCGGTGCGCGGCACCGCTCGTGGGCACTGGGTGGGCGTTTCCCGCACGAATGGGTGGGCCCGCCCCCAGGGTCTATTCAGGCGATTATAATTAGGTCCCGCGGTCACGCCCCGCCTGTGCGCGCGCCCAAATCCCAGCGGGATGACTTCCGGGTTAAGACGCTGCTTTCCCTGTTCGGGAACCAGTCACTTCCTCCCCGGGACTTCTCCTTCCAGAGCACCACACCTCTCGCGCGAACTGGTTTGGCGTCACCTGCACGGCCAGGTGGGCCCGCCCCCTGGGTCAATTCAGGGCAATAAAAATGGACTCCGTGCTCACGCCCCGCTCGTGTGCACGCCCAAGCCCCGGCAGGACGGCACCCCGTCTGGGACGCTACTTTCTGCGCTTCGGGACCAATCAGTTCCTCTGCACGGCCAGGTGGGCCCGCCCCCTGGGTCAATTCAGGGCAATAAAAATGGACTCCGCGCTCACGCCCCGCTCGTGTGCGCGCCCAAGCCCCGGCAAGACGGCACCCTGTCTGGGACGCTACTTTCTGCGCTTCGGGACCAATCAGTTCCTCCCGGGGACTTCTCCTTCCGGTGTGCCACACCTCTCGCGCAAACTGGGAGGGCGTCACTCGCACGACCAGGTGGTCCCGCCCCCTGGGTCAATTCAGGGTAATAAAAATGGACCCAGTGCTCATGCCCCGCCCGCGCGCGCGCGTGCCCAGATCCCAGCGGAATGGCTCCCCGTCTGGGATGCTGCTTTCCCTGTTTTGAGACCAGACACTTCCGGGGATTTCTCCCTCTGGTGTGCCGTGCCACACGCGCGGACTGGGTGTGCGTCCTCCCGCACGAACCTGTGGGCCCCGCCCTGGGGTCACTTTAGGGAAATATAGTTGACCCCCCACCCGCTCGCGCCCCGTCGGCTTCTCGCCTAACTCCCGGCGGGACGGCACCCCAGCTGGGACGCTGTTCTCCCCCCTCCCAGATCAGTCACTGCCTCCCGGGTGCTTCTCCCTCCGGCTGCGCCCCTACGCCGCCCGCGCCAACCTGCTAGGCTTCCTCCCGGGATGGGTTCGGGGGGGAAGGGGTGGGCCCCCTTTCTGTGCCGTCTGCCCCCCTGGGCTCTGCCCCAGATCGAGCTCCGAAGGTCACCTGCCTGGTGCGCTGGCTCCTAGTTCTGAAAACAGTCGCTGTCTGCCCGTATTTGTTCATTTTCCGTCTCTAAGTCTGTGCTTGTTGTTCAGAGTTCGTAGATTGTTATGTATGTGATCGATTCCCTTGTTTTTCCGAGTCTTTGTTGCAAGAGGGATCCGCGGTAGCGTCCACCTAGTCCGCCATCTTGGCCCCCGCTCCTCTAATATACTTTTAATATACTTCAGTGGGTGTTATGTCTATTACTGAACCCCAGAAGGTGAGTTCTGTCTGCATGCTCAGACCTGCCAATAATCTAGACACCTGTCTTTGAGAAAGTAACTTTATTGCAATACACAGAGCAAGGAGCTGAGAGGAATTTCCTCAGATCCAACTCCCAAGCTACAGGGAAGCAGGGCTTATACGTGATTTGGGCAGCAAGCTGGCCGCCACACAGGCATACCAGGGAGGGAAAATTCTAGAAGGTGGCCAGGAAACAGTAGGTGACATGGTTCTTGTCAGACCTCTCGCTTTGGAATAGGGTCTGGATGATGATTTTTCTTCTGATTCATTCCACCTGTTGCTGCATCCTCCGTTAAGGTCAATTAGTGGTCACAGCTGGCCCTCCTGTGTGCATGTAGGGTGGGCCAAATCTGGCTTGGGCTAGTTTAAGGAGTAATGGAAATTTACTGGCATTCGATGGGTCAGGTTACATATCTGTTTTGAATATTTTAAATTTCACTTTCATAATTTTCATGAAAAATATTCCTATTTTACTCTAAAAGTTAATATTGTACAGTGTGGGTTTCAAAAATCCATGTTTCAGAACCAGCAGAGATTATTTATTTGTTAATGTCCCACTTTGTTCCCTTTGCAGACGCCAATCAGCTGCAACATGTGAGGATGGTCTTTTTGGAAGTATTTAGATATACCATCAGGAGTGGGGAGGGACTGCACAAGAAATGAAAATAAAGCATACATTTGATGAGTAAAGAAATTTTTAAGCTGCTTGACACATGCTTTAACAAAGAGAAATTTATTTTCTAATCAACGTTAGATATTGTTATAACTGGTCTCCAAAATCTGGTTGTATCTACATCCTCATTTCTAGTTGCCATAGGAAATTCCCAAACTCAGATCTAATGAGGTCAGTCTCAAAATGCCTTAAGCCACCTAACTTCTAGTTGGGTTTTCCCTCAATAAGAATTTTTTAAGTTTGCATTGTCAACTAATATCGGTGTATTATTAGTGTTAGAATTAAAAATAATGTATGAAATACTCAACAGGTAGGAGAAGAAAGTTACCCAATGTTCCACTAATTTTCAGGTGACCTCATGTGCTTTTCTCACTGAATCTCTAGGCCTTGATTTAGCATCTCTCTCTCCACTGGCTTCAATGCCTTTTTGTCCTGATGATATTTATATCTACAGCTGGTGTTACAGAATGCTCCTTAGAAGCAAGGATGAAGAGACTATGTCTCACATACCTTGGACATGTTATCCTGAGGGACCAGTCCCTGGAGAAGAACATCATCCTTGGTAAAGTAGAAGGTCAGAGAAAAAGAAGAACCTCAATGAGATGGATTGACACAGTGGCTACAACAATAGACTCAAGCATAACCACGATTGTGAGGATAGTGTAGGACCTGGCAGTGTTTCATTCTATTGTACCTAAGGTCACTATGAGTCAAAACCCATTCTATGGCACCTAACAACAACAACAACAGTGTTACAGCAGCACCACTGTAACAGAGAAGCAATGAATGATCCAGATAGTACTTTCTCCTCTTGACAATCACGTGTAACTTCTGGCAACATCGGCCACGAAATAAGCTCCCATCCCACCCGCCTAAAATTTGAAGTTACTCAGCTTGAGCCTAGTGGAAATTATACCCCAAATCTATGAGAAATTGAATACATTCAGCCTCACTTGTTTCCTTTTGCTTTGGTTTACCTGGGAACCTGGGTTTGTAATGGAGTTTTGTGCTAACCAGCTACAGATAGAGTCCACATGTCCTATGCTTTACCCAAAATAGCTTTTTAGACTTTTGTATGATTTTAATTGATTTCGGTATTCCCCACTAGATTTCAAGTGCCATGGAAGTAGAAACAGTTTTTTTGTTTGTTTGTTTACTTTTGGTTTGGGTTTGTTATTTATTTTACGCATAAAATATCTCTGCTATAACATATTATGTTTTAAAAATATCTGTTGTTGACTGAGTCCAGTACAGTTAGATGGTGGCCAGTTACCACCACTGACTGCTCTGACAGAAATCAGAATTGAGGGTCCCAGACAGAGCTGCAGAAAAGTATAGAACAAAATTCTAACTTAATAAAAAAGATCAGACTTGTTGGCCTGACGGAGACTAGAGAAACCCTGAGAGTATAGCCCCCTGACACCCTTTTAGCTCAGTAATGAAGTCATGCCCAAGGCTCATCCTTCAGCCAAAGAATAGACAGGCCCATAAAACAAAACGAGACTAAAGGGGCACACAGCCCAGGGGCAAGGGCTAGAAGGCAGGAGGGGACAGGAAAGCTGGTAATAGGGAACCCAAGGCCGAGAAGGGAGAGTGTTGACGTGTCGTGGGGTTGTGAACCAGTGTAATAAAACAAACAATATGTGTACTAACCATTTAATGAGAAACTAGTTTTTATGTAAACCTTCATCTAAAGTACAATTGTGTGTGTGTATATATATATATATATATATATGTATGTCTGTTGTCTTAGTTGTCCAGTGCTGCTATAACAGAAATACCAAAAGTTGATGGCTTCAATAAAGAGAAATTTATTTTCTCACAGTCTACCCAGTGCCATCGAGTCAATTTCTCATAGCCTAAAAAAAAAGGAGTCTAGAAATCCGTTTTCAGGGTGCTAGCTCCAGGGGAACACATTCTGTCTTTGTTGGCTCTAAGGGGAAGGCCCTTGTCATCAATCTTCCCCTGGTCTAGGTGCTTCTCAGTGCAGTGAGCTCAGGTCCAAAGGATGCGCTTCATTCTTGGTGGCATAACATTTCCATGTCTCTGCTTGCTTCTCTCCTTTATATCTCAAAAGAGATTGACTCAAGGCACAACCTAATCTTGTAGATTGAGTCCTGCTTCATTAGCATAACTGCCTCTAACTCTGCCTCATTAACATCATAGAGGTAGGATTTACAACATATAGCAAAATTACATTAGATGACAAAATGCTGGACAATCACACAATACTGGCAATCTGGCCAACCAAGTTGACACACATTTTTGAGGAATACAATTCAACCCACAATTTCTGTTAATTAATTGATTAAGTTTTCATGTTCTATTGGAGTTCCTGAGATGGGACTCTAACATGCCATTCAATTAACCCCACTTTCTGTTCCCAGGAGTCCCTGGACATTGCAAATGGTTAACACTGCTAACCCAAAAGTTGATGGTTCATGTTCACCCAGAGGTGTGTCAGAAGAAAGGCCTGGCAATTTACTTCTGAAAAACCAGCCCTTGAAAACTCTATGCAGCACAGTTCTACTCTGACAAACATGGGATCACCATGAGTTGGAGTCAACTCGAAGCAATTGGTTTTCTTTTTTTGGTTTTCCTTTCCCAGATACCCATACCTTCCAGAACAAATGGCTTTGTTGAAGTAACATATTTCTAAAAACTGGATCTCTCAGCACACCACACCCACAAAACCCATCTCCAGCACTGTGATGTCTTTTTGTTCAAGGAACACTGCCCCTTCTACCTTTTCTCCTGCAACATGGTTTGAACTCCTCTTACACGGCAGGCTTTCTTCCCTGCCCCAGCCCTGCCCTGTAAAAGAAACCATGTGGGACAAATGGTTCTCTGACCTTCTATACAGCAAAATTTTTAGGTTTGTTTTCTATTTCCCAAAAGGGAAAGTTCATTCCAGCTCTAAAATATGGAAAATGATTTTGCCAGTCTATCTCGTGCCTGGCTCTGTTTCTGGCCAATCCAGAAACAGAGATAAAAGCTTATGGTCCCTCAAGTAACTTACAGCAGACAGGGGAGCAGATGGGTAAACAACTTAAAAGGTCACAATTGTGATGAAGTAATTATTACTGAGTTATGTACGGCATGTTGTGAACCCTAGGAGGAGACACAGCCACATCTGCCTGAATCTTCAATTCAGGGGAGAAGTCACTGAAAAAAAAGAACAGCTTTTAAAAACAGAGATTTTAGTGAAAAATATGCATTTGTTACGCAAAGGGGAAAATATGTTCTAGGCAAAGAAAGCCAATAGAGGATGGTCTGCTCAGCCCACGCGAGTAATTCATTGGTGTATGTGCATGTTTGAGGTGTTGGGGAATAAATACTGAGAAATAAACATAGGCAAGTAGGCAGAAAAAAAGTTTTACTGTACCCTGTGGGTAATCAGGGGCCATTTAATATTTAGTTGTAAGAAAGATTTTTGACATAAAGCGGAGGATCGGCCAGTGAAGAATGAGACCTAAAGCAGAAAGACATGCAACCAACAGTTGAGGCAAGAGATGATATGAGTTGACACAACAACAAAGGATGCTGAATAAAGTGTTTAGAAGGCACATTGTCTGTATGGTATGATGGATTGACTAAATATTGGGTTAAAAGTTATTGTTACTTGTGGTCAGATCAGCTCTGACTCATGGTGCCCTTAGAACAGAACAAGACATTGCCCAGTCCTGCACCATCTCCATGATCTGACCTTCTCCTTTAAAACCATAGTGGCCTCTTTTAGCAATTGGTCTTTTCTGAAGGCATGGCCAAAGTGAGTGAGCTGAAATCTTGCCATCCTGGGTTTTAAGGAGCATACTTGTTGGGTTTAGAGTGTAGGAGGGCAATTAGGGTAATGTTTAGGATCACAGGGAGAATAGCGGAAGAGTCAGAATAAGGTTAGATGCTGAGTTGAGTTATGGGACAGCAGATGGAGACATCCAGGTAGAAACATAATATTTTCATTTGAAGCTCAACAGAGAAATGAATTTGAGACTTAACAGCAATTGAGTAAGGATAAATGTACGAAAGAGGATGAAATGATCCTTAGAGAGTAATAAGAAAAGAGGACTAAGAATCAAACGTTGGTAAGTACAAACATTTAACCTCTTGAAAGTGTTAAAAAGCAAAGATGTCACTTTGAGGACTAAGGTGCCCCTGACTCAATCCAAGGTGTTCTCAATCACCTCATATGCATGAGAAAGCAGGACAATGAATAAGGAAGACCTAGGAAGAATTGATGCCTTTGAATTATGGTGTAGATGAAGAATATTGACTATACCATGGACAGCCAGAAGAATGAACAAATTTGTCTTGGAAGAAGTACAGCCAGAATGCTCCTTAGAACTGAGGAAGGCGAGACTTCATCTCGCTTACTTTGGACATATTATCAGGAGGGACCAGGACCTGGAGAAGAACATCATGCTTGGTAAAGTAGAGAGTCAGTGAAAAAGAGGATTTTCAATGAGATGGATTGACACAGTGACTACAATGGGCTCAAGCATAACAAAGATTGTGAGGATGGCACAGGACCAAGTAGTGTTTCATTCTGTTGTACATAGGGTCATTATGAGTCAGAACCGACTCAATGGCAACTAACAACAACCAACATTTAAGGAACGGACAGATGGAGAAGAGCTACAAATAACACTGATGAGTACCCTGGGGAATAGAGAAACTACAAGTAAAATTTAAATTGGAGGACCCAGTGTAAACAATACCAACTGTCACAAAGAGATCAGGTAAAAAGAGGGAAAAAATGTCCCATTGACTCTAACACCTAGGACAGAACTAACGGTGGTTGCTAGAAAATTTCAACACAGTGGTGGCGTGTGAGACTGAAGCATAATGGCTACTGATGTCAACAGAAAAGAAGGAATAGAGACCCTAGCCAGTAGCTAGATAGGGAAACTATGTCTAAGAAGTTGTTGTTTTTGTTTTTTAAGATGAGAAAAAAATAACTTTATCAAGCATGAAGCTAAGATTAATGGAGACCAAGAAGTGAAAAATACAGAAAAGAAGCAATCAATTTTGGAACAAGTTCCCTAAGGGGGTGCAGAGAAATATGAGTTGGAGCACCAAAGGGTGGTATTAACATGGATAGTGACAGACACATCTTTGTTAAGACAGAGTTAACAAAAGCCAAGTGCGGATGAGTCTGGAGAAAAAAGGAACTGGAAAGATAAAAACATGAACTTCTGATAGTCTTTATTTTCTGGTAGAAGCAGAAAGAAAGATAGCAGAGGAGCAGGAGTAGCAAAGCCTTGCAATAACTACTCAAAAAGTATGGCAGGGAAATGAGTAGGACATGCTCTGCTCCCAGCACTGCCCTCTTGGTGGCATAAGGTCCCTATGTCTCCCTGCTCTCCATTCCCCACCATATCCCAAAAGAGATTGGCTCAAGACACCATCCAATCCTGTAGATCTCATCAATACAGCTGCCACCAATCCATCTCATTATATCATAGTGATAGGGTTTACAACACGTACGGAAATCACATCAGATGACAAAGTGGTAGACCATCACACAATATTGGGAATCATGACCTAGCCAAGTTGACATATATTTTGGGGGGACAAAACCCATTTCATGACAGGATTTTTTTTGAATTATCAGAGAATAGTTTACCATTAGCCAGTATTTCACTTGGCAAGGCCATACACACACCAAGCCCGCGTGGAAATATACGTCTCTTGATTTTCCTCATGCTTAGCCAGTCATACATCTGTGTAGGCATTACTAATTGTTATGGATCTGATTTTTTCACTATTATATATATGTGTAGATGTGTCTGCAAATGAGTGCCCTCTGTTTAAAATTTAAACACATTGTTTTTTTAAGCTAATAACTTACCCTGCCTTCACCTGAAATGACTTGTTTGACTTTTAAAGAAAAGGTTCTGAGACTTGGGAAATTTTCTATTTTTGACCACTGAGCCAAATTCCAATCATTCTTTTTTTCTAACAAAATCATTTGATCAAAAGATACATCATTATGGTAACCTATAGCCTTTGGATCTGAAGAGTAAACAGAAGGATAATGCATGAACTTGCTAGTTATTTCCTGCTTCTGACATTAGCTAGATTTTGACCATGAGCTGTAAAAGGACACACAGCTCACAAAACGCTAACAGTGTCACCTAGTAGCTAGTGAGTCAGAAATGGTAAATTTTCAGCACAAATCAAGTTTTACAAGAGTGCCAAAGGGAGAATGAAAACAGCCGTTTGATAGTGGAACAAAAAAAATGTAACTAAGAAGGTGACATTTTGACTTGGCATATAATTGAGATAATACCTGCCACTATGATAAGGCGCCCTGGTGACACAATGGCTATGTGCTCAACCGCTAACCAAAAGGTCAGTGGTGTGAACTCACCCAGTGGCTCTGCAGGAGCACCTGCTCCTGTAAAGACCACATGCTAAGAAACCCAACAGGCAGTTCTGCGTTTATAGTGTCACTGTAAGTCAGAACCGACTCGATAGCACGCAACCACAACGTGATATGGGAAAAATATAGAGGAATAACTACAAAATTCTAACTGAAACATGAAGAGCAAAAAATAAAACCTCAGGCACAAAAACATTCTCAAAGCTTCCTCATTGCAGGAGAGAGGCCCACCTGCCTGCAGCATGCGATAGTAAAGTCATTCTAAGAGTCCTAGCTTTTGTTCCAGATCTGTTACTTATGCTGTGGACGGCCTTCCTAAAGAAAGATCTACTACACCAGAATATACCCAAACCCCCCACTGTCCAGTCCATTCCGACTCACAGCGATCCTATAGGACAGAGTAGAACTGCCCCACAGGGTCTCCAAGGCTGTGATCTTTATGAAAGCAGACTGCCATATCTTTCTCCCTCACCAGAATATAAGCTTGTTGCCGTCAAGTCGATTCTGACTCCTAGAAACCCCATAGGACAGAGGAGAACTGCCCCATAGTATTTCCAAGGAGCAGCTCCTGGATATGAACTGCAGACCTTCTGTTTAGCAGACAAATGCTTAACCAATATGCCACCAGGGCTTCCACCTTAATATAGATATCGGAATTAGTAATAATCAATGGCTTATATGGGTGTAGCAATTTACTTTTTGCAAAGCCATTCATTCATTCATTCAAAAATTCTTTGTTGAGCATCTACGATGTGTCTGGCACTGTGCAGGTAATGCAGTGACATGGACCTCAGCCTCGCTGAGTTTTCTGCTCTACCAAGGAAGACAGATCATGACATGGGATTTCAAGTGTGTTGTGTATTATGAAAGGCTAAGTGCAAATTTCTATGACAGCAAATACTAAGGAGGGCTTGGTCTTAGGGTTACAGGCTGTGTGTGTTTATATAAGATGTTTAAAAAAAAAGTTCATATGCTACAAGGTCCTGCACCAACCTAATTTTAGCCGTGAATTTCAGCCTTATCACATTTTCAGTATATGGACATCTATTGGACTAAATGTAATTCTTAAGTCTGATCGCATATTAGAAACACTTGAAAAACTTTTAAAACATACCTGTGCCTGGTCCCCATCCCACAGTTATTCTGATTTAAGTGATCTAGAGGGGAACCCGCAGCTCTGGTGGCACAGTGCTGAAGGGCTCGGCTGCTAACCAAAAGGTCGGCAGTTCAAATCCACCAGCTCCTCCTTCAAAACTGTATAGGGCAGTTCTACTCCATCCTGCAGGGTTGCTATGAGTCAGAATTGACTCGACGGCAATGGGTTTGAGTTTTTCGTTTGTTTGCTTGTTTAGCGGGGAGCCCAGGCAGGCTGTTGTCCCTCAGTTTATGCTCAGCATCTGGCATGGCAACCTGCACAGACTTGGTGTACAGTGAAT
This sequence comes from Elephas maximus indicus, assembly GCF_024166365.1. Lineage (NCBI taxonomy): Eukaryota > Metazoa > Chordata > Mammalia > Proboscidea > Elephantidae > Elephas > Elephas maximus. The sequence continues at coordinate 33,373,426 of NC_064836.1, read as the reverse complement.
ATTTGCAAATTGGGCTGAATTGATTTGAAAGGCCCTGGGGATGCATTATACACCATTTCCTCAAGAAAGAAAATCCAACTATTGTAAATCCTCCGTTCACTTCTACTCTAGTAACATAATCGTGATGAAGACACCCAATCTGATGAATTGCCTACCTGCTCCCTCGGGGGCAAGAAAGAGTACGAGCTCATCATTTCAAAACCATGAAGCGTTTGGGTAAAGTCATGTTCAAATCCCCAACAGCCTATCCAGTTCACTTAGATTGTCATTGCTCACACCAACTATTGCTAAAACTCTCTCTTCCCTTCCCAGGCATAGATGACTCCACCGACCAATGATGGGCCAAGTTTGTCAAATGTCAGCCTGCAGAAAATACAACTGAGTCTGACACTTGACTACACTTTTCACCTGCCCCATCTAATCAGCACGTCACACCAGCCATAAAGACAAAACATCCGGTCAGCTAAGCAACATGAATAGCTGAACTGATTGGACTATCCAGATATGTTGGCCTGGAAGACACAATCTCAGGCTTCCCCCATAAACACAAATTCCCATGGAAACCAAACTTGGAGACAGTACACTCACTTTATTTTAGGTCCAGTGATTCTCATGAGGCTTTCCCCGATTTCTTCTGGGTTCTTGGTGTCCAAGGCGGTGGCGCTTTTTTCCATGGCTGCTTATCACTTTTAGCCATCACTTAAGCTGAGCTCAGACAGTCCTCGCTTTGAACAGGCTCCAAGGAGTTTTCCATGGAGAACTTATGTCTGGAGAACTGTCTGCCCACATGGACTTCATAAACCCTTTGTCTCTCCCGGAACGGAAAAAAAAAAAAAAGTACTGTTATTATTTTTAAATTCATTGAGTATTATTCTATTTTTTATTTTAAACCCAGTTGCATTCTTCTCTCATCACATTAAGTTCTCTATCTCCGTTTCCAGACTTTTTCAAAGACATCAATGATTTAGATCCTAAATACCAAAAAACAACAACAAAAAAAATTCCAAAGCTATTGCCATCGAGTCGATTCCTACTCATAGTGACCCTGTAGGACTGGGTAGAACTGCCCCATAGGGTTTACAGAAGCAGATTGCCACATCTTTCTCTCACAGAGTGGCTGGTGGGTTCGAACCACTGACCTCTCAGTTAGCAGCCAAGTACTTTACCCGCTGCTCCACCAGGGCTTCTTATATCCTATACAGTCAAATGTAAATTCACCCTTATTTTTTTAACAGTTCATTGTGTTATAAAATGAAATATATATACATACATGTTTTACTGTGAAAAATTACTCTAATTTATCTGATTTGTGAGTTGGGAATTTAGGCATATTCAATCTTCCATTATTTAATAGAGGTGGAAGTGGAGGTATAACTTCAAACTGATAATATTTGTTGATCACCATTAAGACTGAAGGTCCTTGGGTGGTGCAAACAGTTTGTGCTCGACTCGTAACTGAAGGATTGGCAGTTTGAATCCACCGAACGGCACCACAGAAGAAAGGCTTCATGATCTATTTCCGTAACATTACAGCCACTGAAAACCCTGTGGAGCACAGTTCTACTCTGACAGACATAGGGGCACCATGAATCAGAGTTGACTCAATGGCAACTGGCTTTATTAAGATTGAAATAGAACTCTGTGCTCTAAACATTTATGACTTTATTTGTTTGCCTACTGTATTAGTGGGAATTCAGTGCTGGACACAGAAACCACTCTAGGTGTTTTAAACAGAGTCAGATTTAAAATACGGAATTTGGTTCCTTACAAAATTATTAGAAAGACTCAAGGGAAAGCTTCTCAGTTGGGCCTCCTGGAAGAACTTTCTAGGACAACTAAAACGGACCCTCTGAGGTTGCAACTGGAGCTGTACCAGAAGGTAGATGCTCCACCGACACCGATCAGTGGTCTCTCCACATCTAAGAACCAGAGAATCCATACCAGGAGCTGTGAATCCTAGGCTAGGAGGACAAATCAAGAAGCCACCACCTCTGTTCCTGCTACTTGGAACACTGACATAAGAAAAGCCTCTGTGTCCATCAACTGGCTGCCTGAAAGCTTGAGCAGGATGGCCCCTCCCACACATCCACTTTCCAAATCTTATGGGAGTCAGTCTGGTGGCTCTTCATTGCATCTAAACCCCAACTGTAAGAAGGTCTGGGAAATATTCCTAATAGCTTCCCAACTTCTTCAACCGGAAGAAGGGTAAGAGTTAGGGGTATGTGACACCCTTCTATACAGCATACCCTAAGCACTATTCATTACTTTGTTGACACATTCATATTGGGTGTAGGTACCAAAGGGAAAAAGAAAACCCACTGCTGCCGAGTCAATTGTGACTCAGAGAGACCCTATAGGACAGGGTAGAACTGCCCCATAGGCTTTCCAAGGCTACAACTCTTTACAGAAGCAGACTGCCCCATCTTTCTGCCACAGAGCGGCTGGTGTGTTAAAACCACTGACCTTTTGGTTAGCTGCCAGGTGCTTTAAACACTGGGCCACCAGGGATCCACAAGTAGGTAGACAATTACGAATTCTGATGAACTGAACCCAGGGCTGCCCCTTAGGGTTTCCAAGGAGAGGCTGGTGTATTCGAACTGCCGAGCTTTTGACTATCGAGTTTTTGGTTAGCAGCTGAGCTCTTAATCACTGCACCACCAGGGCCCCCAGTGTGACTTAAATGCCTTTAATCTGCATAATCTCAGTTTCTGGAACTTTATGATCCTGCTGGACAACTAGAAATTCACACTCAGTTAAAGAACACAGTATGAAGTCCCCTTTTAACATGTCTATTCTTTTGAATGGATTTCACTAATAATAACTGATACCTCAAAGCAAATAAAGTAATTTATGATGTGGCTTAGTGGTTTTCGTTCTGCCTTTTAAGGAAGTCAAGAGACCACAACACAAGTCTGAAAGAGAATTAGCCTCTGTTTTCGATTATACATGTATTGCTTAAAGCTATGGCAAGTGAGGGAGAAAAAAAAAAAAAGTTTACTGCTAATTTGTATGCCTAGTATTTTTTCTGAACCCATTAAGTAATGAAAATTATGAGAGTAGTGGCAAAGGATAAAAGAAATTAAATGCAAATGCTTCATTTTGCAATGCAACCCGGAACTGTTCTCATTTGTATTCACTTTTCTTTTCCTACATACCCTGTGCTCCCAGGAAATAAAATGTAAGTAGTAAGATAAATTTATAAAAGTTTATTACCAGAAGCCCTGGCAGTTCAGTGGTTAAGCCCTCAGCTGCTAATCGAAAGGTTGGTGGTTCGCAGGAGTAAAATGTAGCAGCTTCCATAAAGATTTACAGCCTTGGAAACCCTATGGGGCAGTTTTACTCTGTCCTGTAGGGCCACTATGAGTCAGCATTGACTCGGCAGCAACGGGTTTCGTTTGTTGTTTATTTTTATTTTTTGTTATCAGTCAGAGTCTGAGTATGAAATAGATGGTACACTCTAACAGAGTAATTGAGGACAGTTAAATAACAAAAAAAAAAAAAAAAAAAAACCCTTTCCTACTGAGTCGATTCCTACTCACAGTGACTCTATAGGGCAGAGTAGAACTGCCCTACAGGGTTTCCAAGAAGCAGCTGGTAGACTCGAACTGTTGACCTTTTGGTTAGCAGTGGTAGCTCTTAACCACTGCACCACCATGGCTCCTAAGTTAAATAAAGTCATGTTTATAAAATATGAACAGGGTTAAGAAAAAATCAAAAAGGAATGCTGAAATATCCCCAAGAGAGAAAAATGAGGAGCCAGCCTTAAATGTGATGAAAGGGGGAGCAATTTCTAGCACCCGACAAGGAAAGGAGTGCCTGCCTAGAGACTGCTGGCCTGAAATAAAGGTGAAGCACCAGGGTTACCCTGCAGCCCAGCAGGAAGACATCCAGGAAGTCAGGATTCCATCCTCTCTCTTCTTCCATATTTAGATCTTCCACTGGAGACCCCCATTGGCTGCACTCAACCAGGAGTCAGAGGGTGAAGCCGAGTGGATACCCACCACCCATGGAAGTCACAGGAGGAGAAAAAGAGGAGTAAATTGTACTTGTAGACTTAATTCTAAAGTTGTGCTGCCCCCAGACACAGGCATTATCAGGAACAGAGCCTTCTGCTATGAGGAAAGCATATACAATAAGACAACACTGTAGTCATTGTGACCCCAACACAACCAGCCATCCTGCCTGAGCCGCACATACACACTTCTAGCTTGGGAGTTTGGAAACACAGACCAAAGTATGTGTAAACTGAAAGAAGGGAGGAGGTGGAGAAGTGTGTGGTAAGATCCCTTCTCCCTTGGATGTGCTCCCATATCATTGGGGACAAGGCCTGGATTGTCATAAACTTTGATAATTGATCAGCAACTTATCGATGGAGTGGACTCCATGACTTTTTGTGTGTGGTTTTAGTTTTTGCTGTAGTTTTTTTTTTTTTTAATTATAGCTTACATTGATGGTGGACATACTGTGCCAGTCACTAAGTAATCTATTTTCTGCAATAATCTTCATCAGAATCATATTAAGTAAAGTAAGAATCAGTTTAAAATAAAAATCTCACTTGGCCAGCACTAAAACCATATTCTTCACTTCGAGTGTTTGTTGTTGCTGTTAGTTTCTATCGAGTAGGCTCCTACTCATGGTGACCCCATTGATAACAGAAAATACGTTGCCCTGTCCTGCACCATCTTCATGATCATTGCTGTATTTGTGTCCATTGTTGTAGCCACTTTGTCAATCCATCTGTCTGAGAGTTTCCCTCACCTTTGCTGGCCCACCACTTTAATAAACATGATATCCTTCTCCGGGTATTGCTCTCTCCTGAAGACACAACTAAAGTAAGCGAGCCGAAGTCTCAGGCAACGTTTTGTGATCCATAGGGTTTTCACTGGCTAATTTTTGGGAGTAGATTGACAGGCTTTCTTCCTAGTCTGTCTTAGTCTGGAAGCTCTGCTGAAATCTGTCCACTGTGGATGACCCTGATAGTATTTGAAATAAAAGTGCCATAGCTTCCAGCATCACAGCAACCTGCAAGCCACCACAGCATGACAAACTGACAGGTGGTGGCTTGAGGGTGTTAGATTGAATAAAGTCTCAAGGCCATTGTCAGCTTGCCCATCCACCTTATAGGACTGATCTCTGGGTTTTAAGAGAAGAGGCTGCGCTTCATCACAAAATATATCTCACATTTACTCTTTCCACAGAATCCATGCCGTCAAGCCAGACTTAGATGCAGGAATACTGTTTTCTTCATCCCTTTTTATTCATTGAGCATGAACTGAGCACCCATCCTATGCCAGATGGTACTAGGTGTTGGTACATAAAAATGAATGTGTATCAAATCTCACTTACAGAGGGGCTCAGACACAGATGAGAACACATGCCCAAAGGTATGCCCTTTAAATCAATGTTGGAACACCCTCTGAGATTCACTTATTCACTATGTCCCCTCCCCTCAACTCCACACACAAATTTAGTGAGGTGAACTGAGCTCAACCCATTCTTGGATTTATTATCATGCACTAGATTAGGACTCCTTTTACTGTGATTGATGGAAATCCAAGTCAAACTAAGTTTAAAAATATTGACTTTAAATGGAATTCATAGCTCACATTGCTGGGAATGTTGTTGTTGTTAGCTGCCGTCGAGTAGGTCCAGATGCATGGTGACCCTGTGCATGATGGAATGAGACACTGCCTGGTCCTGCTGGTATAACATAAAAGATGGAAACAAAAAAGGACAGGAACTGAGATTCCTTTCACCATCTATCTTCCAGCTCTGCTTGTCTTTGGTTTCTTCCTGCAGGCAGCTTCTCCCATCCAACACGAAGCATGTTTGCCAGCAACCCAGTTCCACTTTCTCCCAAATGAAAGGCTAGCATTCTCTCCATGTGTTGACATGTTTGCTGAAAGAATTATTCTGGTTGGCCCTAGTTAGGTCACAGGGCAGCCCCTGGACTATTGTTTCTTCTGGCAAGGTCTTGGTGACATCTGGACAGAGGACACACAGGGGGGTGAGGATCAGGGTGGGATGGAGTTGTGAGGGTCCATGACCAGAAGAAGGAAGAAGGACAGTATTCTGAGAATACAGTCCACTAGAATCACTACAACCCTGAAAACCATTAGGTGACGTAAGTGTTTTGTTAAATGAAACAGTAACATTAGTCTATTATGACTCCTATTGTGTCCACTATAGAAAAGTCTGGAAAGTGATAGAAAATAGATTGAAAACCTATTTCAGGGATATAGTGTACTAAGCATGATTGTGTGCTCTGTTTCCATCTTGTTAAAATCACTTCAATAAGAAGGGTTATATGGTTTTGCTCTTTTCCGCTATGGTTTCACGTATTTTGTAAACCAGAGGCCCTGCCCTTTTTATTGCCCTAGACTTTCAGAGCTGGACAGTTGAAATGCTTCCAGGATTTTCCTCTTGTTAAAAGCTCTGTATACTATGTCAAAGGAACCCTGTTTGGGACAGATCCCTACAGGCCACAGGTTCTTTCCTGCCAAAGTCAGGAGGAGGGAGTCGGGAAGAAGGTGACCAAAGGGGAAAGATTGACGAGTGACAGAGCTGCTTTCTCTGGTCACCTACCAGCTTAGAGCAATCAAGACTTTTCTCTTCACCATTTAGTTCACTGCTTTCCTCTCCTGTGCAGATCTATTGCCACAACTACTTACGTTTGAGAAATACAGATGTGCCCGTGATTTCCTTGGGCATGTTTCAACAACGTGAATTGCCTCATTAATAACCAAGGTGTCTTACCTTTCTCTCTCCATCTTCACGTAACATACGCAGCCTATGGAGCAAAATAGAAACATGTCTGGGACCATGACTTGATAATTTCTACTTTATTTCTCACTTAAATATATTTACCCCAGTTTTGTTCCTTAAAAATATGAAATATTAAGAATGGAGAGCCTGAGTGTTGCAAATGGTTAACACGAGCAGCTGCTAAATGAAAGGTCTGAGGTTTGAGTCCACCCAGAAGTGCCTCAGAAGAAAGGCCTCTCGATCTACTTCCAAAAACTATCTGCACTGAAAAGCTTATGGAGCACAGTTCTACTCTGACACACATGGGGTCACCGTGAATCAGAATCAACTCAATGGCCACTGGCTGGCAACATTGAGAATAAAGAGAAGGAAGAAAGAATGAGAGTGAAGTGAGGCATGTCCTTTCTCACCTGCACTTCTGGACTTCTTGTCATCATCTTCCCCCTCCCAGGCTTTGGCCTACATAACCAATTTGTAATGCTGGTATTTCCTACTCTCTGATTACAAACATTCACTTCTTGTCCTCCATACTATGCCCTCTTGGGACCAGGCAGACATAGATCAGAGACTACTGGTAGACCTGTGATACATTTGTAATGTTAGGGAGGAGACCCAGTGTCACTGAACCTACCAATGTCTGTGCAGCTCTGATAGGAGTTCTATTCCAGTATAGCCATTATCTTTGGAATCCCCTTAAATCTAGCCTCATTTTTTGCCCCACAAAGGCCTTGTTTATCATCGAAAACACTGTATAACAAACACCAAGAAAGGAATACAGAGCACAAACGCAGTAGAAATTCACAAGAGGGAAATGTCACCATTGTCACAGCACAAATGAGGTCATCGTGGTGCCTGGGCTGTACAAGTCAGAGAGTTCAAGGCGGCCACCGCAAGCCGTTGACCAGCAACTACCAGTTAGTCAGAGTCATGGTCAAAGGGCAGAAGGCAAAGCATAGAAGACATATCAACAATAAGTCAGAAGCAGGAAAATGGAAAAAGTTTTAAAAAAAAATCAGACTTGAAAGCCAAGGATGGAATCAGGAACACAGGTCACAGCTGGGAGAAATGAAGCTGAAGGTGGAAAGAGCCTGCAGCTGAGTCAGAGGCCAAGGAACAAAAGCCCGGGCATAAAGCATGGAACATCATGAGTCAGCTCTCTTCAGTGTAACAAGCAAGGACAACCCCTCCACGAGAGAGCTGCCCTTTGGAGATTCTTGGCCACCATCAGCTGGTGCCCTTGTGTCCTCAGTAAGCAGTGACCTGGGTCTGCTTGGGGGTCTACACCTGACACATGGGGGTGCTGTGGCCACACAGTCCCAGTGGGAGTAGCTTTAAAAGAATTCAAATCCCACCCAAAAGGAGGGAGAGAGGTTATTCCAAAATGTTGGTGCCACTGTCAAGCTCTTGTCTCCTAATGGAAAGGTTGGTGTTTCGAACCCACCTGGCTATTCCGCGGGAGAAAGACCTGACGATCTGCTCCCATGAAGATTACAGCCAAGAAACACTACGGGGCAGTTCTACTCGGTCACATGCTGTCGCTGTGAGTCAGAATCTACTTGATGGCACCTGACAACAACAAATCACAGAATAAAGAAATAAGTTGAGAAGGCAGAAGGGTCCAGATTGCAGAGGCTTAGACTTGTAGGTTGAGGAGTTCAGCAGTGGGCTTAAACACTGAAGCTTCTTGAAGGAGTAGAATAATAAAACATAAGCGGAAGGTGTACATAAAAGATCGGCTACTCTGCTTTGAACTTATGTTTCATTTATATTTTAAATGTCTGATTTAATTGTTGTACAGTATATTTCAAAATCATATCACCTAGCAAAGTTCATGCAATTTTCTAAAATGCTATAATGCAAAGTTAAAGCAGTCAGTAAAGAACATTTCCCAGACCCTGCTCCTCAAGTTATTAATATTTAAGTATTACTATGTATATGTGTGTGCATATGTATTCCAATAAGCTTGAAAAACTAGGTAAACAACATTTAACAAGTTTCTTTACTTCAAAATTACCATCGTTTTAATCTCCAAGAAAGGAACCTATTGGCATCCTTCTCCTGAATCGTTTCAACCTACACTATTTGTTCTCGAAGCATCTATTGATATCTCTCCTGGAGCTAATGTTAACTGGAAGATCAGTTTGGGAGATGCTGTTTGAGCTTGCTGGTTTGTCCCTAGGAAACCAGACAATCAGGTTGACTAATTCTATTCACCAAAGGAGATAGTTTGCAACGGCGTATCTCTTCAGGGGCTTCTTCCAAATGGCCAAATTCTTGGTATTGTTCCTAAAAAAATGTTTCACGCATAATACGCTAAATGGCTTCTGGAGAGAACAATGGCCTGCTTTCAGGATTCCCAAGGCATGTCAGAAGTTTTTAGTGCCTACCTATACCTTTGCCGTTGAGTCCATTCCGACTCATAGAGACCCCATAGAACAGAGTAGAACTGCCCCATACAGTTTCCAAGGAGCACCTAGTGGATTCGAACCTTTTGGTTAGCAGCAGTAGCTCTTAACCGCTACACCACCAGGTCTAGTGGGAATTACTTTCAAATTCCGTTTTGCTGGTAAAACCCAGAAGCCCAAATCTTAAAAACTGCATTTTAATAGGTGGCTGCCTAACTTCAGCTTATGTATCTTATCCAATGAGTAATATCTTCATACACTGAAAAAGAAGAACCTTGGAATAAGACTTGTTTTTATTTTTAACCTTCATCACAAATCAATAAAGTGTGCTATCCTAAGTGGTGGTTGAGTGGTATAAGTCTCACTTTTCATGTGGGAGACCCAGGTTTAATTCTTGGCCAGTGCACCTCACACATAGCTACCAACTGTCTGTCACTGGAGTCTTGTGTGTTGCTGTGATGCTGAACAGGCTTCAGCAGAGCTTCCAGATGAAGGTAGACCAGGAAGAAAGGCCTGGTGATCTACTTATGAAAATGAGACAATGAAAACCCTAGAGATCACAGTGGCCGGATTCCCAACCAGTCATGGGGATGGTACAGGACCAGGCAGCAGCATTTCAGTCATTGTACATGGGGTCACCCGTGAGTCAGGGACCAACTAACTCTACAACAGGTAATGACAAATTTACAAAATAGGTGTAATAACCCCTGCTCTTCCTCTCCAGTGAGGCAGGAACTGAAAGTACTCTGTAAACTGTTTAGCTCTGTATATTTTAGTGTAAGCAATGGAGCACTGCTGGCATAGTGGTTAAGAGCTCAGCTGCTAATCAAAATGTCAGCAGTTCAAATCTACCAGCCACTGCTTGGAAGCCCTATGGGGCAGTTCTATTATGTCCTATAAGGTCACTATGAGTCAGAATCTGCATGACGGCAATGGGTTTGTGTTTTTCTTTTAAGGTCCTGTAGTCACTGCATCTCGTAAACATTTTATGTAACTGATTCACTCCCTCTGTTAGCTCTAATTTCTCGTCTTCCACATCCTCCTGTAAAACTGTGACTAGGAAATAAAGGGAAAGGGCTGGATACAATGTCTGTGGCACAAAACAGAGACCCGTGATTTACCTAAGCACAGATCCTCAGCATTTTTATGTTACTAGGCAAGTTAAAAGCCTGCTGTTGACATAAGCAATCAGTAAATCCAGTGCCTGGAATCTTGTATTCCCTCCGCAGTGGTCCACCTGACGTGGGCTTCCATTAGAAAGTCCTGTATTCTGAATTCAGCTCGTTGACACTTTAAATCTGAACATAGTGTAATCAAACTATTATTCAAACGTTATAACGTCACAGCCTGACCATTAAAAACTGGTGCTAGAACGTAGTCCTGTTCACCAAACACTTTTACTTGATTTCAAAGAACATAAGCAATAGCCTTTTTGTTTTGTTCTGTATTGTTTGCCTACCCTTAGGCTTTAAGAAAGAACAAGTGTCAACATTTACATCAGAAAATTTAAACACACTGAGCAATATATCAAAACATGGCTTGAGCCTTCTAACTGGCTCAAAGGATCACCATTTTCCCAAAAATGAGTAACTAGAAAACAAGCTTAAATCAGAGCGTCATCTATATGTGTTCTGAGAGTAAGAGAGTGAAACAAAACCAAATATTTTGCAATATCCAAATATTTTGCAAACACAACCTAGACATCTCATCTGGTCCAAGCCCTTGATTTATAGACCATTATAAACAATTGGGCAAAGCAATAGACTGCTGGAGTGTCTTCAAAAGAATGATGCAAATAGCAGGGAGAAAACTAACCAGCAGCAGATGGAGGCCTGAGCGTTCTGTGTAACTGGCCGTTAGTACAGCACGTGCTGTTCTGTTCGTGTGCAGGCAGTATTTGTATCTGCAGACACCGTAAAAAGGAATCGCCAGCACAAACGAGGTCAGCATTATATCAACAACTATAATTTTAACAGAAGAAACACAAGTACACATGGTCAGAAAATAAATGTGTATGTATGTATACCTGCTTATATATATATATATGTATTTTTTTTCTGTTCCTTTAGCACAATGCCCTTTTTCCTTTAAAAACAAACAGGTTATGGATACAAAAGGGCAAAGCCATGGTTTGCCAGAGAATCACCTGATGTAGGTGGTGGTGAGGCAGTTTTTTATGTGTGCAAATGAGTTCCATCAAGAATTCACCTTTGTTTCCAACCATTTGTTTCTGTTGAATTGAGGGGAATTATCCAGACAAGGGTCTCCCAGTGGGCTCTGAGGGGGTTATACCTTTACCCTCTGTCTGTACTTCCACCTTTTCCAAGTTCAACCAACCCAAACCAGCTGCCATCACGTCGACCTCCACTCACGGCAACCCCATGTATGTCAGAGTAGAACTGGCTCCATAGGGTTTTCAACAGCTGGTTTTTTGGAAGTGGGTCACCAGGCCTGTCTTCCAAGGTACCTCTGGGTGAACTCTAACTTCTGGTTACCAGCTGAGTGTGTTAATCATTTGCACTATGCAGGGACTCCTTTCCAACTCCAGTAGCTTATAAAAATGATATAAGAGGGTTACAAAAGCCAGAAAAACAAACCCATTGCCGTCAAGTTGATTCCAACTCATAGAGACCCTATAGGACAGAGTAGAACTGCCTCACAGGGTTTCCAAAGAGTGGCTGGTGGCTTTCAACTGCTGACCTTTTCTTTGTTTTGTTTTATTTTTTATGATTTTTATTGTGCTTTAAGTGAAAGTTTACAAATCAAGTCCGTCGTCTCTCACACAAAAACTTATATACACCTTGCTACATACTACCAATTATTCTCCCCCTAATGAGACAGCCCCCTCCCTCCCTCCACTCTCTCTTTTCATGTCCATTTCGCCAGCTTCTAACCCTCTCTACCTTCTCATCTCCCTTCCAGGCAGGAGATGCCAACTTAGTCTCAAGTGCCCACCTGATCCAAGAAGCTCACTCCTCACCAGCATCCCTCTCCAACCCATTGTCCAGTCCAATCCATGTCTGAAGAGTTGGCTTTGGGAATGGTTCCTGTCCTGGGCCAACAGAAGGTCTGGGGGCCATGACCACTGGGGTCCTTCTAGTCTCAGTCAGACCATTAAGCCTGGCCTTTTTATGAGAATTTGGGGTCTGCATCCCACTGCTCTCCTGCTCCCTCAGGGGTTCTCTGTTGTGTTCCCCGTCAGGGCAGTCATCGGTTGTAGCCAGGCACCATCTAGTTCTTCTGGTCTCAGGATGATGGAGTCTCTGGTTCATGCGGCCCTTTCTGTCTCTTGGGCTCGTAATTACCTTGTGTCCTTGATGTTCTTCATTCTCCTTTGATCCAGGTGGGTTGAGACTCATTGATGCATCTTAGATGGCCGCTTGCTAGCATTTAAGACCCCAGATGCCACTCTTCAAAGTGGGATGCAGAATGTTTTCTTAATAGATTTTTATTATGTCAATTGACTTAGATGTCCCCTGAAACCATGGTCCCCAAACTCCTGCCCCTGCTACACTGGCCTTCAAGCATTCAGTTTATTCAGGAAACTTCTTTGCTTTTGGTTTAGTCCAGTTGTGCTGACCTCCCCTGTATCGTGTGTTGTCTATTCCCTTCACCTAAAGTAGTTCTTATCTACTATCTAATTAGTGAATACTGCTCTCCTGCCCTCCCTCCCTCCCTCCCCCGTCTCGTAACCACAAAAGAATGTTTTCTTCTCAGTTTAAACTATTCCTCAATTCTTATAATAATGGTCTTATACAATATTTGTCCTTTTGCAACTGACTAATTTCACTCTGAACTGCTGACCTTTTGATTAGCAGCTGAATTCTTAACCACTGTGCCACCAGGGCTCCAAGAGTGCTGCAGTTTGGGCCCCAAAAATAATCAGATTAAATGTGCTTGTCTCTGTTAAAATAAAAACGGAACAAAATACCCAGACTGAAGATTGAGTTAATTCTATTTAGCATTGTTTCTTTTCTTTTTTTTATCCACAAATTCCACAAACAAGAATTAAATGCTTACTATAGATACTATACCCAAATTAAATGCTTACTATTTTTTATATGTACTATACCCAGGTACTATAGCCAAAACTGGGGTGTGAGAGACACAGCTTCTGCTTTCACAGAATTTGTGGTCCACCTAATAAAATATCAAAGATAAAAATATATTCATTCAATTGATCAGTTTTGACATCAATCTACTGAATAGTCTTACAAATTTCTTTAATATAAAACCCTTTGTCAAGCTTATTCTGAGCCCTGGTGGCACAACGGTTAAGCAGTTGGCTACTAACCTAAAGGCTGATGGTTCGAACCCATCAGCAGATAGAAGATGTGGCAGTCTGCTTCCTTAAAGATTACAGCCTTGGAAACCCTGTGGGGCATTTCTACTCTGTCCTGTAGGGTGACTATGGGTTATTTAATATAGTCATTCAAATATTCATACATCCTTCCTTCATCAAACACTTAATCCTACTCTACACCAGACACCACCCTGAGGTAGATGTAAAGAAGAAAAAATATCATAGCTCTGGAAAAGTTCAAAGTCAGCCAAGTAAGACAGATGTGCAGACATATACTAACACAATGCACAAAGCACGTAGTAGGTGCTGAAAACAAAACCGTTTGTTCTTGCTGTAATAAAAGTGAGGCCAAAAGTTCATATGGCACCAGAGGAGCTGACTAATTCTGCCTGATGAAGCTGGAAAAGCTTTCACAGAGGAAGTGGCATTTGATTTGGGTTTTAAGGGATGAATACCAGTTTCCCAGGTGGCAAAGAGAAACCTATTCTGGGAGAAGGCAAGATCATTTGCAAAGGCAAAGAGACTCCACTAAAAATGTGTTGGACAATCACTCATATCCTATCTCAAGTTCTCCTGATGGGACATTCTAGTACAGATGGATTTACCCTTCCACTGCACCCTCGGGAGAGTGCTGGTTTCCATCCACATGAATTGAAGGTTCTTCCTGCTGCAGGTAATTAGAGAAATAGGAAACGAGAAGTTACGGAAAGGAATGGCAATAAATCTTAAGGGGGAAAAAAAGGAAAGGCTTTTGCAATGAAACTGTAGGAGCCATAAAAGAACTTGGGGAGGGTAATCCCAAGCTTTGTAACTGAGCCTTTTGTTTTAAGGGTGGAAACATCCCTGAGGGTATGGGTTGTTGTTAGTTGCCCTTGAATGGATTCTGACTCATGAAGATCCCATGTGTGCAGAGTAGAACTGTTCCATAGGGTTTGCAAGACTGTGACCTTTCGGAAGCACATTCCCAGGCCTGTCTTCCAAGGACACTCTGGGAGGGTTCGAAGTCCCAAACTTTCCTTTAGTAGTGCAGCACTTAACTGCTTAGGCCACCCAGTGACACCCAAGCTTATGGGTAGAGAGGTGCTTTGTTTGCAGTTATTATGTTTAGAATTAGCACCATACAGGTCTACTTTGGAAAGGAGTTTGAAAAATATAGACTACCCCAAGTTTTTTTTCCAACTCAGGTATCCACGTTCATGTCTGCAGAAACAGTGAAACCAAAGGGATAAAGAATAACCTCAAATCAGAAAAGCCTTAAACATTTAGATGGCAGAGAGACACAGAAAAACTTCTGTGCTATACGTTAATAACATCAAACAAAATACATTAAAAAAAAAATCCAAACCTGTTGCCATCAAGTTGATTCAGACTCATAGAGACTCTATAGGACAGAGTGGAACTGCCCTATAGGGTTTCCAAGGCTGTAAATCTGTACAGAAGCACACTGCACATCTCTTCTCCTGCAGACTGGCTGATAGGTTCGAATTGCTGACCTTCCAGTTAGCAGCTGAGCACTTAACCACTGCACCACCAGCGCTCCAAAATAAATTTAGAAGAATTATGTTTAAGATATGGGAAAAGGATACAATCAAAGTTTCTTATAATCAGAAGATGGCAAATAAATATTTGCATATTCTATGTTATTATTACTTGGAGCCCTGGTGACACAGTGGTTCAGAGCTTGGGGACTAGCCAAAGGTCAGCAGTTCAAATTCACCAGTTGCTCCTTGGAAATTCTATGCGGCAGTTCTACCCTGACCTATAGGTCGCTATGAGTCAGAATCGACATGACTTCAATGGGTTTGGGCTTTTTTATTTTTTATTTTTTTAATTAAGAGTCCTGGTGACACAGTGGTTAAGAGCTGACCAAAAGGTCAGCAGTTCTAATCTACCAGGTGGTCCGTGAAAACCCTGTGGGACAGTTCTACTCTATCCTATAGGGTTGCTATGAGTTGGAATCAACTGGATGGCAATGGGTTTCTTTTTTATCTTTTGGTTTATTTATCTTGACTATTGAGGGCCGTATTTTTTTTTTTTTTGAGTTATCTTAGAAATGTCATAGAAATTTTATCATTCATTGAGAACACACACATTCAGAAAAAGTGGTTTTGCACATGTAAAAATACAAAATAGCCCATGCCCTGGGTACAAGAGTGTGAATTCTTCAAATAGGAATATAACTCACTTTCGTGGCTCTTTAACTGCAAAAGGAGGAGGCACTATTAACTACACGCATTGCTTCTTGGACAAATAGAAATTAGGCAATCTTATTTGCCAAAGATTCAAGATCTCACTCCTGAATTCCAATACTAGGTGAATGTAAGAGATAGAAGGAAGAAGCTGCCGTCTAGCATTGCACACTAACCACGTGTAAACTATATACAGTAGTGATCTCCCAATTACAAAGAACCTCAAAGCCACATGAAAGCAATCAACACCATGATGCCATCATCCTCACAAAATTTGTCATTTTTTTTCCATAGCCATTAGACACTGTGATCTTTAAAACACTTTTTCACCCTCTGTGTTGCTGAGGAGTCCTTGGGTGGCACAGACAGTTATCTCACTCAGCTGTGAGCAGGAAGTTTGGAGGTTGGAGTCCACCCAGAGGCAGCTCCAAAGAAAGGCCTGGTGATCTACTTCCAAAAAGTCAGCCACCGAAAACCCTGTGGAGTACAATTCTACTCTGACACACACATGGAGTTGCCATGAGTTGGCATCAACTCAACGGCAACAGGTTGGTTGTTAACTGAACCAAATTTGATATTACGGTAACTTATTTTAAAAATTATCATTGTTGAAAGAAAATAAAATGCAATGGTTTATTTGTTTACTAGTAATAGTAATTAACATTAGTATTATTAACCGATTTATAAACTACCCATTTAAAAATATGTTTATGTGTTTATTGTATGTCTTCTTCAGCCAGGTTCCTAGAAGGAAACAGCTTCACTCTCAGACTGGATAATTTCAGGCAATACAATAAAAGAATTTTTTCTAAAGATATGGGCAAAACCAAAAAAACAGGTAGCACATTACTCCAGGAGTAACAGGACCTACCACCCCTAGATGTAAAGAGAGAAGCCTAGAGAGAGGTTCCCAAGACCCAGAAAGGGTGACTGTATGGAGAATGCCATTTAACAAGAGCTGTGGTTTCAGTACAGGGAGGTAGCCAAAACCATGGTGACTTGGTTAAGCAGAAAGCTGGTGTAGTAAATGTCCCACCCTCTCTCCCCTATCTCCCTCTGCTCGTTTTCCAATGCCTCCCATTGGCCAAATGCCACTGTAAGCAGGAGAACAAGGAAACTTTTGATATAACCCATTCTGGTCAGTCTCAAGGGTATAGAGGGTAAGGAATAGATCTGAAGGGGTAAACAGAAGATATCAAGCCCAAAACTCCAAGAGGGTGGAGACCACATGTGTCTTACCGGCTGTTGATCCCGGAGACTAGTCAATACCCAGTACTCATTGCCATCAAGCCAATTCCAACTCATCATGATCCCAACAAAAATTTTTTGACTAAAGTATGCAGATTATACTATAATGTTCTGATAAGTGATTCACTTAAGAAACATTTATTAAACAACTACTATGCACTAAATATTGTGCTAAGGCATGAAGGTAGAGATGCGTATGGTATATTGCCTTCCCCTAGGGAGATCAAACTCTAGCAGAGGAAGTCAATACATAACAAATTAGGCAGGGAGAGTACCAGGTGAGCATGGTGCAGAAAGAGATCTGCACCAGGAAGGCAGGTTATCAGGGTTGAGCAATTTTGGGATCAGAATAAGTCCTAATCTTAGGAACCAGGGCTCAGGTTCCACTTTCCAGGTTCTGGGAAGACCAGCAAGGGCAGGAATCTATCCTGGTCTCAGAAAAATCCCTGGAGAGGAAATCAGTCATGGGGGACAGAAAAATGGCAGCAACTCCATTATAAGAACTGGAATGATAACAATAATTTGATTACTGCTGCTGGGCTCGAAAAGCATCTCATTGAGACAGCTCAACAGGGCTGGGAAGAAGGCAGGATGGATCTTACTCTCATTTTATAGATAAGGAAATTTAGGCAAGAAATGCTGTGACCTAACAGATCACACAAACCAAGTAGGGGCATAGTCAAGGCTCAAATCCAGGATTTTTCTTCTATACAACGTACTGCCTTTCCAAATATAAGATGGAAACTTGGCCAAAAGACACAAAGCAAGACGAGCCTAATTTAGGAGAAGAGAAACAAGACCAGAGTGGCAGCCTCTGTAAAGCAAGAGCAGGTAGCCTGGGACATGTTGTTGCTGTCAGCTATGGTCCAGTTGGCCCCAACTCATGGCAACCCCGAGCACAACTGAACAAAAAACTGCCTAATCCTGCACCATCTCCATGATCAGTTGCAGCTCAGACCGTTTTGATCCACAGAGTTTCACTGGCTGATTTTTGGAAGTAGATCCAGGCCTTTCGTCCTAGTCTATCTTAATCTGGAAGCTCCACTGAAACCTGTTTAGCATCGTAGCAGCATGAAAGCCTCCACTGGCAGATGGGTGGTGGCTGTGCATGAGGTACATTGGCCCAGGAATCCAAGTGGGGTCTCTTATATGAAAAATGAGAATTCTACCACTGGACCACCAATAACCCCTCACATGTTACACAGAGTTGTTAAAATCCTAGAGAAGAGTGTCTCTGAGGTTTGGGATTTGGCCGAGTCCTTAGTCAGAGGGATATGGCACTAGCTATGGCCGGATATAAGAAAGATCATTACAAATATATACAAATACCAGGGAGTGGACAATGTAGAAAGGTATCTTTTCTGTAAATAAGAGACCCCTTTACAAAAAAAAAAAAAAGTTTTTTTTTTTTTTTTTTACTTGGGACTCTTACTTGTAGACTGTTGTCTGACCTCCCTCTGCAGCTGGGGTACAATGAGGCCAATTCCGATGGCACGGGCCCACTGAGGAGCCTTTAGTGTCTTTATACCAGTTGAGTGGATTTGGTTTTCCTCATTGTTATGGATTGAATTGGTTCCCCCAAAAATGTGTGTCAACTCAGCTAAATCATGATTCCCCAGTATCGTGTGGTTGTGGTTGTCCTCCATTTTGTGATCTGATGTTGCTGTCCTGTTGTTGTTGTGTGCCGTCAAGTCGATTCAGACTCATAGAAACCCTATAGGCCAGGTTAGAACTGTCCCATAGGGTTTCTAAGGAGCGGCTGGTGGATTTGAACTGCCAACCTTTTGATTAGCAGCCTGAACTCTTAACTACTTCGCCACCAGGGCTCCATAACTGTCCTATGTGTGGTAAATCCTAAACTCTGTTTGTGGTTAAGGAGGGAAGGTTAGGTTATTTTAAAGAGTGTTAGGGTGGGATGCAACACCCTTACTCAGGTCACAATCCTGGAGTGCGGCCTGCATCACCTTATGTCTTACAAGAGATAAAAGGAGAGAGAAGCAAGCAGAGAGAGGGGGACCTCATACCATCAAGCAAAAAGAGCCAGGAGCAGAGGGTATCCTTTGGACCTGGGGATCCTGCACTGAGAAGCTCCTAGACCAGGGGAAGATTGATGACAAGGACCTTCCCCCAGAGCCGACAGAATCAGAAAGCCCTTCCCTGGAGCTGGCACCTTGAATTCGGACTTCTAGCCTCCTAGACTGTGAGAGAATAAATTTCTCTTTGTTGAAGCCACCCACTTGTGGTATTTCTGTTACAGCAGCACTTGATAACATCATAATCTGTCACTTAGAAAAGGTTATGGAAGATACATTATCGTGCTGTCAACACTGGAGTGGAAAAGCTGCACCAAATTCACTTCAAGGAAACCATGACCGAGCGAAGTTGCACAATAAGATCACTCATACAATGAGTCACCTGTTCAACACAAAACATGGAATTCTGTGACTCTCCAACATATTAAATTGTCTCTCATTTCCTCTACTTGTCTTCCCACTACACACACAAATGTACACACTAATTGCCCTATAATTGTAACCTTGTATTGAGATTAGAAAGTTGGATGAGAGTTTACGTATTCTTTTTATATTTATATGTGTATATAAGCATCTGTGAGCATAAGTCCTAGCTTTCATGGTTTCCCAGGCAATAGAAACTCCTGGCTGACAGAATGATCCTTAACATTGACATAGGAAAAGGGACAACACGTAAGACTTAGGCTTATCTACTCGGGAAAGCCAAGTACTAAGAACGAATGATGAAATAAAAGAACAGTGCTGGCCCCGGCAGCTTGTCATTAAACGGGAAAAGTTAGCAAGGAAAGCAGAGCTCTTGCAAAATAATGTTAGCATGTATTTGTGAAACCCTTTTCTCACCTTTTTGCACTAACACATATTGCTTTCAAGATCATAAAAATTTTTTAAATAAATTTTTGAAGAAAACAATGAGTGAAAGAGGGCCTTCTTTAAGGACTGCTAGCTATCAATTTCTTTAATGTTTTCCTTTTCTTCTTTGTTGTTGTTATTGTTAGCTGCTGTCAAGTCAGACCCAGCTCATTGTGACCCCATGAACGACTGAAAAAAATGCTGCCCCCTCTACACCAGCCCCTTGGTAAATTGCAAATCAGACAACTGCGATCCACAGAGTTTTCATTGGCCGATTTTCAGAAGTAGATCACCAGCCCTTTCTTCCTAGTCTGTCATAATCTAGAAGCTCCACTGAAACCCGTTCAGCATCACAGGAGCATACAAGCCTCCAGTGAGGGACAGGTGGTGCCTGCACATGAAGCGCATTTACCGAGATTCAAACCTGTGTCTCCTGCTTGGAAGACCACAATTCTACCACTGAAGCACCTTGGCCCCCTTTCTTCTTGCTTGTTATTATTGTTGTTAAGTGCCCTGGAGTCAATTTCAACTCATAGCAACCCCATGTGACAGAGTAAAATTGCCTCATAGGATTTTCTAGACTGTAATCTTTAGCAGCAGCTCGACAGGCCTTTCTCCCATGAAGCCAGAGCTGCTGGGTGCGTTTGAACTGCAGACCTTTCGGTTAGCAGCCAAGCTCTTAACCGTTGCACCACCAGGCCTCTTTCTTGCTTAGATGCTTCTAAACAGGCATAGATTAAAGGTTTATAAGGCCGAAAACACACAGAAATCATCTAGAAGCTCATTGGTTTAAAAATATCTTTTCTGAAGAATGCTTAATCCAAAATCAATAAAAGGCGAACTTACGCCATGGCTTTTCCCTGGTAGAAACCCTTCTGGGAGGCTCAGAATCAACCCTCCTGGACTCTCGGCTCCCCATTTTCCCTCACCTGCGGTGGCTCCTAAAAGGATTCTGGGTAATTCCCTAGGTTTCGAACAGCCCCTCCCACTTTAGAAATGGAACAAAATGAGGCACCGAAAGACGAAGGATGCGCGCAATATCCCAGAAGTGGCTCACGGCAGGTCAGCGTCCCTCCGCCTGTTTTCTCATCTCCCACAGGTATTAATACGCATTGTTGGTCTGCAGAATGATTTCCTCGGAGAAAAAAAACACCCAAGAGCTGAAAGCTGGTTTACTTTTCTTTCCTTTCCAGAAACGAAAACACCTGGTTGTAAAATGCAACCCCCTTGGAAACCATCGTATAATCGCAGAATATTTCATCATGGCCCCCTACTGATCCTATCAGTTTTATGTGAACGGTGACGCGGCCATGAAATTTCTCAGGTTACCGTGTTTTTAAAGCGTTCTCCCATGTGCGTCAATGGCAGGCGATCCGTTTTCCAAACCTGCCTGGTTGCCTTAGTGACTTAGTCACTCGGAGCTTAGGGTGCAGTCATTGTTTGTGTTGTAAAAGTAATTAATCCCTGCAGTAAGAACAACTTCATAAAGTCTCTATGAAATTCCTACCCTAAAAAGTCATTTGAAATGGCTTGCTTTGCTGAGTATCACTTCCTATTACCTAACTATTAGTAGCCCTGCGCTAAGATATAGAGCACATAAGAGAAGATTATGGCAATGGTGAAACTTGGAAAAGTAAGTGCATTGGAAGGAAAAAAAATATGATGCTGGTGGGCAAAGAAGAGATTAATCTTGCAGAAAAAGAAGAAGAAGAAAAAAAAAAGGAACATATAAGACTTTGGCATACTGTGCTTTTTCAACCGTATGGCTTCATTTAGCAGACTTGGGACAGTCTTTATTTTTTCCATTATTATTACTATGTGTCAGCAGGCCTAGCCTGGCCTCCCCCCTTCACAGGCCTGACGCTGAGTCAATGCTTAGCATCCAAACCCCACAGAAACGGTTTTCCCCTTAGAAAGTGCTCATCCGATGACTTAATAAAAGTACTTTAATAGTTCGAAAAAAAAAAAAAAAAAGCTTGCCTTTTTCTGTTAGATGGAAAGTTGCTAAGTTTTATAGAAAATATTGATGTCAGCAACATTCGAAATAGAAAATGAAGAACTGGGAGACTTTAGGCCTGACACCTGCTTGCCTCTATGCTCTCACCACCCCCGTGTCTAGGGACCAGACGCATGTAGCCAGGTGCTGAAGAGAAGTTGGCACAGGAGGCTAATTCTTAGAAGATGCTGAATCCTGGGTGAGCTTCCAAGCCTTGGACTTTGCATTCATCAAATTGTCCCTAGATCGAATTGATTGCAGTGAACGCATGCTATTTCAATAAAGGCATAGTAGGAAATATGAGGCTGTAGCATTGAAAAACCAAGCAACTAGCTGCCGTCAAGTAGGGTTTGACTCATGGTGACCCATAAGCCAATAGCTGTGACCTTTCAGGAGTAGATTGCCAGGCCTTTCTTCCAAGGCACCTCTCGGTGGATTCAACCTGCCAACCTTTTGGTTAGTAGCTGAGCCCTCAACTGTTTGTGCCAAGTCATAAATAACAGTAATAATAATAATATTAATAAAAACCAGTTGCCCTTGAGTCGATTCTGACTTATGGTGACCCCATGTATGTCAGAGTGGAACTGTGCTCCATAAAATTTCCAACAGCTGATTTTTCCAAAGTAGACCTTCAGACCTGTCTTCCCAGGAGCCTCTGGGTGAACTTGAACCTTTAGCCTTTTGTTCAGCAGATGGATGATTTAACCATTTGCACCACATGGGACTCCAACAAAGGTTTATTTAGCACTTACTATATTCCAGTCACTAAGCTATACACTCTTGCATTGTTTCCATTATTTTCACAATAACCCTATTGTTTCTGCTTTGTGAGTGTGGAAAATGAAGCTTAGGAAAGTTAAGTAATTCATCCAAGGCCACAGAGCTAGTAAATAATGGAGTCAGTATCAGGAGTTGGGATTTTTTTGTTTGTTTTTATTTTTGTTTTTTCCCCTAGTTCCAACACCTTGTTCTTGACCAGCACATGATGCTACTTACATTTTGGAGGTAAGAAATTTGGATGAGATAATCCTTAAATGCCAAGTGAATTCTTTAGAGTTTTTTATTTCACTCCCAGATCTCTACAGCGGGAAAATACAGCATCATCTCCAGCAAGGCATGGGCACACAGTCTTCAATAGCTGCTTTTCCAACTTCAGCTCTCAAAGCAACATGTTTGTACATGTTATAGATTGAATTGTGTCCCCCCAGAATCTGTGTTGGAATCCAAAGCCCTATACCTGTGAATGTAATCCTGCCTGGAAGTAAGGTTTTCTTTGTTATGTCAATGAGGCCACGTCAGTACAGTTGTTGTCAAGTGCCTTCCAGTCGATTCCGTCTCGTAGCAACCCCACGTGACAGAGTAGAGCTACCCCATAGGATTTTCTTGGCTGTAACCTTTACAGGAGCAGATTGCCAGGTCGTTCTCCTGTGGAACCACTGGATGGGTTCAAACCATCAACCTTTTGGTTAGCAGTCAAGTGCTTAACCGTTTGCACCACCAGGGCTCCTTAGATATAGGATAGATAGATAGATAGATATTATATACCATTAAAAAAAAAAAATGTTGCCATCAAGTCGATTCCTACTTATGGTGACCCCATGTTGCAGAGTAGAACTGCACATGGGGTTTTTATGGCTATGTCCTTTCAGAAGGAGATCACTGGGTCTTTCTCCTACAGAGCCACCAGATGAGTCTGAACAACCAACCTTGCAGTTAGCAGACAAGTGCTTAACTGTGATGCCAACAGGGCTCCTTTATCAGTGAAGGGTGTATCCTGAACCTAATCACTCCTGAGCCATAAGGAACAGCATAGCACAGGAATAAGCAAGCAGAAACAGAAAATAGATGCCACGCCACGAGAAGATCAGCAAAGCACCAAGGAACACTGTAAAACAAAGGATCTTCCCCGAGAACCCACAGAGAGAGCCTGCCCTGGATTCGGGCTTCTAACCTCCTAAACTAAGAAAATACATTTCTGTTCTTTAAAGCCACCCACTTGTAATATCTCCCTTACAGCAACTGTAGAGAACTAAGGCAATCCCCAAGGCCTTTCCACCTCTCTGACCTTGGACTCGCTGCCTGTCTATTTAGGTATTCTCACTGTGGTCCTCCTGCTAACATCTCAACCTATCAGAATCCACACTACACTGTAATACGCAGATTGAATGCCACTTCCTCCATGAAGCCTTGTCATCAGAGGACATCGCTACATGCACCATTTTCTGCCGCACACGTCCTATGACATGTTTTCGCCTTTTTATTCACTCTGGACCACACGCACAGGGGCCACACATTTAAAATTCCCTAATATCTCTGTGCTTCCACTGAGGAGGTGGCTGATTGCCCCTCACTCCTCACCCTTACCCCACATTAACTAAGTCGAGCAGAGCTGGTGAGGTCATCGCAAGCTGTTCATTTGTAATACTTTCCAAAGGATGAAAGAAGAAACGTGTAAAGCATCCTTTATGGACTCTAGTAACTGTGAACCTTATACAAATAAAAACCAAGTGATTTAAGACAAATGCTGCCAGGAAATTATTATGTCCAAAAATTTTGAATCAACAGCACAACCAAAGGTTTGTGTGTGTAATCATACTTCCAGTAAAAGAGACTGCATTTCAGTCATGGTTCCTACAGGAGAAACTTTAGAACGTAAGGCCAAAGCTAACCCCAAAGTCGTTGAACTAGAACAAAAAAAAAAAAAATAGCAATAACAACAATGACAATGAAGAATAGAGTTCTTGTATCCTATAAAGTTTAACCCATGAAGGCTGTCATATGCCGTAAAACATAAAAATTGTTTCTGGAAGGCTCAAGATGGCAGATGCAGGAATGAAGTGAAGACTATAAAGGGAAGGGAATCCCTGGGCAGTGTGAACAGTTAATGTGCTGGGCTGCTAACTGAAAGGTTAGAGGTTTGAGGCTACCCAGAGGTGCCTCAGAAGAAAGGTCTGGCAATCTATTTCTGAACAATCAGCAACTGCAAACCCTAAGGAGCACAGTTCTACTCTGACACACGTGGGGTTACCATGAGTCGAAAGTGACTCAATAATAATTGGTTAGAGAGGTAAGAGGGTGCCATGATAGACGTCCAGGCAGGGAAGGAAGGAAGGTGGGGAAAGGGATTGTTGTATGAAAGCGCAGATCCACGTCCTGGACAAAGAATCCTCCACTCGGCATGAGGGTTAGGCATTCAGTGGGCTCAGCCGGCCCAACCCAGCCCAGTGCCGTCGAGTCGATTCTGACTCATCAGCCAGCCCAGAAGGCTTAAATGTTGCCTGGGTTTTTTCTTTGTCCCGAAAAAGAAACAAAAATGAAACACTGACTCATTTTCTGTACAGTAAGCCTAATGCAGACAGCTTGCTTTCTCAAATTTTAAGGTTTTTTTTTTTTAATCTAGATATATTAAATATTACTAAATATATCTAGTTTAAAGATATAGACTAAAGAATTAGTCGATATTCAACAATTTCAAGAGGTGGCATATGATCAGGAACCGATGGTACTGAAGGAAGAAGTCCAAGCTGCTCTGAAGGCATTGGCGAAAAACAAGGCTCCTGGAATTGATGGAATATCAATTGAGATGTTTCAACAAACAGATGCAGTGCTAAAGGTGCTCACTCGTCTATGCCAAGAAATATGAAAGACAGCTTCCTGGCCAACTGACTGGAAGAGATCAATATTTATGCCTATTCCCAAGAAAGGTGATCCAACTGAATGTGGAAATTATAGAACAATATCATTAATATCACACGCAAGCAAAATTTTGCTGAAGATCATTCAAAAATGGCTGTAGCAGTATATCAACAGGGAACTGCCAGAAATTCAGGCCGGTTTCAGAAGAGGACGTGGAACCAGGAATATCATTGCTGATGTCAGGTGGATCCTGGCTGAAAGCAGAGAATACCAGAAGGATGTTTACCTTTGTTTTATTGACTACGCAAAGGCATTCCACTGTGTGGATCATAACAAACTATGGGTAACATTGGGAAGAATGGGAATTCCAGAGAACTTAATTGTGCTCATGAGGAACGTTTACATAGATCAAGAGGCAGTTGTTAGCACAGAACAAGGGTATACTGACTGGTTTAAAGTCAGGAAAGGAGTGCGTCAGGGTTGTATTCTTTCACCATACCTATTCAACCTGTATGCTGAACAAATAATCCAAGAAGGTGGACTATATGAAGAAGAACAGGGCATCAGGATTGGAGGAAGACTCATTAACAACCTGCATTATGCAGATGACACAACCTTGCTTGCTGAAAGTGAAGAGGACTTGAAGTACTTACTAACGAAGATCAAAAACCACAGCCTTCAGTATGGATTACACCTCAACATAAAGAAAACAAAAATCCTCACAACTGGACCAACGAGCAACATCATGATAAACGGAGAAAAGATTGAAGTTGACAAGGATTTCATTTTACTTGGATCCACAATCAACAGCCATGGAAGCAGCAGTCAAGAAATCAAAAGACGCGTTGCATTGGGCAAATCTGCTGCAAAGGACCTCTTCAAAGTGTTGAAGAGCAAAGATGTCATCCTGAAGACTAAGGTGCGCCTGACCCAAGCCATGGTATTTTCAATCGTATCGTATGCATGTGAAAGCTGGATGGTGAATAAGGAAGATCAAAGAAGGGTTGATGCCTTTGAATTGTGGTGTAGGCGAAGAATATTGAATATACCATGGACTGCCAAAAGAACAAACAAATCTGTCTTGGAAGAAGTGCGGCCAGAATGGTCCTTAGAGGCAAGGATGGCGAGACTGCATCTAACATACTTTGGACATGTTGTCAGGAGGGATGAGTCCCTGGAGAAGGACATCATGCTTGGCAGAGTACAGGGTCAGTGGAAAAGAGGAAGACCCTCAACGAGGTGGATTGACATGGTGACTGCAACAGTGAGCTCAAGCATAACAACGATTGTGAGGATGGCGCAGGACCGGGCAGTGTTTCGTTCTGTTGTGCATAGGGTCGTTATGAGTCAGAACCGACTCTATGGCACCTAAAGACGACAACAAGATATATTTATATGGAGCCGTGGTGCCACAGTAGCTAAGAGCTCAGCTATTTATATGAATTATTTTCATTTGCAGGGAATTGACTAACAGGGGTGCCATTAAAAAAAAAAAAAAAGAAACATTTCCGTCCAGTCGATTGCGACCCATAGCGACCCTATGGGACAGAGTAGAACTGCCCCATAGGGTTTCCAAGGAGTGGCTGATGGATTGGAACTGCTGACCTTTTGGTTAGCAGCTGAGCTCTTAACCACTGCAGTACCAGGGCTCTGAGGGATCCCATAGTTATCTAAATTATAAAAGTACAACATTCTGGCCCTTCTAATACAGACCATTTATTGGTGACTACAGCAGTATAGTATAGTATAGTATAGTATAGTATAGTATAGTATAGTATAGTATAGTATAGTATAGTATAGTATAGTATAGTATAGTATAGTATAGTATAGTATAGTATAGTATAGTATAGTATAGTATAGTATAGTATAGTATAGTATAGTATAGTATAGTATAGTATAGTATAGTATAGTATAGTATAGTATAGTATAGTATAGTATAGTATAGTATAGTATAGTATAGTATAGTATAGTATAGTATAGTATAGTATAGTATAGTATAGTATAGTATAGTGGAAGGGAAGAGCTAATATTTGATCTCAGGTGCAGCACTTTTTATTTCCCCTGATGTCCGTGGTAGCATCACAGCAAGGCATTCACAGTGCAGGGAAAGTCTGGGCAGAAACCCTAAGCTCACAGCACAGCTCTTCCAGTTTTTCAGGAAGCCTTAAAGAACTCATGGCAAAATAAGGACGATCAAGCCCATTGTGCACATTCAACAGGGCAATGCATACAAAGGAACTTTGTAACTCAAATGTGTCGCATAGTTATGAAACATATATTTTCATGCTAAAAATGTATCATTCATAGTCCAAAAACAAAGCTATTGAGAATGCTAAAATTTCCACTATCAATAAATTCATGGATCAGACTTGCCTGATTTCATTTTATTACTTATCTCTTGGCTACTACCTTTAATTTTTAATGTTTGATAGACACATTTGGCTAAAGGTTTCTTTAAAAAAAAAAAAAACTGACTTTCTTGGAGCCGTTAGTTTATAACACATTGTTTTGAGGCATAACCTCACCCTTCGTTAAATTTTACTTTCATGCAGTTTGTTTTTAAAATTTATGTCTCTTATGTGCTTTTCCCTTAACATGCGATACTAATAACTATAAACCAAAAAAAAATTTTTTTTTATTTTGATCTCTTACTTCAAGGCTAATCAAGCTCTTTAGTCCTAAAGACCTAAGATGTAGGTTGGCAGAAAGGAACATTTATGCAGAAAAGGAGAAAGGGGGAGAATAGAAGCTTAGGAAATAACCAAGAGTACATGATGAAATGATGGTAAGAAGTTGCATGTACCACCCATCTGTCAGTTTGTCATGCTGTGGTGGCTTACATGTTGCTGTGATGGTGGAAGCCATGCCACCCTTATTTCAGATACCAGTAGGGTCATCCATGGGGGACAGGTTTCAGCAGAGCTTCCAGACTAAGACAAACTAGGAGAAAAGGCCTGGAGATCTGCTTCCAAAAATTAGCCAGTGAAAACCCTGTGACTCATAGTAGAACTGTCCAGTATAGCGCTGAAAGATGAACCCCCAGGTTGAAAAGTACTCAAAACACACAGTGGGCACAAAATGGGTTGCGCATACCAACAATTGTGAAAATGGTGCAAGACAAGGCAGTGTTTTGTTCTTTGGTACCTGGAGTCACTATGAATCAGAGCTAACTCAACAGTAGCTAAAAGTAATAACAAAGAAGCTGCATGAAGAAAAGTTACCTGAGAGGACATGTAAGCCCCTTGTACAATAAAGGATAGCTCAGCGCTCAGCAGGACCTAGTCCTCAGAGAAGAAAATATTGTCATTGGATCTATGCTTCAAAATGCAAGACAGCACAGTATAGAGTTCAAACAAATACTTTAACCTAGAGGAAAAAACATAAACAAAGGCATACTGATATAAGGAACCCATTTTTCAACTGAATGCAAAAGGCCTGGAGAGTCTTCTTTGAACTAAGGGTTAGCATGGCTCAAAGCTGGGATGAGCACACAGTCCTCCTCAAACTGTGGAGTTTGGCAGTTGTCTCAGAATTCTCTGATTGTGAGCCAGGCCACTCATAACTGATTCTCAGGACAAGGTATAGCAGATTGAAAAAGTTTCTTACCCTTCATACTATTAACCTTGGTTTTTCTTAATCATGATTGACCTTATAATCTTAAATTATAAACACCTACTAGAGCTGGTTTAATAAGAAGCATTCTGCCTTATTAGGCAAAATACCCAATAAGTAGCTCTGTGTCACTCAAATTATAGCAAATTGAATTCCCCATGAGTCTTATGTAAAAACTCCATGAATAAACTCAAAATATGCTTACTCATACACAAAGGAGAAAACAAACTACAGGGACATTAGGGCTTAGGAGGCGGGTTCTCAACTCTTGTAGCAATTTAGAATCACCCAGGAAGCATCAAGAAGAACTGATTTCTGTGTCCCCAGAGCAATTATCTCACATGTACTGGGAGACAAACCCAGGTATCAGTATTATTAAAAACTTTTCTAGTGATTGTAATACCCAGCCGGGCAGAGAACCACTGGCCTCATCTGTTTGCTTACGAGAAGGTAGTGGGAGTGGTGGGTGGGAATTCTCCCATAGATGGGAATTCAAACTTGAATTACACAAGATGCCACTTATGTGGCTTTGGGAGAGTGAACCAGCCTCTCTACGCTTCATGTTCCTTATCCTTAAAATGGAAGACAAATATCTTCTCTGAGGCAGCTCTGGGGTTGTTCGAGCATCAAATAATGGAAGTACCTGGCAAAGTGGTGAGGATGCAATAAGCCAGATTCCCTCTTGCTCTTGGACAACTCCTTTCTCACTCTGCCATTGACCTATAGCCATGTCTGTTAACCATCATTGTGCTACTTCCTGGAAGCAAGGGAAAAATGAGTAGTACTGAGCTTCCAGCCACTTCACCACACTGCCATAGGAAGGAATATCTACTACAGAAATACATGCAGTTAAGTGTCAGGATTTCTAGCCTGTGCTTCATGATGACATAATATACTTCAGTTTGAAATTGTCTAGAACTGAGTAAAAATAGGGTTTTTAATCCAACTTATCTGAAATAATAGGAACACAAAACAGGTGGTTACTTGTAACACCCTTTGTCTCATCACTGTCATACTCAGCTGGCCTGAAAAGCATGTGGCCTGCATAGAGTCAGAATGAGAACACAGCTCAGTAGCTTCACAGGCCTGGGTAAACCAGCTGGGAATGAAATCCAATAGAGGGGAATTGAGAAAGAGGCAGACTACCACTCTTTCACTTTCACTCTTGCAGTCCTAATTTTGCCCTTGCATACTGAAGACAAAGGTTCCACTCTGTCACATGGGGTCACTATGAATTGGAATCGACAAGATGGCATCCATCAACAACCTGTGCACGTATCACCTGATGCTGTTTACATCACCATGTGGGAATAGGGCTTGAGGAACCAGCACAAAAATGTCGACGCCTTGGCTATTTCTATTGCTGTGACTAATTAACAGCCCTCATCTCTGACCTATGGGGTCTTGTGCCTTCTATCAGAATCCATGAATCTGTAGCAAGCTAACTTGTTAATTTATAAGTAGAATAAAACCTCACACAGTTTCTAGATAGCACCTCACTTGGTTATGCAAGAGGTTTATTCCAAAAACCAGCAAAAGTGTTACAAATTCCATTATTGGAAACACTATGCAAATAGTAGCAATCTCCCACATCCTTGTGTTCCAGGCAGAAAAAGCAGATATTATGCCATGAAGATATTATCTGCCCCAAAACTTTTAACTATTTTTTGATGGAGCCAGAAGTTCAATGGCTTCACTACAATAGGCTCAATATGCTGAGTGCTTCCTATCTCTGTACTTCAGAGGAAGATCTTAAAGAATTTTGCATCAGGAGCTCTGAGTGGAGATTTTATATGTTTTTTTTTTTTGTGTGTGTGTATGAAAACACTGGTGGCATAGTGGTTAAAAGCTACAGCTGCTAACCAAAAGGTCAGCAGTTTGAACCCACTAGGCACTCCTTGGAAACCATATGTGGAGGGCAGTTCTACTCTGTCCTATAGAGTTGCTATGAGTTGCAATTGATTCGATGGCAACAGGTTTGGTTCGGTATATATATTCATGTATATAGTCATGGATTGAACTGTGTCCCCAAAAAGTATGTGTCAACTTGATTAGGCTATGATTCTCAGTATTGTGTGATTGTCCACCACTTTGTCATCTGATGTGATTTTCCTATGTGCTATAAACCCTACCTCTATGATGTTCATGAGCTGGGATTAGCGGTGGTTATGTTGATGAGGCAGGACTCAATCTACAAGATTAGGTTGTGTCTTGAGCCAATCTCTTGAGATATAAAAGAAAGAAGCAAGCAGAGAGACCTAGAGACCTCATACCACCAAGGAAGCAGAGCTGAGAGCACAGTATGTCTTTTGGTCCCAGGGTTCTTGTGATGGGAAGCTCCTAGAGGAAGGGAAGTTGATGACAAGGACCTTTCTCCAGAGCTGACAGAAACAGAAAGCCTTCCTCTACAGCTGGAGCCCTGAATTTGGACTTCTAGCCTACTAGACTGTGAGAGAATAAACTTCTGTTTGTTGAAGCCATCCACTTGTGGCATTTCTGTTATAGCAACCAAACAAACCAAACCCATTGCCATCAGGTCAATTCCAATTCATAGCAACCATATAAGGACAGTCTAGAGCTGCCCCCGTAGGGTTTCCAAGGAGCAACTGGTGGATTTGAACTGCCAACCTTTTGGTTAGCAGCTAAGTTCTTAACCACTATGCCACCAGGACACCTCTGCTATAGCAGCACTAGATAACTAAGACATATGATACAGATGAATAAGGCAGACTCTTGCTCTCAAGAAATTCATATTCAGAGTTTATTTGGGCAGTGTCTTCTAGTTCCTAATTTATAAATTTTTGGAAAAATTAGGCATACATGTTACCTAGACTCAGTAGATTTTAGCCATCAATTTAGATTCCAATACAATGTGTGAGGATTCTAATTTCTCCACATCCTCCCCAATACTTGTTATTTTATGTTTTCTGATAATAGTTATCCTAATGGGTGTGATATGGTATCTTGTTGTGGTTTTGATTTGTATTTCCTTGCATCTTTTCATGTGCCTATTGTTCATTTGTATACTTTCTTTGGAGAAATGTCTGTTCAAGTCCTTGGCCCATTTTTTAATTGGGTTATTTGTCCTTTTTGTTGTTGAGTTAGATCTTTTTTTAAAGGCCTCCACCTTGTTTCTCTTTGGCCTGATCTTCAATCTTCATAGCCTCCCCCTGAAAGTTCTTTCTCTGAAGAATCTCTTTATTAGCCCCTGTGACTTTCCAGGAGGCTCCCAATGCTGTAAAATAAAGAATCATAAGGTATAAGGTGATGTCTCCTGAAGTGTGATCTTTGGACCACCTGGATCAAGAATCATTAGTGTCTGTGTCCACAACTCAACAAACTGTATCAGATTATCTTGGGGATGGGGGCCCTGAGTGTCATTTAAACCCTCAAAGTGAATATTACTGACTCTCAATATTGAGATCTGCAGGCTGGACTCCTTCCAAGTATTTCCAAGTATTTTAAAGAGAACAACCTTCAAACTTCAAAGAAATAAACTAAAGACCCTTTATTTCCCCATAAGAATGGGCCTGGCTTAAGATCAAGTGGGTTAATGGGGCCATGTGGAATTGAGATCACTCTAGCTTAAGGGGTTATTGACTCTGGCATCTGACATCAGAAGCCTGAGGCCAAAATTTATGAGCTGCTTAAAGATATGTTTTTAACTTCTAGGAACTGAATGTTCTCATAGTAGCAAACACAGTTGGAAGTCTGTAGAATTTTAATAGATTTGCTGGCCTGGGCAGTGGATATGCATCATTACCCAAAATACTAGAGAATATGAGAGGAATATTAGTGATTCTGTAGAATTTGGTCAAAGTTGAATAATTTGGATATAGATTGCATTTGAGTAACATCCAGAATTAATAAATTAGTAAGCAATACCTTATGCAGAATGGTACTAAATAAATACTATATACACTAAATATTATAAATAAATATTATAAAATTTTAAATTATATAAATATGTATTTTGTTATAAACATATATTATTATATAATAAAGAAATAATATTTATTCCACGAGTAAGAAAGTTTCTAAATAACCTCAGAACCTTTTTCTTCAATAACAAGCCATTATTTTCCCATAAAGATAAGTTTTTACTAGCAGAAATTACATTTATTTACTGATCTGGGTCATTTCCATACTATATGAAAGCCTTCTGAGTGAACACTGTATGTGATAACTGAGAATATTGCCTCTTTCTAAATAACCAGTTAGTTTCTATTGTGACCAAACATGGTGGTGACAATCTCCAAATGCAATTGTTTCATTCTTGTTGTTAGTTGCCATCAAGTCAATTCAGACTCATCGTGAGTCCCTGTGTGCACAGTAGAACTGCTCCATACGGTTTTCAAGGCTGTGACCCTTTAGAAACAGATTGCCAGGCCTGTCCCCTAGGTGCTTCTGAATAGGTTCCAATCACCAACCTTGCAGCTAGTAGTCAAGTGCTTAAACATTTGTGCCACCCTGGCTATCCTTTCATTAGAAGTTGGCTCTTACTTTGAGGTAAAGTCTGCACATTCTTGCTTCATGCTGAGAAAAAGTGGCCAATTCCTTCATTTCCTTCCATGAGGTAGGGCACTGGGTCTCCAGAATAAACCTCTCTCCCATCAAAGGAATACATGGCACCTATCTATTTTCTGACACCCCAAAATCTCCATTGAAATTTCAAGCTGGCGTTGAGGTCTATTAAGAACAAATACAGTAAATGCATTGTTGACACCACTTATTTCATATATGCCAAAAAATCCTGAGGGGAAGAGATGTTGAATCAGTTCTTCTGGGAAAACGTGTACCATCATTCTCTCAAAAGCATATATTCTTGTAGTTAATTAAAGTCAGTATGTCTTAAGAAATGATACCAAGCATCAGACATTTCACAGTCCTGCACAGTGATATAAATACAATTTTATTCTTCCCAGAAGATGTTTAAATGATTAATAACAAGAACAGAGAAAACCTGAATATGAGGTGCACAATATTGAAATAAATGATCGTTTAGGGGATTTTAATTTTGATTCATCCTTTTCTTATTCACAAAAGATTTATTAATTATTTACCCATCCATGCCTAGCACCATATTAAATACCAGCAATCCAAAGAATAATAATACAGTACTGTCTTTGCATATGTAAATTCAAACTGCATAGAGAGAAGCAAACACATTAACAATTATAATGTAGTGTGTGTTATTTGTTGTAATATAAGAATGTTTATTTTTGCATAAAAAATTAGAGATTCTGAAACTTGCTCTTGAACTTAGAGTAGCTAAAGCAAATGGAAGAAATGATGAAGTAAAAGAGCTGAACAGATTTCAAAGTGCAGCTCAAGAAGACAAAGTAAAGTATGATAAAGAAATGTGCAAAGACCTCTATGGAATTAGAAAACCAAAAGGGAAAAACACATCAGGCATTTCTCAACCGATAAGAACTAAACAAAAAATTCAAACCTCAAGTTGCAATTTTGAAGGACTCTACAGGCAAAATATTGAAGAACACAGGAAGCATTGAAAGAAGATGGAAGGAATACACAGACTTACTGTACCAAAAAAGATTGGTCAACATTCAACCATTTCAGGAGGTAACATATGATCAAGTATTAATGGTATTGAAGGATGAAGTTCAAGCTGTACTGAAAGCATCAGCAAAAACAAGGATCCACGAACTGACTGAATACCAATTGATATGTTTCAACAAATGGATGCAGCTCCAGAGGTGGTCATTCATCTATGCCAAGAAATTGGGAAGACAGAGAACTGGCCAACCAACTGGAAGAGATTCATATTTGTACCCATGCCAAAGAAAGGTGATCCAACCTAATGAGGAAATTATCAAACAATGTCATTAAAATCACAACACAAGTAAAATTTTGCAGAAGATAATTCAAAAATGGTTGCAGCAGTACATTGACAGGGAACTGCCAGAAATTCAAGCCTGATTCAGAAGACAACTTGGAATGAGACTTATCAACACTGAAGTCAGGTGAATCTTGGCTGAAAGCAGAGAATACCAGAAAGATGTTTATCTGTGTTTTATTGGCTATTAAACAAATTATAGATAACATTGTGAAGAATGGGAATTCTGGAACACGTAATTGTGCTCATGAGGAACCTGTACATAGAGCAAGAGGGAGTCATTCAAACAGAGCAAGGGGATACTACATGGTTTAAAATCAGGAAAGTTGTGGATCAGGGTTGTATCCTTTCACAATAATTACTCAATGTGTATGCTGAACAAATAATCTGAGAAGCTGGACTATATGAAGAACATGACATCAAGTTTGGTGGAAGACTCATTAACATCCTGTAATATACAGATGACAAAACCTTGCTTGCTGAAAGTGAAGTGGACTTGAAGCACTTACTGATGAAGATCAAAGACTACAGCCTTCAGCAGGGATTACACCTCAGCATAAAGAAAACAAAAATCCTCATAACTGGGCCAATAAGCAGTATAATGATAAACAGAGAAAAGATTGAAGTTGTCAAGGATTCTGTTTTACTTGGATCCACAATCAATGACCATGGAAACAAGTCAAGAAATCAAAGGACATATTGCACTGGAAAAATTTCTGCAAAAGACCTCTTTAAATTACTGAAAAGCAAAGACATCACTTTGAGGATTAAGGTGAGCCTGACTCAAGCCATGATATTTTCAATCACCTCATATACATGCAAAAGGTGGACTATGAATAAGGAAAACTGGAGAGGAATTGATACATTTGAATTATGGTTTGGCAAAGAATATTGAATATACCATGGACTGCCAGAAGAACAAACAATTCTGTCTTGGAATAAGTACAGAGTTCTCCTTGGAAGTGAGGATGACGAGACCATCTCACATACTTTGAACATGTTGTCAGGAGGGCCAGTCCCTAGAGAGGGACATCGTGTTTGGTAAAGTAGAGAAGGTCAGTGAAAAAGAGGGAAACCCCCAATGAGACGGATTGACCCAGTGGCTACAATGATTGTGAGGATGGCACAGAACCAGGCAGTATTTCATTCTGTTGTACATGGAGTCACTATGAGTCAGAACTGACTAGATAGGACCTAACAATAACAACATTTTTGCATAAAATCTTGGAGTTCCCACAAAGATAATATCACGTTTAGTCTTAAAGAATATGGGAAAGTTGGGGGTGGGAACTAGTGAGCATTCACATTAGGGAAGCTACATGTAAAAATTACAGGGCACTTTGACAGGACAAGATGTATTGGGTACTGGCTGGAATTACAACATGGAATGGACAAAGAAGAGTGTCAGGAAATGAGGCTTGGAAGATTCTGTAGCAGTCATGTGAAAGATTGAGGGACTATAAAAAAAGAGACAAAATAAGAGCTTTTATTCAAAAGACTATTTTCAAAACTAACCCATTAAAATTTCTCAAATAAAGAAGTGGGCAATATCAAACATTCCACCAAAATAGGAAATATTTGTTGAAAAACAATACAACCTTATAACCAACACAACTTATGACCACATGCCCATGTGGACCTTAAAATTCCATTTTACACAGGCATAGACACTGCTTTTTGAAGCCATGAGCAGCTCTAAAAGTTCATAATTATAAGGAAAGTAAACAGAAAGAAGACAAACTAGGTCAGCAATGTGGGACACTAATCACCCAATCCCGTTCAGTCTATTTTCAAATTCTGAAGACTAATTCTTCCAACTTGTGGAATTAGATGGTTGGCTTCTTTCTAATGTCAGTGCAAAAGCAGAATAAGAAATAAATTCAGATCTTTGGAGCTCAAAATGATTTGTAAATGTTGAGTCCATTCACCAGACATGGCCAGGTGTCTATTCTTTGTCATAGTCATGATAGAGCACATCGGTCTGGATATTCACAGAAGTTCCAGGGGGGAAAAAAAAAAAAAGCTTTCATAATAAAGCAGTTAATCACGATACGCTTCGCCCACTCCCTTGACTCTACTCCCCTTGCCCATCAAACTTGGATGCTCTTCCTACTGCAAGAGCAGCTTCTCTCAAAATCCTCTGCCAGTAGACTGAAAACAATATATATGTTTCCAAAAATGAACAGTAATAGAAGTAAAGGAGAAAAATATATGATTCAGGTAAAGAGAGATTTTGAATCTTCATCTTCCAAAACATGTTCTCATTTGGACTTGTTTTCATGACTATGTTTTCCCAGAATGCCTACCATTTTTAATGACCTTGATTACCACTACCATGTGGTGTGCTTAGCTCTATCCAATAGGATGTTTGAACATTCAGAACAGTTGTGTTCCAATATGAAAAAAATGAACTGCAACATAGCATGAAAAATGAAATGAAACTGTATGTTCTTGGATAATTTTTGGAGGATTCAAGTCATCGTATGTTATTTCCCCTCTCTAGATGGGACAGCCATGACCTTTAAGTTTTGTGTGTTAGAGCTGAGCATTAAAAAATATGTTATCTTTATTAGGACATAAATTACAGAGACCTTTTAAACATCTTACTCTAAATACCCTATAGAATTGTTGTACCCCCTTCTCATTCTGATACCGGAAAGCCCAACACATGCATATGAAATCTGCTTAAGTACACTTTGTGCTTTAACTCATCAAAGACGCTGTTACATTTCTAACCTTATTTCAGGACTCCATCACTGTGGAAAAATTACCTATTCCTGGGACTGAAACCTGGAGCCCTGGTGGCACAGTGGTTAAGAGCTCAGCTGCCAGCTGCTCCTTAGAAACCCTATGCGCCAGTTCTACTCTGTCCTATAGGTTCTCTATGAGTCAGAATCCACCCAACAGCAACGGGTACGGTGTTTTTGTTTTTTTGGTTTTAGGACTGAAATTATTCTTCCTGTAGTATCACTATATTGACAGTTTTAGTTTGTCATTGAATATTCTTAAATACCTAGCATTTAACAAAGAACATTTCTGGTTAAATTTGCCTCTTGGCAATTTTGCTAGTTTACATTATACTAACCCTTCTACTGAAAACAACTAGAAAAAAAACGGATAAAATATTTTTGTAAAAACTTTTTGCAGGCTTTAAGAGCTACCAGGACAGACAAGCCTTGAGGCATCAGCATCTAGAAGAAAAGGGAAGGACACAAAATTAAGCTGGACAGTACGGCTTGCTCTCGCCTTTGAACTGATTGGTTGATCACCTCAGATCACACCATGGAAGATGATTACATTGCATTACATTACATTATGGAACAGCAACCAGTCTAGTGTCTTCCAAACTATTGTGAATCATAGCGTAGCCAAGTAAAAAAAGACACACAAAATTAACCGTCACAGCAGCAGAGTGTAGATAATTCAGTTCACATGTAGGATGCTAAAAGTGCCTGATTTTATACTCATGTACAATAAAGAGAAAAAAAGTAAATTCTCTTTCTTTAGTCTTGTCAGCCATAATGAATACTTTTTCTGGACTTCTGACAACCATTCAAACAAACTTCAGGTAGAGTGGAAATAAGCTTTTGAAAAAACTACTGAGCAAGCTAAAATACTTTTCCTGTGGGACAAGTGAATTTGTTTTGTTTTTGGATTTTTTATTTAAAATTTCAAAAAATAAAGAACTAGGAGATTATTTATTGACCTAAGTCAATACATCATACAATTATTTTTGAAGCAATCTTAACATTTTTAGTGTAGATATGACTAAATGATTGGGAAAACATATAGAAGACAAAACACAGTGATTCAGCAATAGCAGACGAAGAGTAAATATACTTCAATGCTCATCAGTAGCAGCTGTTTTTCTTAGGTGCCTTAGAGTGGGTGTCACCTCATAGC
The DNA here is from genome assembly GCF_024166365.1 of Elephas maximus indicus. NCBI lineage: Eukaryota > Metazoa > Chordata > Mammalia > Proboscidea > Elephantidae > Elephas > Elephas maximus. The sequence continues at coordinate 33,334,630 of NC_064836.1, read as the reverse complement.
CACCCCACGTACGATAGAACAAAGCACTGCCCAGTCCCGCTGTTCCTCACAATCATTGTTATGCTTGTGCTCCTTGTTGCAGCCACTGTATCAATCCATCTCACTGAGGGTCTTCCTCTTTTTCACTGACCCTCTATTTTACCAAGCATGATGTCCTTCTCCTCAAAGTAGCAGGTGACCCAAACAGCTAAGTATGTGACCACTAGCCAAAAGGTTGATGGTTTGAACCCATCCAGACACTCCTCAGAAGATAGTACTGGCAATCTGCTTCTGAAAGATCGTATCCTGAAAAACCTATAGAACAGTTCTACTCTCCACGCATGGTGTCACCATGACTCAGAATCAACGGCAACTAACAACAACAACTTAGGGAATAGTAAAAAGTTTAGTCTATTCAGATTTTTCATGTTGACTTCATACGTACAAAAAAAAATCCACATCAAGGATTTCTGCTGAATATACATCGTATAACCAGATAGCAGTTTTGTTTTTTTTAACCAGTTTGTTCTATGCTTTAAAAAAAAAAATTTAGACTAAATGTATTTCTTCATGATCAAAACAAATGAAGGAGATTTTAGATGCATTTATTCGTTTAAAATAGCTAAACATAAGTAATGTCTAACCTCAACACATCTTTATTCTGAGAAACTGAGTTTGGAGGCTAAATTACCTGCATGAGTGCCTTTACTCACATAGAATAAGTGTGAGGCTTTACAGCTTAACAGGTAATAATTGCCATGCAATTCTCTAATAAAAATTATGACACCTCAATTGGAGAGTGAGAATTAGGACACCTAGAAGTAATCAGAATGTGTATTTTTATTTTAATTTTCAATTTAAGATGCCATACTACCATTGTTTATTGTTAGAAAAGTTGCTTGGAAAATGCTTTGATCACATTTCTTCATAATGTAGTGGGCTCTTCCATAATCAAACTTCGTCTTTTTATGAGTCAAGAGCAAGCACTACAAGATATCAGAGACAGCATCCTGAACTTCTTTTAGAAATAAGAAAGAAAAATAGGAGAATTAAACAAAATGCCCTTTTAGAGAAACAAAACAATCTGCCTACCCTTCTAATTTTTATGACAACCTCAGATTTGTGCCCTACTGTGGTGGCTTGCACACTGCTGTGATACTGGAAGCAATGCCACCAGTATTTCAAATACCAGCAGTGTCACCCATGGTCGACAGGTTTCAGTGGAGCTTCCAGACTAGGAAGAAAGGCCTGGCGATATACTTCCAAAAAATCGGTCAATGAAAACCTATGAACCACAATGGTGTGATCCCATTGTGCATGGGATGCCCATGAATTGAGGGCCCACTTGGTGGCAGTTAATAATAACAAAGCCTTAAAAGGGGAAATTTCAGGCAGTTTCCTTTTCCATCACAGTGTGTGAAATAAACATTCAGAAAACCGCCTCTGCACTGTTTCAGTCATAGCGCATGTGTCCTTGGTTTAAGGTAAAATTATACTACGGTGTTGAACTGCCAGAGGTAGACAGTGGGACACTAGGTTGAGAATGAGAGAGATAGACTCAATCAGCTACAGGGCTGCCCTCAGTGAGGTGTCTAGGTCCAAGAGTCACAGTGTTTTACAGGGGAAAGCGGACTCAGGTTTTGATCTATGCTGGTATTAACTTCCAGGGCAGTGTGGTCTGGCGAGTGGGTGTGGTCACAAGCCTGTTTGCCTTGAGGTTCATGCCTTGCTCTTTCTCTCTACCCTCCCCTCTTCTCAGTAGGCAGGATCCACCCTGCAGGCTGCATAGTATAGGTTACTGGTCTCTGGCTTCTTGTTGGCTTGAGCCATTGTGAAGCATCTTCAAGAGATCTTATTGTGGAAAGAAGGGAGGGGGCTGGGTAATGTCCCTTCTACTCTCTGCCACAGGCAGGGTATCCAGCCAGGGCTGCATCTTTACCAAGCTCTCATTCCGCCAGGACTGCACTGCCATGATTCCAGCTTCTACTGAGCGATCCTGTCCCTGGAGTCTGCTAAAACCATCTCCTCCGTTAGTGAGTCTATCCCAGGCCCTCTAGCATGTAGCTTTCTGTGACAAATTGGTTGGCTCCACATCTCCAATTTGGTTTTTCAGCACTCCTATCATCTGTGGAAACCCTGATGGCATATGGTTAAGAGATACGGCTGCTAACCAAAAGGTTGGCAGTTCAAATCCACCAGGTGCTCCTTAGAAACTCTATGGGGCAGTTCTACTCTGTCCTATAGGGCCGCTATGAGTCGGAATCTACCTGACAGCAGTGGATTTGGTTTTGTTTTGTTTTGTTTTTATCATCTAATCAATTCCATGGATTAAATTTTATTGGTTTTACTCTTTAGAACAGTTTTCATTTTCTTGACTGATAAAGTATGACACCCATCCTTGGTCTTGGTTTTCTGGAGCAAGCAGAGGACAAAGATGCCAAGTGAACAGAGACTCCTATGGCTCCACTCTCTGATTCCTTTCTAGTTTCCTGAAACATTCCACTGGTTTTCTTTGTGGATGCCAGCTTACAGCAAACGTAAGTCCTAAACTCTTAATGTTCTCCCTCTAAAAACAGGAGAAACTCTCTCTAACCGTAGGATGAGGTCTAGTCTTTCCCGAGACGATGTATCCCCATATACGCCCCAGATCATCAATGGCAGGTAATGCTTATTTGGAGGTTCTTAATCCAGGTATCTTTTGTAACTGACTGTGGAAGAGTTTTCCCAAAAACCTTGCAAAGTAGCAATCTAGGGTTTTAACAGCTGTGATAATCCTCATTTGTTCCAGCAGGGAAGGTCTTGGAGGGGTCACCAAAAAAAAAAAAATCTGTTTTCAGCCCTCTGGCCTAAGGAGATGAGCAACCAATTCTACTTCCTACTCCTCTTTTATCAGCTTCAATTACCAGTTGCCTTCCTGTAGATTGCAACTCATGGTGGCCCCATGTATGTCATAATAGAATAGTGGTCCATACGGATTTCAATGGCTGATTTTCCAGAAATAGATCACCAGGCCCTTCTTCTGAGGTCCTTCTGGGTGTACTCAAACCTCTAAACTTTGGGTTAGTAGCCAAGCTTCAAAAAAACCAAACCCATTGCTGTCGAGGTGATTCTAACTCATAGCAACCCTGCAGGACAGAGTAGGGTTTCCAAAGGGTTTCCAAGGAGTGGCTGGTGGATTTGAACCAGCCAAATTTTGGTTAGCAGCCAAGCTCTTAATCGCTGTGCCACCAGGACTCCAAACATCAATTGTATTTAATAAATGATTCTATAGCATAAAAATGCGTGTTTTTGTCTTTGCCACTAGAGTGTAAACTCCTCAAGGGCAGGAACCAACATGCACACTGTCTCTGTAGTACCCATAGCACTTATAGTGGTTCCTCACACATTGTAGAAGCTCAATGAGTAGTTGTTGGCTCCAGGAAAGTTGGGCCAGTCTTCTGTTGAGACACTGGGTGAGAAAGGCTGGCCTAATTTAACCCCAAGGACTAGCTTGAGCATGCAGGTGTATCTGATTTAATTTTGCTTACCTTCCCTGAAAAATGACTTACCAGGCAGAACTTCACATGTTGCGCTTATGGGAATACATTTTTCACTGGCTCCAGTTCACATGGTTTTAAATAGCGTGTCGTTTTGCTACGAACTTTATTTTCCTTTGAAACTCCACGAACGCGAAACCATCTGAATCAAATCAGAGGCAAGTGTTCGGGGTGCTGTGCTTGCTCCTTTTGGCCCATGTCACTTGTGAAACTGAATTTCACATTGATTTAAATCAACCCCCATCTAGGATTGACGTTTTCCTCTGACGGGCTTTCAGGTGCCTCCAATACCAGCTATTTGGGGAGAAAATCAAGTAATCTTCAAGAATGTTCTGCTTTTATTCCTTAGAAGCAAATTATTTTCTTTGGCAATTATAAATATATGAGTATATGCGTTGTATGTAATGGGTTGTGTGCGTATTCACACACACACACACACACACAGAGCATCCTCTTAGTTCACTGTAGTTCATATGGACCGTAATAATAGGCCGGTTTGGGAATTTTACATCTGCTTTAGCATTAGCAAAAAACGTGAGGATAAAGTTTTCCACTACCGCATCCACTACTATTAGGGTGTGAGAGCTTCCAGTGCGGTTGGCACACGAGAGGCAAGAAACACTTGTTCCAGCTTCAACTTGAACTGAACCCAGCCTAAGCATGGCCTTCCCCCACCCCCTTTATTTTTGCAAGATTCACACAGCTCTGGAAAACAGATTCATTTACAACTATAGCATATCTTCCTTAATCATTCCTATTTTTTCATTCAAACTCTACCTCAGAAAACCCATCTCTATCATAAATGACCCAGGATTGAGTATTCAGATGCCAGACAAGCGATGAATAACGCCATTTCTCTCCTGCACTCCAGAGAACGGCCCCGTTAGAGGGAGGCCTGCTGAATTCGTTTTAGAAGCACCCACATTTCAAATACACCCCTTTGTATACAAACAAAAGTGGAAATATCTCTTATGACAGCCACTTAGGGGAAATTATGAAAAATATGGATGCAACGATGCAAATGATAACATACATTAAAATACAGACGCCTGTGAGAAATCAACATGTTTGGTTTAGTTCCAGGATGGGCAATCACGCAGGGAAAAAACTGAAATCCAGTCCCTTTGTCCTCTGCTCTTCAGGCCATTTTTATTGTCTGGGGAGAAGGAGAGACGCTGAGGCTCTCTGCAGGCAGGCTGGCGTGGCAGCACTCAGCAGATCACCAGGTGACTTCTCTAGTTGCCATCGACAGCTCTGCCTGGGTATTCAGGGTGCAGGCTCACACTACAAAACAATGATCACATCAACTGAGTGTCTGCTACGTGCCAGGCGCTTTGTAAGCTTAGTGATATTACCAATCAGCTTAATTTTCTAGGCGCTAGCCATCCTCATAGGAGCTCTGGTGGCACAGTAATTGAGAACTTAGCTGCTAACCAAAAGGTAGGCAGTTCAAATCCACCAGCCACTCCTTGAAAAACCCTATGGGGCAGTTCTACTCTGTCCTATAGGGTCACTATGAGCCAGAATGGACTCCACAGCAATAGGTATTTGGAACCACCCTCCAAGAAGCTCTGGTGGTGCAGTGATGAAGTGCTCAAACACTCCATTTCTAACTGAAAAGTGGTGGTTCTAGCCCACCGGCCGCTCCACAGGAGAAAAATGTGTCAGTCTGCTGCCATAAAGACTACAGCCTTGGAAACTCTATGAGGCAGTTCTACTCTGTCCTATAGGGCCACTATAGTCAGAATCAATGGCAATGGGTTTGATTTTTTTTTTTTTTTAATCATTCTCCTTTTTGTATGTGGTTGTCCAGTCTGCCCCCAAATCATGGAGACCCCATGCACAGCTTAATAAAATGATGTCTGGTCCTGCACCATCCCCGGGGTCATTTGAGGGTTGGACCAGCATGATTTTTCATTGGCTGATTTTCAGAAGTAGATCACTAGGCCTTTCTTCCCAGTCCATCGTGGTCCACTGAAGCCTGTTGAACACTACAGCAACATGCAAGCCTCCGCTGACAGACGGAGTATGGCTGTACAGGAGGGGCATGGGCTGGGCATTGAACCTCGGTCTTCTGCATGAAAGGTGAGAATTCTACTGCGGCTCCCTCTTTTTCTTATAAGGAAGCAAAAATTGAGCAAAAGCAAGCAACTTGCCCCCCAGTCACAGAACTAGTAAGTGACAGGTCAAGTTACCAATTCTACATCTGGCCTACTCCAATGTTCAAAATTTTTCCCACTACTACACCCTGGAGGAACAAAACACCAGGGCTTTTTCCTTTAATGTTTCTACTTTGCCACCTGTTATGGATTGAACTGTGATCCCCAAAAATACATGTTGTAAATCCTAACCTCTATGCCTGTGGTAGAGCTCTGGTAGCACAGCAGTTAAGAACTCGGCTACTAACTAAAAGGTTGGCAGTTCAAATCCACCAGCCGCTTCTTGGAAACCCTATGACGTAGTTCTGCTCTGTCTGATGAGGGCCACAGTGAGTCGGAACCTACTCAAAGGCAATGGGTTTGGTTTTTGGTATATATCTGGTTATAATCCCATTTGAGAATGGGTAGCCTTTGTATCTTAACGAAACAGGATTCGTGCAAAAAAAAAAAAGTTTGCCTTAAATCAATCTCTTCAGAGATATAAGAGAATAAACAAGCAAGCTAGAGAAGCAGAGAGGGGGAAGAGAGATGCCAAGCCACATGAAGTTGCCCAGGAGCAGGAGCTCAAAACGGCAAAGACCTTCCCCCAATGCAGAGAGAAAAAGTCTTTCCCTAGAGGCAGCACTCTAAATTCAGACTTCTAGCCTCCTAAACTGTGAGAAAATAAATGGGTTTGTTAAAGCCACCCCTTGTGGTATTTCTGTTACGGAAGCCCTAGGTAACCAGGGCACTACCTATTTCTTGGACATTGCAGGTGCCTGCACGTCTCCTGACCCATTATATATCCAAGCCACTGAGTTTCTCATGTTTCAGCTGCTGATCAAGAGAGTGTACTATGCCATTCGACTTCAGTGAGTAGCGTCTGGGGTCTTAAACACCTGTGACCAGCTGTCTAGGACAATCCACTGGTCTCACCCCTTCAGGAGCAAGAAAAAATGAAGAAAACTAAAGATACAAGGGAAAGGACTAATGGACCACATCTACCACGGCCTCCGCCAGATGGAGTCCAGCACAACAAGATGGTGCCCAGCTACCACCACTGACTGCTCTGACAGGGATCACAATAAAGGGTCCTGGACAGAGCTGGAGAAAAATGTAGAACAAAATTCTAGCTCAAAAAGAAAGTCCAGGGGGGGCGGAGCCAAGATGGCGGACTAGGCAGATGCTACCTCGGATCCCTCTTACAACAAAGACACGGAAAAACAAGTGAATCGATCACATACATAACAATCTACGAACCCTGAACAACAAACACAGATTTAGAGACGGAGAACGAACTAATACGGGGAAGCAGCGATTGTTTCCAGAGCCTGGAGCCAGCGTACCAGTCAGGTACGGCACAAGCACAGAGACCTGCTCCACCCTCCTGAACTAACCCCGGGAGGGGGACCAGCCGGTTCCACGGGCGGCATGGGATGCAGCCGGTAGGAGAAGTCCCTGGGAGGCAGTGACTGGTCTTGGAGCAGAAAGAGCAGCATCCGAGCCGGGGAACCGTCCCGCAGGGATTTGGACTGGACGCAGGTACGCCATAAACACGGAGAGTTGCTCCACCCCCCTGAACTAACCCCGGGAAGGGGACCAGCCGGGTTGCGTGGGCGGCGTGGGACGCAGCCGGTAGGAGAAGTCCCCGGGAGGCAGCGACTGGTATCGGAACGGGGAGAACAGCGTCCCAGCCGGGACACTCGGTCACGGCACAAGCACGGGGAGCTGCTCCACCCATCTGAACTAACCCCGGGAGGAGGCCCAACTGGTTCTCGGAGGGGGCACGGCTACGCGGCTGAAGGGACGAGAAGTCCCTGGGAGGCAGCGACTGATTTTGCAGTCGAGAGTGCACCGTCCCAGTAGGGGAGCCTTGACGCTGGGCGTGGGGCTGGAAGCGGAGGATCTGACCGTGACTCCAGCGGGCCAGACCCCCCGGGGGCAATCTCCACACAGCCAGCACACATAGGCGACGCGCCCGTGGGAATCTCAGATATAATAGTCATTCCAAGCAAGACAAGCAACTCTGGCTATATTCTGAGGTGCTACTCTCCTATCTCTCTGTTCCCTCCCCCACCCTCCCCAGGCGGCTTCATTAACATCTGAATAGCCTAAGCCAGAGGGAGAACTCTGATAGGGATCTGACTGCATTTTTTTTTTTAGCGGATTTTCTGGAAAAACTAGTTTCCCAGTGATGGCTCAGAGACAACAATCCATATCAAACCACTTAAAGAAGCAGACCGTGACAGCTTCTCCAACCCCCCAAACAAAAGAATCGAAACCTTTCCCAAATGAAGATACAATCTTGGAATTATCAGATACAGAATATAAAAAACTAATTTACAGAATGCTTAATGATATCACAAATGAAATTAGGATAAATGCAGAAAAAGCCAAGGAACACACTGATAAAACAGTTGAAGAACTCAAAAAGATTATTCAAGAACATAGTGGAAAAATTAATAAGTTGCAAGAATCCATAGAGAGACAACATGTAGAAATCCAAAAGATTAACAATAAAATAACAGAATTAGACAATGCACTAGGAACTCAGAGGAGCAGACTCGAGCAATTAGAATGCAGACTGGGACATCTGGAGGACCAGGGAATCAACACCAACATAGCTGAAAAAAAATCAGATAAAAGAATTAAAAAAAATGAAGAAACCCTAAGAATTATGTGGGACTCTATCAAGAAGGATAACCTGCGGGTGATTGGAGTCCCAGAACAGGGAGGGGGGACAGAAAACACAGAGAAAATAGTTGAAGAACTCCTGACACAAAACTTCCCTGACATCATGAAAGACGAAAGGATATCTATCCAAGATGCTCATCGAACCCCATTTAAGATTGATCCAAAAAGAAAAACACCAAGACATATTATCATCAAACTCGCCAAAACCAAAGATAAACAGAAAATTCTAAAAGCAGCCAGGGAGAAAAGAAAGGTTTCCTTCAAGGGAGAATCAATAAGAATATGTTCTGACTACTCAGCAGAAACCATGCAGGCAAGAAGGGAATGGGACGACATATACAGAACACTGAAGGAGAAAAACTGCCAGCCAAGGATCATATATCCAGCAAAACTCTCTCTGAAATATGAAGGCGAAATTAAGATATTTACAGACAAACACAAGTTTAGACAATTTGCAAAAACCAAACCAAAGCTACAAGAAATACTAAAGGATATTGTTTGGTCAGAGAACCAATAATATCAGATATCAGCACAACACAAGGTCACAAAACAGAACGTCCTGATATCAACTCAAATAGGGAAATCACAAAAACAAACAAATTAAGATTAATTAAAAAATAAATAAATAAAAATACACATAACAGGGAATCATGGAAGTCAATAGGTAAAAGATCACAATAATCAAAAAGAGGGACTAAATACAGGAGACATTGAACTGCCATATGGAGAGTGATACAAGGCGATATAGAACAATACAAGTTAGGTTTTTACTTAGAAAAATAGGGGTAAATAATAAGGTAACCACAAAAAGGTATAACAACTCTATAACTCAAGATAAAAACCAAGAAAAACGTAATGACTCAACTAACATAAAGTCAAGCACTATGAAAATGAGGATCTCACAATTTACTAAGAAAAACGCCTCAGCACAAAAAAGTATGTGGAAAAATGAAATTGTCAACAACACACATAAAAAGGCATCAAAATGACAACACTAAAAACTTATTTATCTATAATTACCCTGAATGTAAATGGACTAAATGCACCAATAAAGAGACAGAGAGTCACAGACTGGATAAAGAAACACGATCCATCTATATGCTGCCTACAAGAGACACACCTTAGACTTAGAGACACAAACAAACTAAAACTCAAAGGATGGAAAAAAGTGTATCAAGCAAACAATAAGCAAAAAAGAAGAGGAGTAGCAATATTAATTTCTGACAAAATAGACTTTAGACTTAAATCCACCACAAAGGATAAAAGAAGGACACTATATAATGATAAAAGGGACAATTGATCAGGAAGACATAACCATATTAAATATTTATGCACCCAATGACAGGGCTGCAAGATACATAAATCAAATTTTAACAGAATTGAAAAGCGAGATAGATACCTCCACAATTATAGTAGGAGACTTCAACGCGCCACTTTCGGAGAAGGACAGGACATCCAGTAAGAAGCTCAACAGAGACACGGAAGATCTAATTACAACAATCAACCAACTTGACCTCATTGACTTATACAGAACTCTCCACCCAACTGCTGCAAAATATACTTTTTTTTCTAGCGCACATGGAACATTCTCTAGAATAGACCACATATTAGGTCATAAAACAAACCTTTGCAGAATCCAAAACATCGAAATATTACAAAGCATCTTCTCAGACCACAAGGCAATAAAACTAGAGATCAATAACAGAAAAACTAGGGGAAAAAAATCAAATACTTGGAAAATGAACAATACCCTCCTGAAAAAAGACTGGGTTATAGAAGACATCAAGGAGGGAATAAGGAAATTCATAGAAAGCAACGAGAATGAAAATACTTCCTATCAAAACCTCTGGGACACAGCAAAAGCAGTGCTCAGAGGCCAATTTATATCAATAAATGCACACATACAAAAAGAAGAAAGAGCCAAAATCAGAGAACTGTCCCTACAACTTGAACAAATAGAAACTGAGCAACAAAAGAATCCATCAGGCACTAGAAGAAAACAAATAATAAAAATTAGAGCTGAACTAAATGAATTAGAGAATAGAAAAACAATCGAAAGAATTAACAAAGCCAAAAGCTGGTTCTTTGAAAAAATTAACAAAATTGATAAACCATTGGCTAGACTGACTAAAGAAAAACAGGAAAGGAAACAAATAACCCGAATAAGAAATGAGAAGGACCACATCACAACAGAACCAAATGAAATTAAAAGAATCATTTCAGATTATTATGAAAAATTGTACTCTAACAATTTTGAAAACCTAGAAGAAATGGATGAATTCCTGGAAAAACACTACCTACCTAAACTAACACATTCAGAAGTAGAACAACTAAATAGACCCATAACAAAAAAAGAGATTGAAACGGTAATCAAAAAACTCCCAACAAAAAAAAGCCCTGGCCCGGACGGCTTCACTGCAGAGTTCTACCAAACTTTCAGAGAGGAGTTAACACCACTACTTCTAAAGGTATTCCAAAGCATAGAAAATGACGGAATACTACCCAACTCATTCTATGAAGCCACCATCTCCCTGATACCAAAACCAGGTAAAGACATTACAAAAAAAGAAAATTATAGACCTATATCCCTCATGAACATTGATGCAAAAATCCTCAACAAAATTCTAGCCAATAGAATCCAACAACACATCAAAAAAATAATTCACCCTGATCAAGTGGGATTTATACCAGGTATGCAAGGCTGGTTTAATATCAGAAAAACCATTAATGTAATCCATCACATAAATAAAACAAAAGACAAAAACCACATGATCTTATCAATTGATGCAGAAAAGGCATTTGACAAAGTCCAACACCCATTCATGATAAAAACTCTTACCAAAATAGGAATTGAAGGAAAATTCCTCAACATAATAAAGGGCATCTATGCAAAGCCAACAGCCAATATCACTCTAAATGGAGAGAACCTGAAAGCATTTCCCTTGAGAACGGGAACCAGACAAGGATGCCCTTTATCACCACTCTTATTCAACATCGTGTTGGAAGTCTTAGCCAGGGCAATTAGGCTAGACAAAGAAATAAAAGGTATCCGGATTGGCAAGGAAGAAGTAAAGTTATCACTATTTGCAGATGACATGATTATATACACAGAAAACCCTAAGGAATCCTCCAGAAAACTACTGAAACTAATAGAAGAGTTTGGCAGAGTCTCAGGTTATAAAATAAACATACAAAAATCACTTGGATTCCTCTACATCAACAAAAAGAACACCGAAGAGGAAATAACCAAATCAATACCATTCACAGTAGCCCCCAAGAAGATAAGATACTTAGGAATAAATCTTACCAAGGATGTAAAAGACCTATACAAAGAAAACTACAAAGCTCTACTACAAGAAATTCAAAAGGACATGCTTAAGTGGAAAAACATACCCTGCTCATGGATAGGAAGACTTAACATAGTAAAAATGTCTATTCTACCAAAAGCCATCTATACATTTAACGCACTTCCGATCCAAATTCCAATGTCATATTTTAAGGGGATAGAGAAACAAATCACCAATTTCATATGGAAGGGAAAGAAGCCCCGGATAAGCAAAGCACTACTGAAAAAGAAGAAGAAAGTGGGAGGCCTCACCTTACCTGACTTCAAAACCTATTATACAGCCACAGTAGTCAAAACAGCCTGGTATTGGTACAACAACAGACACATAGACCAATGGAACAGAATTGAGAACCCAGACATAGATCCATCCACGTATGAGCAGCTGATATTTGACAAAGGACCAGTGTCAATTAACTGGGGAAAAGATAGCCTTTTTAACAAATGGTGCTGGCATAACTGGATATCCATTTGCAAAAAAATGAAACAGGACCCATACCTCACACCATGCACAAAAACTAACTCCAAGTGGATCAAAGACCTAAACATAAAGACTAAAACGATAAAGATCATGGAAGAAAAAATTGGGACAACCCTAGGAGCCCTAATACAAGGTATAAACAGAATACAAAACATTACCAAAAATGATGAAGAGAAACCCGATAATTGGGAGCTCCTAAAAATCAAACACCTATGCTCATCTAAAGACTTCACCAAAAGAGTAAAAAGACCACCTACAGATTGGGAAAGAATTTTCAGCTATGACATCTCCGACCAGCGCCTGATCTCTAAAATCTACATGATTCTGTCAAAACTCAACCACAAAAAGACAAACAACCCAATCAAGAAGTGGGCAAAGGATATGAACACACATTTCACTAAAGAAGATATTCAGGCAGCCAACAGATACATGAGAAAATGCTCTCGATCATCAGCCATTAGAAAAATGCAAATTAAAACTACGATGAGATTCCATCTCACACCAGCAAGGCTGGCATTAATCCAAAAAACACAAAATAATAAATGTTGGAGAGGCTGTGGAGACATTGGAACTCTCATACACTGCTGGTGGGAATGTAAAATGGTACAACCACTTTGGAAATCTATCTGGCGTTATCTCAGTTAGAAATAGAACTACCATACAACCCAGAAATCCCACTCCTCGGAATATACCCTAGAGATACAAGACCCTTCATACAAACAGATATATGCACACCCATGTTTACTGCACTTCTGTTTACAATAGCAAAAAGTTGGAAGCAACCAAGGTGTCCATCAACGGATGAATGGGTAAATAAATTGTGGTATATTTACACAATGGAATACTACGCATCGATAAAGAACAGTGATGAATCTGTGAAACATTTCGTAACATGGAGGAACCTGGAAGGCATTATGCTGAGCGAAATTAGTCAGAGGCAAAAGGACAAATATTGTATAAGACCACTATTATAAGATCTTGAGAAATAGTAAACCTGAGAAGAACACATACTTTTGTGGTTACAAGGGAGGCAGGGAGGGAGGGTGGGAGAGGGTTTTTTTATTGATTAATCAGTAGATAAGAACTGCTTTAGGTGAAGGGAAAGACAACACTCAATACATGGAAGGTCAGCTCAATTGGACTGGACCAAAAGCAAAGAAGTTTCCGGGATAAAATGAATGCTTCAAAGCTCAGCAGAGCAAGCGCGGGGGTCTGGGGAACATGGTTTGCGGGGACTTCTAAGTCAATTGGCAAAATAATTCTATTATGAAATTATTCTGCATCCCACTTTGAAATGTGGCATCTGGGGTCTTAAATGCTAACAAGTGGCCATCTAAGATGCAGCAATTGGTCTCAACCCACCTGGAGCAAAGGAAAATGAAGAACACCAAGGCCACACGACAACTAAGAGCCCAAGAGACAGAAAGGGCCACATGAACCAGAGACCTACATCACCCTGAGACCAGAAGAACTAGTTGGTGCCCGGCCACAATCGATGACTGCCCTGACAGGGAGCACAGCAGAGGACCCCTGAGGGAGCAGGAGATCAGTGGGATGCAGACCCCAAATTCTCATAAAAAGACCAAACTTAATGGTCTGACTGAGACTGGAGGAATCCCGGCGGCCGTGCTCCCCAGACCTTCTGTTGACACAGGACAGGAACCATCCCCGAAGACAACTCATCAGAAATGAAAGGGACTGGTCAGCGGGTGGGAGAGAGACGCTGATGAAGAGTGAGCTAATTATATCAGGTGGACACTTGAGATTGTGTTGGCAACTCTTGTCTGGAGGGGGGATGGGAGGATAGAGAGAGAGGGAAGCAGGCAAAATTGTCAAGAAAGGAGAGACTGAAAGGGCTGACTCAAGAGGGGGAGAGTAAGTGGGAGTAGGGAGTGAGATGTATCTAAACTTATATGTGACAGACTGATTGGATTTGTAAACGTTCACTTGAAGCTTAATAAAAGTTATTAAAAAAAAAAAAGAAAACCCTATGGAGCAAAGTTCTACTCTAACACATATGGGGTCACCATGAGTCAGAGTGGAAAAAAAAAAAAAAAGAAAGTCCAGACTTACTGGCCTGACAGAGACTTGAGAAACCCTGAGAGTATGGCCCCTGGAAACCCTTTCAGCTCAGTAATGAAGTCACTTCTGAGGTTCACCCTTCAGCCAAAGATTGGACAGGCCCAGAAAAACAAAATGAGACTAAAGGGATGTACCAGCCCTGGGGCAGGGACTAGGTGGCAGAAAGGAGCAGGAAAGCTGATAATAGGGAACCCAAGGTTAAAAGGGAGAGTGTTGACATGTTGTGGGGTTGTTAACTGTTATCATAGAACAGTCCATGTACTGACTGTTTAATGAGAAACTAGCTTGTTCTGTAAACCTTCATCTAAAGTACAATAAAAAATTTAAAAAAAAAAAAAGTGTACTATGCTTAAGGAGAAAATCACCAGATATGAAAAAAGCAAGTCTTTATTAACAACAAAAAAAGGAGGGAGAGTGGGGAGTATGCCTCCAAGGAATGAAAATGAAGAATAAAGCCTCCCTACTCAGTGTGTGTGTGTGTACTCAGAGTAAGGCCCTTGGGCCAGCAGCACCTGCACCACTGGGAGCACCTTGGGCCCCACGCCAGATCTACTGGACCAGAATCTGCTTTTTACCAACAGCTCCAGGCAATTCTCATGCACATTCAAATTAGAGAAGCAAATGAGATGGATGGTTAATCTTGGTTTGTGTCTCAGAAAATGAGAGAAGAGAGGAAAGTACTGTCAAAGGACATTGTTGAAATACTATTTCAGGAGAATGATTCTTCAGGGTCCCTAGGTGGCACGAACAGTCAGCATGTTAAACTGCTGACAGAAAGGTTGGTGATTCGAATCAACCCAGAGGCACCTCAGAAGAAAGGCTTGGTGATCTACTTCTGAAAAATCATCCTTTGAAAATCCTGGAGCACAGTTATACTCTGACACACGCGGAGTCGCCATGAGTAGGATTCAACTCCATGGCTACTGGTTTGGGTTTTTTTTGGTTGGAAGCTACAGAAGGAGCAGAGAAGAGGGTCGCCATGAGTTGGGGCTGACTGGACAGCAGCTAACAACGACAACAGGCAGAAAATGAATGTCTTCCCCAGCTAAGAGTAAGAATTGAACTAAGAGATGGGCAGGTACCTGGAATGATCAAGAAAGAGGGATCAGGAGAAGACCCAGAACCACTGTAGGAAGGAAAAGCTAAAAGTGGGTCCAAAATCAGAGGAACTCTAAAAGTCGAACACATGACAAAGAACAGAGGGAGTCTTGTGGGTGCGACAGGGGAAGGGAGATGTCTCTGGGACTGGGAATACCCAGAAGCATGAGGGAAGGGCTAGACACAGAGCAAGACCCTTGGTTACCACTATCTGCGGCAAAGGCCATTTATTAATTCCTGTTAAGCACATTCTGTCCTATTAATTGTTTTCCAAAGGTATTAAATTGAGAGTTCTTACAAAGGGGAAGCCCTAAACTGCCCAGCAGCTTTTTTCCCTCCAGGTGCTCTAGGTCATGGCTCAGGATGGATTAGCCCCCTCCAAAAGACACAGACCTGACTCACGTTGGACCCTGTCACTTGCTGAGCTTTGGGCAGTTGCTCAACACACCCAAGAAGATGAGTAACATAAAGTAAGAGAAAAATGATTGGTTCCAGCTGAGACTTGGAACTAGAAGTGAAAATGTAAATAGTCTGTTCCAGATGGTAAAAGTTAGAGAAGAAACTTCTCCATCAGAGGCTGGGTTTAGAGACATCTCTGAGAAACAGAAAACTGGGATTAAACACTCAAAGACTGAAAATGGATAAATGGCTTAATGAAGAGCTGAAATCGGTAAGCCGTCACAGCTGCTTTTTTCTAAGAACGTCTACCTCCCTCCCTAGGGACATGATTCTAATCGCCATAATAAATAGTCCACACAGATTCCAATTAAGGGCTATAGCTTCTTTATCTACTTCCTTTCCCATTTGTGGAAATCACATGCCAAAAATCAATAAAATACAGCACAACAAAAAAAAATTGAATCTTTGCCTGGAAATAGTTCAAATGCCTCATGTCCCCTTCAAATGCTTAATTTTGCATCTTTCAAGCAATAGAACAAAGCTTAATGTTGTACATGAGCCTTTATTGAACTGTGAAAAAATAAGTCAAGTCATCCATCCATTTTTAATTCCTCACTTTTCAACTTTGTGCCAATAATTCACTTGAGAGGAAAAATTGAAAAACACACTCTGATAGAAAATCTATGGCAGAGGAAAAAAAAAAAAAAAACCTGTTTTATGGATTAGAGTCATTTCTAAAAACAGTTGGCTGCAATTATTACTCATGAGTTTATTTGGGTTTTTTTTTTTTTTTTTTTGGAATAAGTGTGTGGGGTGGCCGAAAAATAAACAAGTTATCTGTTCCACTGTTAAGATAATGGTTCTAAATAGCCCCACTTTGAAAGCAAATGAGATTGACATATCAACACTTAATATCTGTAACATGAACTGCTAAACAGTGAGGGTCAGAAAAGTCCTCTGGAAATGCTATCTTTCACCCACCTTCCCCCACACATGCACAGCCAAGCTGCCCCTCGAGGGTTTTTTTTTTTTTTTTTTTTTTACAGGAAACACTTGTGGGGCAAATGTAGAGAAGAAAGGAAGGGGGCACGCTCCCAAATCAGCTAAATTTGAAATAAAGCAGAAGTTAAAGTCACTGATACTCTTGTCCCCTTTCCTCCTCTCCATATGTCCATTTTCACAGCCCAGTTCAAAAACAGCAACTTCTCCTGCCTTTCAATTTCTATTTTGTTAATTGCCTGAACTAATAACTTGCTTCCCTTTGGTGATACATATTTTAATGCATATGCATATATGTTCTGGAAAAAGAAGATAGATGTCTTCAGACATTGGCCTGGAGTCTTGACATTAAAGCTAGACTATTTGTTGTAAACTTTTGTTATTGTTTGAAACAGTCTGATTCAAAGAATAAGAGAGATTGGCAGATAAAATGATGTATTTTAAATAGAACCAGAACAGCAGAAATGGCCTACAAGTGCCATCCATACCCTGTCTTCAGGCAGTCAGCCTTGTGAGAGATCTGTTTATAAGTAAGAGAATTCCATCCCTAATAACTACTGGGACGTTGAATTACTAAGGGCAGTCTCAGGATGGCTGCTGGTTCTTCGGAAAGGTTTTATCGTCAAGAGTTTGACCACTACTCATGCACACTCTCCACGGTCGATCATGCATCTCCCAGGGAAACCAAGAATCATTCACTGTATCGAAGATGTTTTTCTCAGAAAGGCAGAGATGAACCCAATGTGTGTCATAAAACAAGCTTCCAGGCCCTTGTCTTGGCTAAACACTCCTATACAGCTGTGGGCTTATGACTCAACTCCATCACATTCCACAATCTCCGGACAACTGGGACGAAGTAAGGAAAATTATGTTGGGAGAAATCGTTTGATGGACTTTACATGTGAACATAGTTATAGTGTTGTAAGCAGAAATGTCACTCCAAATGGAATCTTCAGAGCAGTCTGGGACATCACCTTCCCTGCCATTATAATACGTAGTGTGCCATTATTACTAAGACAGCTCTCTCTGTCTCTCTCTCTCTCTCTCTCTGTCTTTCTCTCTTTCCATCTTTCTGCTTAATTCTCTCTCTCTCTGTATCTTTCCCTTGTTTCTCTTTATTTCTCTTTCTCTGTCTCTCTCTTTTTCTATCTCCCCCATCTCTCTGAAGTAAAATTGTACATGTAACACTTTCACCAATGTTAAAAACAGAGCTATGTGTTTTGTGATATTATTGGCATTGCTTCATCCCACCAATCAGTCATTCCCTCCCTTCAAATTTGATGAGAATCATAAGGGTTCACAAGCTTTAGTTAGAATGGTTGTGTGATATACTCTTGTAGCCGCAATTATTACCCAGATAAAAATAAAAGGGGTTTAAAAATAATAAATAACTTCACCCTTAACTAAATCTAATATGTCCCAGATTCATAAAAGACTATATTTGAAACGATTAAAATTAAGTCACCATAAACATTTGAGCTTCGGAAGTAACAGGCTCACTCCACCTGGAGATGAACAAGCAGACTCCAGTGACAACCCCTCAGGGATGTTTTGGGTATGAGATGAAACTCTAATCTATGTATCTTCAAATTCTGTGAAGCCAGGATTCTAACACATGGGGAAAATGACTGGAAAAAAAAATAAGGGATGAGGAATCTGAAGCAAAGTAATTTAATTTTAAAGAGTCAGGTCAAGAGAAAACGGCATTTTGAAGGACCAAAAGGCAAAAAGAGGAATGTTAACCAGAGTCCATGGTTAACATGAAACAGAGAAGTGCATTCAGAGAGATAAAAGAAATCTTAGAAGCTAACTCAATTCCTTCACTGTATGAGTAACAAAATCGAGGCAGAAAAATGCAGTGATAAGAGCAGAGAGTGAACCCAAGAAAGACACTCCCAGTTCAGTTCTGTCCACCCACAACTTAAGAAAATTCTCCAAAAAAAAAAAAAAAGGTACAGATGGAATCATTATTGAAACCTACTGGTTAATGGGAACCCTGGTAGTGTAGTGGTTAAGAGCTCAACTGCTAACTAAAAGGTTGCTATGAGTCAGAACCAACTCAATGGCATCTAACAAGAGCAACAATAAAAAAAAAAAAATGAAAACTGCATCTTTGTCTATTTATATTTAATTAGAATTACCCAAAACAGATAAATTCCGTGTTAATTCCATGATCCAGGGCACGTATTATCAACTCTATTTTTTACAGAAAGTTCTTACAAAAATGAAAGTTTTCATATCACATTACACATACCTGAATTGAACACCATTTTCTATCAACTTCCAGAAAGTGAGACAGTAAAAAATAAGTTCCTGCTTTGTTAAGATGGCGTCACCATGATGAGGGGTCAAGACTCTGGCTTCTTTCTAAAAACATTCAAATCAAAACTGATTTCCCTCCCAGTTTCTCCCCTACAGTAATCGTGGCTTGGCACAATAGAAACGTGCTAAGACTCTTCTCACTCCCAAAAACATCTTTGAGCAGAGAACATAGTGTATCTTACAAAATATCACACTGACTATATTCTGACAGTCAAACATGTGGTCCTGACATTGGCCGTTGTTTCTTCTTCTCTTTGCAAATTTACAATCTGCCAGGGAATATTTAGAGTCCACAAATTTGCTCCAGTGACACTCTGATGTCAACAAATGTCCTTGGGGATATAATTCCAAAGTTCCCACAAAACCAAATTTCTCATCTTTAGGAAGCTTGTCAGCACCCAGGCTGCAAGTATGGAGGCAGCTGTGCAATGAAATGCTAGGTTCGTGATAGGGCAGCAGGAAAAAAGATGGTAAGAATGTGTTGCTGTTGTTGTTGTTAGGTGCTGTCCAGTCAGTTCCGACATAGCGACTCTATGTACAATAGAACAAAACTCTGACCAGTCCTGCACCATCCTCACAATTTGCTATTTTTGAGCCCATTGTTGCAGGCACTATGTCAATCCATCTTTTTGTGGGTCTTCTTCTTTTCCCTGACCCTATGCTTTACAAGCAGGATATCCTTTTCCAGGGACTGATCCCTCCTGATAACATGTTCAAAGTACAAAAGATGAAGTCACATAATTCTCCTTTCTAAGGAACATTCTGACTGTTCTTCCATGACAGATATGTTTGTTCTTCTGGCAGTCCATGGTATATTTGATATTCTTCACCAACACCGTAATCCAAAGGCATCAATTCTTCTTCACTCTTACTTATTCATTGTCCAGCGTTTACATGCTTATGAGATGATTGAAAAAGCAATGGCTTGTGTCAGGCACACCTTAGTCCTCAAGGTGACATCTTTGCTTTTTCATACTTCAAAGAGATCTTTTGCAAGATTTGGCAAGATTTGCCAATGCAATACATGCTTTGATTTCTTGACTGCTGCTACCACAGGCATTGATTGTGGATCCAAGTAAAAAGGAAATGGTTGACAACTTCAATATTTTATCTGTTTATCCTGACGTTACTTATTGGTCCAGTGTGTGAAGATTTTTGTTTTCTTTATGCTGAGGTGTAGTCCACACTGAAGACTGTAATCTTTGATGTTCATCAGTTAGTGCTTCAAGTCCTCTTGGCTTTCAGCAAGCAAGTTTGTGACATTTGCATATCACAGGTTGTTAATGAGTCTTCCTTCAATCCTGATGCCCAATTCTTCTTCATAAAGCCCAGATTTTCAGACTATTTTATCAGCATACAGATTAAATAAGTACTGTGAAAGGATGCAACCCTGATGCACACCTTTCCTGATTTTATACCATGCAGTATCCCCTTGTTCTATTCGAGCAACTGCCTCCTGGTCTGTGTAGTTTCCTCATGAGCACAATTAAGAGTTCTGGAATTGCCATTCTTTGAAATGTTATCTGTAATTTGTTATGATTCCACACAGTCAAATGTCTTTGTATAGCCAATAAAACACAGGTAAACATCTTTCTGGTATTCTCTTCTTTCAGGCAAGGTTTGCCTGATACCAGCAATGATATCCCTTTTTCCACATCCTCTTCTGAATCTGGTTTGAATTTCTGGCAGTTTCCTGTCTATGTACTGCTGTGACTGTTTTTTACTTATCTTCAGCAAAATTTTACTTGTATGTAGTATTAATTATATTGTCCAATAATTTCTGCATTCTGTCAGCGCACCTTTCTTTGGAATGGACATATATATGGTTCTCTTCCAGTGGATTGGCCAGTTGGGTATCTTCCAGGTTTCTTGGCATAGACAAATGAGGGCTTCCAGCATTGATTCCCTTTGTTGAAACACCTGAATTTGTATTCAGTCAATTCCTGGAGCGTTGTTTTTCACCAATGCTTTCAGTGCAACTTGGACTTCTTCCATCAACAGCATTGGTTCTTGATCATATACTACCTCCTGAAATGGCTGAATGTTGAACAATTCTTTTTCGTGCTGTTTATTCCTTCCATCTTCTTTTGTTGCTCCCTGCATTGTTCAATATTTTACCCACAGAATCCTCTGGTACTCGAGGCTTGAATTTTTCCTTCAGTTCTTTCAGCTTGAGAAATGCTGAGCATGTTCTTCCCTTTTGGTTTTCTATCTGTAGGTTTTTGCACATTTCATTATAATACTTTACTTTGTCTTTTCTAGCTGCCCTTTAAAATCTTCGGTCCAGCTCTTTTACTTCATCATTTCTTCCTTTTGCTTTAGCTACTCTATGTTCCAGAGTAATTTTCAGAGTCTCCTCTGACATCCATTTTGGCCTTTTCTTTCTTTCCTGTCTTTTTAATGACCTCTTGCTTTTTTCATGTATGATGCCCTTGATGTCATTCCACAACTTCTCTGGTTTTCGGTCATTAGTGTTCAATGTGTCAAATCTATTGTTGAGATGGTCTCTAAATTCAGGTGGAATGTACTCAGGGTCATATTTTGGCTCTCGTGGGCTTGTTTTAATCTTCTTCACCTTTAACTTGAACTTACATATAAGCAATTGATGGTCTGTTCTGCAGTTGGTCCCTCACCTTGTTCTGACTGATGATATTGATCTTTTCCATTCTCTCTTTCCACAAATGTAGCCAATTTGATTCCTGTGTATTCCATCTGGTGAGGTCCATGTATATAGTCACCATTTATGTCTTTGAAAATAGGTATTTCCAATGAATAGATCATTGGTCTTACAAAATTCTATTGTGCCATCTCTGGCTTTGTTTCTGTCACCAAGGCGGTATTTTCCAACTACCAATCCTTTGCTTGCAACTTTCACTTTCCAATTACCAGTAATTATCAATGCATCTTGATTGCACGCTTGATCAATTTCAGACTGCAGCAGATGGTAAAAATCTTCAATTTCTGCATCTTTGGCATTAATGATTGGTACATAAATTTGAACAATAGTCATATTAACTGGTCTTACTTGTAGGCATATGGATATTATCCCATCACTAACTGCCTTGTACTTCAGGATGGATCTCGAAATGTTCTTTTTGACAATAAATGCAATACCATTCCTTTTCAATTTGTCATTCCTTGCATAGTAGACAATATAATCATCTGATTCAAAATGACCAATACCAGTCCGTTTCAGTTCACTAATCCCAAAGATACTGATTTTCAAGTGTTCAATTTCATTTTTAACAACTTCCAATTTTTTTATTCACACTTCATACATTGCACGGTCCAATTATTAATGGATGTTTGCAGCTGCCTCTTCTCATTTTGAGTCTTGCCACATCAGCAAATGAAGATCCTGAAAGCTTTATTACAACCAAATCATTAAGGTTGACTCTACTTTGAGGAGGCAGCTCTTCCCCAGTCTTCTTTTGAGTGCCTTCCACCCTGAGGGGCTCACCTTCTGGCACTTTATCAAAACAATGTTCTGCTGCTATTCATGAGATTTTCATGGGCCAATTTTTAGTCTGTCTTAGTCTGGAAGCTCCTCTGAAACCTGTCAACAACATGTGACCCTATTGCTATTTGAAATATCATTGGCATAGCTTCCAGCATCATAGCAGCACACAAGCCACCACAACAAAACAAACTGGCATATAATCCATTTGTCTAAGTGCCACTCTTTGTTTAAAAAAAGAGCAAGAATTGTGAATGAGATTCAACTCTATAACTTATGTATACTTGCCCTCTTAATATCTCCAACTAATGCCCCCTCCCATGTCTTCCTTACTGTGTCATTGGCCAAGGTGGGAAATAATTGCCCTCCACACCCATCACCTCACCTACCTGTCATAGCTCCCTTATTAGAGGAAAAGCATTTCATTTTAACTGAAAATGCAAGTGTTTTATAGGCAGACTTAAAATGCTCACTTTCTGAGGAGCATTTTACATTTTAAAAGACATACTTGTTGATTCATAGGAATGAATTTGTATGCTGGGATTTTGGCTAAGATACCCAAGGGCTCAAAGAACTTCTCAGCACTTTGAAAATTACACTGGATAAACTTTCTCTATAAGCAAATAAGCTTAGCTTGAAGGTAGAGATAAGATGATGGAGATCACATGGCTGTGATCCTTAACCGCCCCCTTCACCAGCAAATTTCCTTTATCTTAAGTATGAAGAATCACTGGCTTAGAGGAAAAGATCCAATGGCAAGAGGCGGCCACTGCCTCATATTCCACGTCCACAAAGAGTAAAAATCATTCACTCACTAATTTTCCTCCCCTCCAAGATCTGAGGAAAATGTGATGGAACTGGTTGTCATGATAATTGAGTGATTCTCCAGGTTTTCTCAGGAAGCATAAGCTTGGACTCTCAGAGGCACTATTTCTTTCTTTGACTTTTAGAAGAAGAATTTTCCCCTTCACAAGCCTACACACCAGACTACACAGCCCTGTGTTTGCACACAGCTTCCAACATGTGGGTGAAAGGTGGCCAGCTGTGGGAGGACGAGTAGTCTGAGTCATGAGCTGTGTCCTCCCACGCTGCACTCTTTGTTGGCTTCTAGTGCGAAGGCCGATGGCAGGAAGTAAAACTTCATCAATACATTGCCTTCACTAAATTGCAAGCTCCCGTGAGGGCAGGGGCAGGAGCTGTAGCTTCAGGAGCTAAGTTAGTGACTGGTTCAATAAATATACGTTGAGTGAATGCATAACGGAAAGAGCCAGTTAATCAATAAATAAACAAATGCAGAAATAGCCCAGACTCAGAGAGAGGGTGGGCTGAACACCTTGAAAGGTATTTTCGTTATGCATGGCGTGCTATTTGGCGCAGTAATTCAACACATCTGCTTGTTGGTTTGCTTTTGGGAAGTGAGATTCTGGAAAAGGCTGTGCATGAGAAATCACAGGAATTATGTTCTGTTGCTGTGATTCATCACCTCTGTGATTTCACTATTAGCCGAACCCAATAAATAGCAACCTTCTAATTTATTCATTATTCCTACTGTTGAAATTATGACAAGGCTCCAATGTAACAGCTTTCCTTTATCATCATTTTGGATAAGCAGAACATTCTTTAGAAGCACATGGATGTGTGGGTGTGGGCCTGTGGTGGTGCATGGTGTGGGGAAAGATCACCGAGGGCTTGGAAAAAGTAATACTTTGAAACTCAAAAGGCAAATTGCACCGATTTCAGCAAATTGGAAATTGATGGTGTGTAACTCCAAAAGGCCTAGCAGTAGCTATTATTTCCATGCAGGCTATTATTAACTGGTGATATTTTTTCTAGTAAACATTCAGTTGCCACAGCAACAAGAGTCGTGTCATATGGGCACAAGTGCTCCTGGCTTTGCCAGAGAAATGGAAGGCTTTTCAAATGAATTTTAGAAAAAGCAAAAAGGCTTGCCAAAAAAACATTTTTAAAATACCAAACAAAATTTTTACCTGAGTAAAAGGGAAGAAGAGAATCCTGATAAAATGGGAACTGAAGGATTTTCATAATACCGCTTCTTTTAAACTGCATCTAGTGGCTTTCCAGCAAGCTCAGAAGTGTCTTTCCACTTCTCTAAGCCCTCCAGCTGTGCTCTGGGTGTCATTCCATGCCCCCTTCTTAGGGGATTATTTATAATGTCAAGTATTGCTTCTAAATACTTGACATTAGCTTCAGTCTCTATGACCTAAGCGCATACTTTATTGTGTCAGTTTTGCAGCTAAAGAAACCAAGGCACATAGACGTTTAGTGGCTCTACTGTTGACTTGGAAGGTTAAGCTACCACTGGAATCCAGTCTTTTGCTACAAGTTTGGCTCACTGCTCTAAGCTGAACTGCCTTTACTCTTTTCTTCACTCTGACGATCATACACGGTTTGACCGGAAAGTTACACGCTGTAATTTCACAGTGATTACATGCTCTTGAAGATCATTTGGTGAGTAAATGTTTTGAAACCAAAGATAATCATTGTTATATGACCATAACCCTTTTTCTTATGCCGTATTCTCCAACAAGATTTTAACCAAGCTAGAGTTACAGTTCA
Organism: Elephas maximus indicus; assembly: GCF_024166365.1. Lineage (NCBI taxonomy): Eukaryota > Metazoa > Chordata > Mammalia > Proboscidea > Elephantidae > Elephas > Elephas maximus. The sequence goes on along the minus strand of NC_064836.1, from coordinate 33,309,525 downwards.
GAGTCTCTGTAGCTGGCCTTAGGCTCTGTTCTGCTTTTCTGAAACGCCAATTCCAGTAGGCTATCTGGAGGTAAAATCTGGAGGTGAATTGCTGTTCTCTGACCTCTGGCATAACGTCTATCCTTTCCATAAAGCATGTATTAAAAAAAAAAAAAAACTGTCATGCATGACTTCTTCTCAAACACGACACGCTAAGATGAATCAGAACAGGGACCCTGCAGAGTAAGACTTTAAAGGCAGAATATCCTGTCTAGAAGCTCTGAAATATCCTCCGGATATCTGGACATTTCAAAAGTCTTCCTTTCTTCTTAGAAACTTTTTGATCTCCTGGTATGTTAGTTATCCAGGGATGCCACGAAAAGTACCCCAAATTGGGTGGATTAAAATAACAGAAATTATTCTGGAGCCTCTTACAGTTCTGTAGGCTAGAAGTCCAAGTTCAGAGTATGGGCATTGTTGATTTCTTCTTAAAATTCTTAAGAATAATCTGTTCCATGTCTGTCTCCTACCTTCCGGTGATGACTGCCAATTCTTTGTGTTCCTTAGTTTGTGATGCATCACTCCAATTTCTGCTTCCCTCTTCATATAGCGTTCTCCCTGTATGTCTGTATTTCTTCTTCCCTTCTTATAATGTCGCCAGTCATATTGGATTAGAGCCCACTCTTATGACCTCATCTGAACTGATTACATCTGCAAAAACCCTATTTCCAAATAAGGTCACATTTCACAAGTACCAGGGGTTAGGACGTCAACATATCTTTGTGGGGGATGCAACGCAACCCATAATACTTGGCTATGTTTTCTCTGGGAATATCTTCAGGTTCAAGCGTCCCCAACTCTAGGTTAGTAGCTCAGAGCTATCTCTACCTAATAACTCTAGCAGCAACTCATAAATGTGGCCTTCTCTGGCTCTATATAGATAACTAAGATGATACTACAGTACAAAAAAAAACTACAGTATAGAGCAGGTAACGGTGCTCTCTGTTCTATATTTTCTATATTTTCAAATCTTCCTGAGAGTTGTATAAAGAGTGATAAAAATTTAGCTTATGTCCTACAAGGGGAATAAGCCTGAATGGCATCCCATGTCATGGAATGTTCCCTCTTTGATAGAAAGGCTATGGATTCTGTGTCAAATCAATCTCCCCCTCCTCCAACTTTAAAATGTCTTGGTAGGACAGTCATCATGGCACAGCCCTCCTTGGACAAGGAGTGGACATACACATGTTGTTGTTAGGTGCTGTCGAGTCAGTTCCGACTCATAGTGACCCTACTCACAACAGAACGAAACACTGCCCGGTCCTGTGCCATCCTTACAATCGTTATGCTTGAGCTCATTGTTGCAGCCACTGTGTCAATCCACCTCGTTGAAGGTCTTCCTCTTTTCCACTGACCCTGTACACTGCCAAGCATGATGTCCTTCTCCAGGAACTCATCCCTCCTGACATGTCCAAAGTATGTAAGATGCAGTCTCGCCATCCTTGCCTCTAAGGAGCTTCCTGGCCGCACTTCTTCCAAGACAGATTTCTTCGTTCTTTTGGCAGTCCATGGTATATTCAATATTCTTTGCCAATACCACAATTCAAAGACGTCAACTCTTCTTCGGTCTTCCTTATTCATTGTCCAGCTTTCACATGCATATGATGTGATTGAAAATACCATGGCTTAGGTCAGACGCACCTTAGTCCTCAGGGTGACATCTTTGCTCTTCAACACTTTGAACAGGTCCTTTGTAGCAGATTTGCCCAACGCAATGCGTCTTTTGATTTCTTGACTGCCGCTTCCATGGGTGTTGATTGTGGATCCAAGTAAAATGAAATCCTTGTCAACTTCAATCTTTTCTCCGTTTATCATAATGTTGCTCATTGGTCCAGTTGTGAGGATTTTTGTTTTCTTTATGTTGAGGTGTAATCCATACTGAAGGCTGTGGTCTTTGATCTTCGTTAGTAAGTGCTTCAAGTCCTCTTCACTTTCAGCAAGCAAGGTTGTGTCATCCGCATAATGCAGGTTGTTAATGAGTCTTCCTCCAATCCTAATGCCCCGTTCTTCTTCATATAGTCCAGCACCTCGGATTATTTGTTCAGCATACAGATTGAATAGGTATGGTGAAAGAATACAACCCTGACGCACTCCTTTCCTGACTTTAAACCAATCAGTATCCCCTTATTCTGTCCTAACTACTGCCTCTCGACCCATGTAAAGGTTTCTCATGAGCACAATTAAGTGTTCTGGAATTCCCATTCTTTGCAGTGTTATCCATAGTTTGTTATGATCCACACAGTCGAATGCCTTTGCATAGCCAATAAAACACAGGTAAACATCCTTCTGGTATTCTCTGCTTTCAGCCAGGATCCATCTGACATCAGCAATGATATCCCTGGTTCCACGTCCTCTTCTGAAACCGGCCTGAATTTCTGGCAGTTCCCTGTTGATATACTGCTACAGCCATTTTTGAATGATCTTCAGCAGAATTTTGCTTGCGTGTGATATTAATGATATTGTTCTATAATTTCCACATTCAGTTGGATCACCTCTCTTGGGAATAGGCATAAATACGGATCTCTTCCAATCAGTTGGCCTGGAAGCTGTCTTCCATATTTCTTGGCATAGATGAGTGAGCACCTCCAGTGCTGCAACTGTTTGTTGAAACATCTCAATTGATATTCCATCAATTCCTGGAGCCTTGTTTTTTGCCAATGCCTTCAGAGCAGCTTGGAATTCTTCCTTCAGTACCATCGGTTCCTGATCATATGCCACCTCTTGAAATGGTTGCATATCGACTAATTCTTTTTGGTATAATGACTCTGTGTATTCCTTTCATCTTCTTTTGATGCTTCCTGCAACATTTAATATTTTCCCCATGGAATCCTTCACTATTGCAACTCGAGGCTTGAATTTTTTCTTCAGTTCTTTCAGCTTGAGAAATGCCGAGCGTGTTCTTCCCTTTTACTTCTCCATCTCCAGCTCTTTGCACATGTCATGATAATACTTTGTCTTCTCGAGAGGCCCTTCGAAATCTTCTGTTCAGTTCTTTTTCTTCATCAATTCTCCCTTTTGCTTTAGCTGCTCGATGCTCAAGAGCAGGTTTCAGAGTTTCCTCTGACATCCATCTTGGTCTTTCCTATCTTTCCTGTCTTTTCAGTGACCTCTCGCTTTCTTCATAGATGGGCATACACATAAATTGACCTAATTCAATGAGTCTCATCCGGTATTTAGGAATTTAGAGAACAACACAAGTTTAGAGGGAAGCATAACTTACTTATTTCATCTGCAATGCTCTGTGAAATTATTAAATATTTTCTTCTTTCCTAAGTTTTCCTGGAGGCTGCTTGGTTTCTAGCCTTTTCAAAACCACGTTCTCCAGACCTTCGTTCTGTGATCTATCTATCCACTCCAAAATCAACTCACTGCTGTCGAGTCGATTCCGACCCCTCGCAACCCTGTAGGACAGAGTAGAACTGCCCCATAAGGTTTCCAAGGAGCGGCTGGTAGATTCAAACTGCCAGTCTTTTGATGAGCACCCAAGCTCTTAACCACTGCACAGCCAGGGCTCACTATGTGTTACATCTCATATATCTCACATAATCCTTGCCACCACTTCTCAGGCAGGTTTTATCAGCCTATCCTTTAACATCAATTCATAAACAAAACAAAATCCTCACAACTGGACCAATAAGCAACATCATGATAAACAGAAAAGATTGTAAGTTGTCAAGGATTTCATTTACTTGAATCCATGGACGCAGCAGTCAAGAAATCAAAAGACTCATTGTGTTAGACAAATCTGCTGCAAAAGATCTCTTTAAAGTATTAAAAACAAAGATGTCACCTTGAAAACTAAGGTGCGCCTGACCCACGCCATGGTGTTGTTAATTTCCTCATATGAATGCGAAAGCTGGACTGTGAATAAGGAAGATCGAAGAAGAATTGATACCTTTGAATTGTGGTGTCGGCAAAGAGTACTGAATATACCATCGACTGCCAGAAGAATGAACAAATCTGTCTTGGGAGAAGTACAACCAGAATGTGCCTTGGAAGCAAGGATGGAGAGGCTATGTCTCACATACTTGGGACATGTTATCAGGAGGGATCAGTCCCTGGAGGAGGACATCATGCTTGGTGAAGTAGAGGGTCAGCAAAAAAGAGGAAGACCTTCGATGAGATGGACTGACATAGTGGCTACAGCAATGGGCTCAAGCATAACAAGGATTGGGAGAATGGCACAGGACCGGGCAGTGTTTCATTCTGTTGTACATAGGGTCACTATGAGTCGGAAGTGACTCGACAGCACCTAACAACAACAACAACATCCTTTAACAGATTAAGAGGGGTGACTTCAGGAGATTGTATAAGCCTTGCGGGTTTCTCTGTAACCCATGTGTATTCTTGCCCCAGGGTATTCCTACCCCTTTCTTCTATGTGTAAACTGAGACCCAAAGGTTTAGAGTCCTCACACAGACACAATCAGTGGTAGACGACAGCAGTACACTTGGGCTATGACTCCTTACCCACCAGACTATCCTGCCCACCCCCAAGTCCCAGAGTAAAGAGCAAAGAGGGAGTATCTTGATGATTGCATCTGCCTTTTGCATTTGACAATAAATTATATTGATCAACTCCCATTTTTCCATAGTCACATGTCACTTTCTTTTTAGATAATACAAAAAAGGCTTACGATTGGAATTTCCTCAATCTGTCACTGATTTCTCAGAATTCTGTCTCACACTTCTGTGGCCATGTGGTGAAGCTCATCTGGAAGGCATAATGTTTCTATTGACTTGCCTTTTTAGTCCATTTTCACTCTTCTGTGTAAAAGCAAAGGTTTTCTGGGCTCGATACTGTTTTTCACTCTTTTTATGGCACTGGTTTTTAGAGACAGAAATGACAGCCGTTTCCATATTCCCATTTTGCAATAAACTTCTTGTCGAAAGTTCCCAAAGAGTTCTCGTTAACTGCTTTTAGTCATTTCTTCCATGCAAATCAGGAGGCCTTGAAATGTTCTGAGCTGCACTTGCGTTGGATTCAATGGCAAAATTAAAAATAATATTGCATTTTTTCAAAGAATGGAAGATACCTTGCAATAACTTCTGGGGGTTGATAACTCTAGCTCATCAGCCTTATCTGAAGGTAGGAAGAGAAAGAGAGAGCACCTCCTTTTGAAGTGAGGAATATGTATCATCTTTAGAACAGATTTGGAAAGAATAATAATTTAGGTTTAACAATCTCTTTTGCTCATTTGAATCTGGTGGATATTATCATGCATGTTTAACTAACGAAATCAAGAGATGATTTAAAAACTGAAGAGACTCAAAATTAAAAGTTAAATCCTCACATGTGTGTGAATGTGTGTCTCTGTGTGTGTGTTTTATCTGAAGGAAGCAAATTCTTCAAATGGACAAACCAGCTTGTATTTCCTTTCATCTGAAACCTGCTTTGGCAGGTTTGGATTGCCCTTACAGAACTCTGGATAAACTACTGAGGTGGGATTTCTGGATTGGCTGCTGGAAACGTGATCCCAAATCTGCCCCCTGATTTCCTGTGTAACTTCGACTCCTTCATCTCTATACCGATTTCCTCATCAGTAACTTTATTCGAGTGTGTGGGGTGCGGGGGGGTGTCACTCAGAGGTCAAGAGGGAGAAGGGGCGGATACAAAGGGATAACTTTTTTTAGAATAGTAAGGAAGATTGCCTGAATATCTCATCAAGGCTGAATGGGCCACACCATTTTGCCAGGAGAATTTATGCTTAAAAACAAAGAAGAGAAAAGGTTTTGTAGGTACAGGCAGTCCTTGGGTTACGAACTAGGTCCGTTCCTAAGCGTGTCTTTAAGTTGAATTTGTAGGTAAGTTGAAACAGGTGCATACAGTTCTTATTTAGCCTTACTACAGGGTTCCTGGAGCCCTGGTGGCACAGTGGTTAAGAGCTTGGCTGCTAACCAAAATGCTGGCAGTTCAAATCCACCAACCGCTCCTTGGAAACCCTATGGAGCAGTTCTATTCTATCCCATAGGGTCATTATGAGTTGGAATCAACTCGATGGCAATGATCAGTTGGTTTTACAGGGTCACTATGAGTGGAAATTAACTCAACAGCAACGGGTTTGGTTTTTTTTTTTTTTTAGTGCAAAAAAGTCTTGAAGCCTTGTCAATGATTTAAAGGCTGCACATGCAGCAAGTGAAAGCAATTGTGATAAAGAATTTGTTGCCAGTAGGGGTTGGTTCAATTGTTTAAAAGTGAGGGCAAATTTACATAACATTAAAGGGCAAGTAGAAACCCTGGTGGTGTAGCGGTTAAGAGCTATGGCTGCTAACCAAAGGTCGGCAGTTCAAATCCACCAGGCGCTCCTTGGGAACAATATGGGGCAGTTCTACTCTGTCCTATAGGGTCACTATGAGTCTGAATCAACTCAACCGCAACGGGTTAAAGGGCGAGTAGGAGTTGTCTGTAAGTTGGGTGTTCAGTAACTGCCTGTGTATCTGTCTATACCCCCTCAAAGCACTGTAGTTCTTCTGTCAACTCTGTTGCTGTTGTTGTTAGTTGCCATCCAGTCACCTCCAACTCAGAGCGACCTCATTTGTAACAGAACCAAACGTTGCCAGATCCTGCACCATCTTACCGATAGTTGGAATGTTCTACGTGCTGAGTAAGAGAGAATTTAGGAGGAATAGTAAATGTTTTTATATATATCCATGACCTTTACTCACCAACTGTAACCACCCAACAATCTGATTGTGAGCCAAGGAGCAAGAGTGAGAATATGATTGAAACGAGGTTAGCTTTCTTTTTTTTCTTACACGATTTATTTTTTGGTTGTCGTTGTTGACAATACGCACAACAAAACATGCACCAATTCAACAGTTTCTCCGTGTTCAGTTCAGTGAGTATTCCCAGAAATTCTGATTTAGTAGCTTTGGTGTGAGGTACAAAAAATTGCATTTTTTTAAAGATGCAGGTGAGATTCTGATCCACAGTTAGAGGTGAGAATCTCTGTTTGACAGTCACATTAAGAAAGTTAGACTCTATTCTTTCAACCTGAAACCAAAAATATCCCCTGAAGACTTCTTAAAACCAAAAGGTAGTTTAGCTTAACTAGTAAAGAATGTCTGTCTTGAGCATTATGCTCTTTTAAGATCTATCTATATGGGATCAAAATGATAACAGCTGCTTGAGAGATTAGATAGGAAACCTAGGGGGCAGTGAGTTTAAGTCAATGCAGGAGGAACAACTTGGAAAAAGAGGGTGAGAATGGCTGCACAACTCGAAGAATGTAATCAATGTCACCAAATGGTACATGTAGAGATCGTGCCATCATTCTTACCCTCCTTTTCTGAGTCATTCCTCCACCATTAACAGAAACACAAAACTCGCTGCTGTACTTGCTGAGGGGATATCACTGAGGACTTTATTATTTTATGACACCTCTTTATGGTCTTACTTTTAATTTATTTTATTTTTATTGTTGTTGAGAATATACCCAGCAAAACAGTTGAGATTGTTGAAGAATGAACTCCATGTCACTGGACTGTACATGCAGAAACTGTTGAACTGGTGCATGTTTTGCTGTGTATATTCTCAACAATGACAACCGAAAGCTAAATTGTATAAGAAAAAAAGAAAGCTAACCTCGTTTCAATCATATTCTCACTCTTGCTTACGGCGACACTATAGGACAGAGTAGACCTGCCCCATAGAGTTTCCAAATAGCTGCTGGTGGATTCAAACTGCCAACCTTTTGGTTAGCAGCCAAGCTCTTAACCACTGTGCCACTAGGCTCCGAAGCTCTGGATAGACTTTGTAAATCTATACCAGAAGCAAAAATCTTGAAAGCAAAGATGATACATAAGCCTGTCCTGGGACCTGAATTACTTCCAGGAGATAAGAAAGGAATTGGAAGAGAAGGAATCTTGAATTGAAGAAATTTAAATACTAATTAGATAAATTTAAATGCAGAGTGATTATGTTAACTTAAATTGGAAAATCAAGCTTTCCTCAACAGAAAGGAAGCTATTATATTTATTTAAGACTTGGTGCAGAGAAATCATTTCAAAAATAACATTTCTGCAGCTGAGAACTTTAACTGTTAAATTACAACCCCCTACACCATTTTCAGAAGCCCTGGTGGCCAGTGGTTAACAGCTATGGCTGAAAAGGTCAGCAGTTTGAATCCACCAGGTGCTCCTTGGAAACTCTGTGGGGCAGTTCCACTCTGTCCTATAGGGTTGCTATGAGTCAGAATTGACATAATGGCAACGGGTTTTTATACCATTTTGACGATGGGCAGAGGCCTTGGAACTCCCCAGAAGGTTATTTCACTACTGCTTCGGCCAACCATATTTCCTTTTCCCCTTTACCGGATAAGCAAACTTGATTCTACAAATTTTATTTGTTTTTCCCCGTAAGACTGGTATTCCAGTATAAAATTTTGGGTTTACAAAGTGCCTTCTTGTAAATTACCTCAGTAATTATTTCCATTTTACCAGTAAGAATCAAGCAAAAGAAAGATGAACAAACTTGCCCCCAGGCAGTAAGTGACACTTGTAGGACTAAAATTCAGACCTGCTGATTCTGGGCATAGTGTGCAATTGAGCCCTGGTGACTTAGTTTTCCACATTGTCCTTTGGTTGGTGTTATTATTGTTAGTTGCTGTCAAGCTGATGCCAAACTCCATGTGTCCCGAGTGGAACTGCACTGTAGGGTTTTTAAGGCTGTCCAGAGCCCCATAGGGTAATATGAGTCAGAACTGACTCCACAACAGGTTTGGTGTTGTTGGTTTTTTTTTTTTTTTTTTTGAAGGCCTGGTGGCACAATGAGTAAGAGCTCAGCTATTAAGCAAAAGTTTGGCAATTCATATTCCACCAGGTGCCCCTTGGAAACCCTATGGGGCAGTTCTGCTTTGTCCTGTAGGGTTACTATGAGTCAGAATCGACTTAACAGCAACGGGTTTGTTTTTGTTTTTTTTAACCTGTCTTCGGAGGCACCTCCAGGTGGGTTCAAACAACCAACCTTTCAGCTAGTAGTTGACTGCTTCAGCATTTGCCCCTCCCTGGGACTGCTTTTCTGAGGAGTGCCTTAGCTTATGAAATAATTGACACAGAGGACTACTTTTCAATGTTCGTTAATTTACTCTACTTGGTGGGTAACAGAGCAATAGTGCAAGGGGCCCAGGTGGAAGTTAGATCCTTGTGTTGCTCTGAGTATGTTGTTGTTGACTTCTGACAATCCATTTTCTTCTATGCAGGCACCACTTTTTCTTGCCAGCTCCGAGCTGTAACTTCCTTTGCCTTGGCATCATTGTTTCTACTGTGGCTCTCCGAATGAGCTTCATCATGCACAGAAAGTCTGTGTCCTGGAATGGAAAGTGGTTTGCCTTGGAGTTCAAGGACTGACTGTGCAGGCTGCCCTCACCACTTCCTCTAAAGGTCAAGTACAAAATGGAATCATTAAAAACTCATGCTCAAATGTGAACAGTGTGTCCAACTTCATATTCCATTCTCCTAAATACAGTAAATACATATCGTTCCTCTTCCTGTCCCCACCCTTCCCAAGGACCTATAAAAAAGGAGGAGACATCTGGGGTTTTCCCCTTTTTATAAATTTGGTTTCCCAACCTTTTCTCTTATTTCAACCGGGAACAGTCTATTAATAAGCAATTAAAATTCTGAAATCGCCTTTCCACAGGCATTTCCAAACCTTTTCCGATAAATGGAAATAATGCTCCCAATGTGCTAAAGGGAGGTAGAAACATCCTTACCTATAAGTCCCCCAGTACGGGAACATCTAGTCCATCATCTCTGAAAAATTTAATACAAAAATTTGTATTCCATGTACTTGGAAGCTACTTCATATTAGCCATAAGTAGGAAAATTCTGGGACAAAAAGCCATTTGGGTTGCATTTTTCAACTGTGTATTGTTCCAGTTTCTTCAGCTGCCTATTTATAAAAAATAAAGTGTAGGTGAATTATGCTAAATTCTATAATTAGAAAAACAAATTTTCTAAATAAAATTCTCAGTGAGCTGGGTATAGGGGATGGAGAGGAGGGGGAGGAGGGGCAGGAAGTGTGGAAGTGTGGAGTCCAGAAATAAACCCACTCATCTATGATCAACTGATTTTTGAAAAAAGTGCTAAATCCATTCAATGGGGAAAGAAGTGTCTGTTCAATAAATGGTGCTGGGAAAACTGGAAAAAAATGAAATAGGATCCATGCCTCACAAAAACAAAAACAAATTCAAAATGGATTAAGGATCTAAATGTGCAAAATAAAATCATAAAATTCTTAGAAGAACAAGCAGGGGCAATGCTGTCAGGCCTGGCTTTCAGCAATGGATTATCTGATATGATAACAAAAGCACAAACAGCAAAAGGCAAAATAAATGAGGCCTCATAAAAATTCAAAAAAACTTTTGCTCAGCAAAAGATGAACAAATAAGTGAAAAGATAAGCTACCAACTAGAAGTTTATCTTATACCCAACAAGAATCTAATAACCAAAATATATATAAAACATTGACAACTTAAAAAGACGAACAAATAAGTGAAAAGATAAGCTATCAACTAGAAGTTTATCTTATATGCAACAAGAATCTAATAACCAAAATATATATAAAACATTCTGATCAAAGATTACATAGAAGAATCCTGATCAAAGGGGAAAATGCAGAATAGAACATCAAATTCTCACGGACTCCAGACTTTCTGGAGCCATGGAGGGTGGATGCACCCCTGAAACTTTAAACATTAAACCTTAAACCAAAAATATCCCCTGAAGTCATCTTAAAACCAAACAATAATTCAGCTGAAATAATAAAAAAAAGGTCTGCCTTTTTTTATTATTATGCTCTTTTAAAAACTATCTATATTGGATAAAATTGACTATAGCAACTCAAAAGATTAGATAGGAACCTTAGGGGGCAGTGAGTTTACGTTACTGAGGGAGGAACAACTCAGAAAAGAGGGTGAGATGGTTGCGCAACTTGAATGTAGTCAACGTCACTAAATTGTACATTTTAGTAGATACTGTTGAATTGGTTTGTGTATTTTTGCTGTGTATATTCTCGACAACAACAACAAAATAAATAAAATATAGAAAAATAAAACCTTAAGGATCATAATGGTTGGTCCCCACCCATCGTGGGAATAGTGCAGGACCAGGAAGATTTCATGCAGTTTTGCATGGGTCACCATGAATCAGGGCTGACTTGAAGGCAGCTAACAACAGCAGGCAACCTGATGCTGGCTCATGGCTTCACCACCAGTCCAGGCTTCTCCCTTCTCTCCCTCCTTAGCCGAAAGTCTACCTGACATCTCTGCTTAGAGGTATCTCGGATATCTGAATTTCACATGTCCCAACTGAAGCAAATCTTCAGTAATTTCAATGACATAGAAAAAAAAAACTAGAATTGCTAAATATGAGATATTTTATGGCTATTCAAAAAATGGTTAACAGGACTTAAAAAAATAGAATATGATACTTAAAAAATTAGATGAATAATGTAAACGTTAATGCCTTACTTAATATCATTCCAGTGTTTACTTATTTCTTTGTTTTTTCTAAAGGTGTGAGTAATTATTCAGTAAAATAAAAATCAGCAACATTAGTTATATTTATTATAATCATAATATGTTCTTATGGCACCATTTTCACCTAAGACTTCCATGTGTCTTCTCTCCACCTGCCACCCGTATTTACTTACCTATCATCCTTCATCTTATTGACTTCATTATTTAGAATCTTTAAGAATCAATTAAACAGAAAGATATGATCATCTAGCTAAACAAATTTCTTTATAATGTTAAGTTCAATAACAAATATGAATTACTGGTCTTTTAAAAAATCAAAATAGTCAACATACCAAAAAATAGGCATTATTGTATGTGAACTTAGTCTGCATCCTAGTCTGTGGTTCCATTTCTAACAGTTCATAGAGATAAACTTTAAACAATTCCATAATGTTGTCAATGGCTTTCTTTTTTTACACTCTACCCATTCGTAATAATACCTACATGGCATTAAACTTTAGAATGATTAACTGGTTAAATCCCAAGCTAAGGATTCAGTGAGAATGAGAGCTCCAATTTCTGAATCAACCCTTTTCATCCATTCTATTTTTAAAACAAGTTATGTAGTGTGTGGTGTGTCCAATAGGGTGAACGTGATGAAATGTATAAAACCTTATAAGTAAGAATCAGGCCCATTAGTCGAATTGTGCTATTAATCTGTAATGGCATTACATCATGAGTCATTTAGAGGAAAGGGTAGAGTTTCCTCTTGAGTTCATTACAGAATTAAGCATTTAGAAGGTAGAGTGTGCAAAAATGCCTCTCAGGTAGAAGTATTTTTCCCATGAGAAAATGCACCTTCTAGTTAAAAAAACAAACAGTATTCTCTCTATCTCATCATGTATAAGTAATTGGAAATGTCTGAGCCATTAGTAAAACTCCTAGAACTCCCCGTGCAAAATAAAGAGGCAGTGCAGATCAAGGCTGTATAAAAATAAAACAAAGAGAGAAGATTTTATTTAAGAAGGCGGTACAAGTAAATTTTTTAACTTGAGTTTTGATATTTCCAGCAATATAAAAGTCCAGACAAAACATATTTGTTGAAAAGCCCTGAGTAACTAAAATTGATGGCTTGTCTCATATCTCTATCTGATGATTTACCTGTTTCATACCCAAAAACCCTAAACGTTATGTACTTGATTAAAGATTGAGACCAACTGAACATTAAAACTCAATATAATTTTTATGGCCTCAGAGTAATATCAATATTGATCCTTTCTTACAGTGATTAATTATTTTTTAAGTGGATGGCAATGAAAACGTCACAATACAAAAAGCTGGTGGGTATCAGTCCTGGCGCAACCACTGTCTTTGTGCCTCAGTTTTCTCACGGTAAAATGTCGAGTTTTGCAGATTACTATCTATTTCACAAGGTTATTGTGAGAATAAATTATAATGACATCTGAGAACCTGTTAGAAATCTGCGCTAGATCAGTGTCCTGTAATGAATAGTTGCAGGAATTTGAGAATATTTAGCCTAGAGAAGACCCAAGTCGGGTAGAATGGATGTCATCAAATATTTGAAGACTGACTTATTGAAGCCAGGATTAGAACTCCTCAATATTAGTTCCTACACATACACTCACACACACACACACACACACACATATGCAACAGAAAGGGAGGGCAGGAAGAAGAGGCACAAAGAGAAGGATGAGGTATGACCTGATGGCGTTACTTTGCCCTGGGACCATCTCTGTGTCTGGACACAATGAAGAAATTTAATCAAATAGATCATCTGTATGGCCTGAGTTTCACTAAACTGATAGGATTCATAATGCTGGGGTCTGTATATTTAGATGTGAGTAAATAAAAGTTGTGTCAAAAATAATTGCTTTAATTCAGTGACTATCCAAGTCATTTATCATAATTACTGAGAATAAAAATAGCAATCACATTATTAAATTACAGATAGGTTATTCAGACTCTAATTCTTTCTCTTCCTCAATATCAATGTTTTTTGTTGTTGTTCATTTCCCATGAGTTATCATGATAATTTCCTCAAACCTCTATATACTTACCTTTCCGGAAACACCCTGGGTATGCTATGAACACAATGCTAAGGCTAAGGAAATGTTCTAAAAAACTTTGGCAACATTCAGTCTTTTGCCAGAGAAGCCAGGAACTGCTATTTGGACCAAGTCCTTCAATATCAAAGTCAAAGCATACCCAATATTAAATCTGATGAACAAAATGTTATTTAAGAAACATTTTGGAGTGCCTCCTAGGTGCCAGCATTGTGCTAGGAGTTGGAGCTATAAAATTAAACATCACCAACATTGAGACCCTGTGATCCAATTAACCCATTATCAATCCTTATAACCCCCACCCCAAAATATATACTTACACATACCTTGTAGTCTCAGAAAAAATCCAAATGCCTTAGTGTAAAGAAGTTTCTTCAATAAGGTAAACATTAGTTCTGAAAGTTCTTTAAATAGAGTATCAGAGTGATTGATTCACCATGTGTCTATCGGTTTGTCATACTGGGGTAGCTTGCGTGTTGCTGTGATGCTGAAAGCCATGCCACTGGTATTTCAATATCAGCAAGTAAAATTTTGCTAATTTTGATAATTCTAAGCCAGTCGAAGAAGTACATCAACAGGGAACTGCCAAAAATTTAAGCCAGATTCAGAAGAGGACATGGAACGAGGGATATCATGGCTGATATCAGATAGATCCTGGCTGAAAACAGAGAATACCAGAAAGCTGGTTAGCTGTGCTTTATTGACTATGCAAAGGCATTCGACTGTGTGGACCGTAACAAATTATGGATAACACTGCGAAGACTGGGAATTCCGAGACACTGATTGTGCTCAGGTGGAACCTGTTCATAGACCAAAGGGCAGCCGTTTGAACAGAAAAAGGGCATACTGTGTGGTTTAAAGTCAGGAAAGGTGTGTGTCAGCATTGCACCCTTTCACCATACTTAATCTGTATACTAAGCAAATAATCTGAGAAGCTGTACTATATGAAGAAGAACGTGGCATCAGAATTGGAGTCTTATTAACAACTTGCAATATGCAGATGATACAACCTTGCTTGCTGAAAGTGAAGAGGATCTGAAGCACTTACAGCCTTCAGTATGGATTACACTTCAACATAAAGAAAACAAAAATCCTCACAATGGGACCAATAAGCAACATGATAAACGGAGAAGATCGAAGATGTCAAGCATTTGATTTCATTTAGATCCACAATCAACATCCATGGAAGCAGCAGTCAAGAAATCAAAAGACATATTGCATTGGGCAAACATGCTGCAAAAGACCTCTTAAAGTGTTGAAAAGCAAAGATGTCACTTTGAGGACTAAGTTGTGCCTGACCCAATGGTATTTTGGAAGAAGTACAGCCAGAGTGCCCTTTGAAGCAAAGATGACGAGACTTTGTCTCACATACTTTGAACATGTTATCAGGAGGGATCAGTCCCCGGAGAAGGACATCATGCTTAGTAAAGTGAGGGTCAGCGAAAAAGAAGACCCTCGTGAGATGGATTGACACGTTAACTGCAACAACAGTGTCTTAGTTATCTAGTGCTACCGTAACAGAAATACCACAAGTGGATGGTTTTAACAAAGAGAAATTTATTCTCTCACAGTCTAATAGGTTACCAGTCCAAGTTCAGGACGTCAGCTCCAGGCGAAGGCTTTCTCTCTCTGTCGGGTGCTTCTTTCTTGGTGGTATGAGGTCCCCCAACTCTCTGCTTACTTCCCTTTCCTTTTATCTCTTGAGAAATAAAAGCTGTTACAGTCCACACCCTGGGGAAACTCCCTTTACCTTGGATCAGGGAGGTGACTTGGGTAAGGGTGGTGTTACAATCCCACCCTAATCCTCTTTAACGTAAAATTACTGTCACAAAATGGAAGACAACCACAGAATACTGGAATCATGGCCTAACCAAGTTAGTACACACATTTTGGAGGGGGACATAATTCAATCCATGACAAATGGGAGCAACATAGCAGGGATTGTGAGGATGGCGCAGGGCTGGGCAGTGTTTTGTTCTAGTGCCCATAGGGTCGCTATAAATTAGAACTGACTGGACAGCATCTAACAACATTGACTGGTAAATTTTAGTCTAGAGCAAGTGCTAATTCTATATAATATGTTGGTGTGAAAGCATTTATATATAATCCACTAAAGAAAATTAACTTCCAGTATAATTTCTTAAACTAGCACTTAATTATAAATAGATCAAAAGTCAATTTTGAGTAAATATGGCAATCTTGTTAAGTTGTGGCTTGCCTAAAACACTGAGAATCATTAGTTTTTGTTTTGTTTTGTCTTGTCCAAACATCCTACTGGAAATGAAAATTCCAGGGAAATCCAAAGTTCTTGAAGTAGTCAAGAAAAATCATCCTGTTATAAAAACAGCAATGGTTCATTCCTAAATTTTTTTTTTTTCTTTTTAGCCACTAGCACCCATGAAAATAATTATCCAGGTTATAAATCATTCCAACAGAAAGCAAAAGCTCAGAAAATCAAACTTATTTAACCAGCTGGGAACCATAAACCAAACAGGAGAATAAAACTAAAATGTTGCCCTTAGAATATGTTCACAGATATTCATGTTTCATTATTAAATTCAAAAATATTTCATCTGTCACAACTAAATAGAAACGAGATGAAGGCAGACAGGTAAAAACTCGTCTCTTCCCTGGTAGCCCAGAATGGTAATGGAAGCACAGAAGGTTTGAACTCAGCTCAGGCAGAACAGCAGGAAACAGAAGCTTGGGTACCTTTCCCTCCTCTCCTTGCTTTATTGTCTTCCTCTGTTTTTCATGGGAGCCCTGGTGGCACAGTGGTTGACAGCTATGGCTGCTAACCAAAAGGTCAGGAGTTCAAATCCACGAGCTGCTCCTTGGAAATCCTATGGGACAGTTCTACTCTGTCCGATGAGATAATATGAGTTGGAATCAACTCAACAGTAATGGGTTTGTTATTGGCTAGTTCCCTAAAGATAAAGAAAGGCAAAAAGTAAATGTGTTTGGCTGTGAACCAAAAGATTGGAGGTTTGAGTCTACCCAGAGACACCTAGGAGGAGAGGCCTGGTCATCCAATTCTGAAAACTCAGCTATTGAAAACCTTGAGAACACAGCTCTACTCTGGCACACATGGGGGGTCGCCAGGAGTCCAGTCAGCTCCATGGCGTCTGGTGATGGTAAAGGTGGAGCTGGAAAAGGAGGAGTGAGATGGCTGAGGTGCTGCTGTGAGAGAGGAGAAGTTTGAGGAGAAGAGGAAACAGCCACTCAGGAAAGAATTCTTCACACAAATTGTTCCTTTAGCCTCAGGCTGCTTTTGTATGAGTTTTTTATTTTCTCCAAAGTATTTTAAGCATGTACTTATTTAGGTACACTTGGAAATGGAGCCCTGCTAGTGCAGTGGTCAAGCGCTTGGCTGCAAACTCAAAGTTCAGCAGTTCAAACCCATCAGCCACTCCGGGGGAGAAAGATGCGATGTGGCAGTCTGCTTCAGCAAAGAGACTCTATGGCAATGGGTTTCTTTTTTTTCGGGGGTGGGGGGCCGGTTTGGAATGAAAGCCAGGTCTTGGGGGGACTCCTGTGTGCCCCATGTCAACTTTGTTCAGGTCATTTGGGGACACACATGACTAGGACCCTCAGATGCAGGCTAGCCACGTCAGAATTATTTGAGGCCTAAAATGCGGATTCCCAAATCTCCTGAGGTGAGGCCCAGAAATTGGCATTTTAACAAGAGTCCAATTGATTCCAAAGCTGGCAGTTTCAGAACAAAAAGAATAAATAAATAAATAAAGTTGCCATTAGATCGGCCAGGCTCATGGAAACCCTATTTGTGTCAGGGTAGAATTGTGCTCTGTAGGATTTTCAATGACTCAGTTTTCAAAAGTAGATCTCCAGGCCTTTTTTCCAAGGCACCTCTGGGTGGGCTCAAACCTCCAACTTTTTGGTTAGCAGCCAAAAGTATTAATCATTTGCACCACCCAGGGACTCTGGTTTGGGAAATACCGGTAGTCAACTCAGACACCTGTCACTTGAGATGATTCTTAAACTACCAGGTCTATTATGTTTGGAAAACAGCTGTCACTATTTATTTATAAAGGCAAACAGCATGGTACTCCCTCCGTGGGCGCTGTCTTCTAGGAACAGATCTTTTAGATTTCTAATTCCCCAGGATCTTACAGAGCTCTTGGTATCAAGTAGATAAACCATAAATACGTATAATGGAATTCACGTTGTGAGTTTTTCTTTTTCTTCCCCTTAAGAACTTTGGTCTTCTCATTCTTCCCTCTTTCCCCTTCCTGCTCACATCATTGTCCAATTTAAGCCTGTGCCTTTTCAAAAGCATAAGCCACTGCCATGACACCTTTTCTAGAAGGACTTAAACATCCCCAGAAAAAAATGTCACATGTCATAGAAATCTCAACATCTGAAGATAAAAAGACCTAAGAAATGCTGTTTTCGTTCAGAGCCAGAAACTGGTAGGCAGGAAATGTACTGCTCTATTCACCATGGTCTGCCTGGTTGCATTAATGTTTTCTTTGGTTTTGCTGAGAGATGAGATCCAGAATCCCCATGCAGCATTAAAACCCTGAGTTCACTGGTACACTGACCACCTGAATCAGAATCACCTGGCATACTTACTAAATAGTCAAATCCTTGGGTCTCGCTGCTTATCTATTCAATTGGAACCCTTGGAAATGAGATGTGGGCATTCTCATTTTTTTGTGAGCTGCCAAAGTGATTCTCACGCACAACTGAATGTAGAAACCACCATTCTAGAACAGCTGACTCCATTTCCGCCTTTCTTGAGCTAGACATTACTAGAGGGAAGGTTTTCTCTGCCTTTCCCTCAGTAGGAACTCCATTCACTCATTCACTAGTATTAAGAAACTGATTCAGACTTCTAAATACAAAAGGAAAATAGGCTTAGCCCGAGTTTAAATATGTCAAGTATCTTTAATTTCCAACAGGAAAGTAAATATTTAATCAAGAAGATAATAATACATTCTTTACACTACGGATCTTCAAAGTGGTTACCTAATTATTTCGTTAGAATGATAACATTCTAATGAAATAATTATAGGAAATGCTATAAAATTGGTATGTCAATAAAGACCAGATGGTTTGCCTGAACCAGTAGTGATACATATCCAATTTGGAAGCAAAATTTCCATCATACCTGAGAGCCTGGCTGGCAGCACGGGTGTGTGACCTGCACAGTCACACAGGGACCCACTCTCGGAAGGGTGCTCCCCCTTGATTTAACGCCCCGCTGTTGCCGTCTTGAAATTTTTCATAGTCTTGTCTTTGAACTTGTGTTTTGTGAGTTTGTAAGCTGAAGAGATATACCAGGAGCAGCCAGTTTAGGCATAGGGTTTCCAAGGAGCAGCTGGTGAATTCAAACTGCTGACCTTTGGTTTAGTAGCTGAGCTCTTAGCCACTATATCACCAGGGCTTTAAATATTATTCCTTGGAAACCGCCTCTGGGCTTCAGCAAATAAGCCTTGCAGTTTTAAGTAAGTTTTATGTAAGGTGGATACTAATCACCTTGGGAACTTGTTGAAACCCAGATTATGACTCAGGAGGTCTGGAATGGGACTCAGGAGTTTGTGTTTTTAACAAGCACCGGGGAGGATGCTGAAGCTGCTGGTCCAAGGACCATATTTTGAGAAATGAGATGGTAGACTGCCATGCCCTAGAGCAGCGCAGGGGTGACAGTCTGCGGGTACTTTCTGAGAGCCATGGCAGTTGTTAAAATCCTAACTTCCATTAAAAAAAAAGGGCTGATAAACAGCCACTGGAAGAAGGCCTGACTTGCCCCAGTAACCAGCTCCTTCTCAGACCTCCCCAAGATCCAGCCACAAATGGCTGATGCTACCAGCAGGCTTCAGGAGCAGGGTCAGAGCTGCAGCCTGCAGTCCATTCACTCCGATCTGTTGATGGCAGGTTATCCAGTGGTTAAATGATTTACCTGTCACCCTGAGGAAGAACATGCCAGGTACAAGCTCCCAGAAAATACGTGTTGAATGACTAAGATCCGTGCTTATCATCACGCCCTCTTGCCCCAAACTCATTCCAACAGGGATCCGGTTTTGGAAAACACTGATCTCATTCAATCCACTCACGTGTCAAATGAGAAAAGTGGAAATCAGAGAATTGAGGTGACTCACCCAAGGTAATCCGGGTAGAAAGAGGTCGGACAGGACCAGGATTAGTTCTTCTCACAAATCATGCCTGTTTCAGTTTTTCTGAAATGAAGGATTGTTTAGTTCAACACTAAACAATAGTGTGCTGACCACATATAAAGCTTATATTGGGACTCAGTTAAACTCTTTGAATTAATTGTACTTTAAAGAGGAATCACTATTTCTTTGACTTCAAATCCCCTGCCTTGAAATATGTTTTTATCAGAGTTATAGAGATGATATATGAAATCCTACTGTATCTAAAGTCTTTAGATCATACAGTCTGAAACAGCTCCCTGGTGAAGCAGAAACTGAGCTATAGTAACTTACTCAGTGACACTATTAAGTGACAAATGTAAAACCAAAACCCAGATCTTTTCTCACTCACTGTGGCTCTCATGCCTTTAAACCACAGCCACACACCCTCAGTTTTTTTAAAGGAAGCGGCTGCGTGAATGACCAGTTTAGTATAACAGAGCTGTGTGTTACCAGGCCCCTGGCTACAAGTTTACTTTTCTTAAGGACAAGGTGTGAACAACCACTGTCTGAGCAAATTGCCCTCTCCTGGCTTGCAAAGCTGTGTCCTTCAGTCATGCTTTTAAAAGAGGGACTGACTCGTTATGAAGTCCCTGGGTGGTGTAAACAGTTAAGTGCTCAGCTTCCAACCAAAAGATTGGTGGTTGGAACTCACCCAGAGATGCTTCGGAAGAAAGGCCTGTCGATCTGCTTCTGAAAACCCTTCGGACTGCAGTTCTGCTCTGTGACACATCACTATGAGCCAGAATCAACTGGATGTCAACTGGTTGGCTTTTGATGAACTAAGAGTTCCCTAAGGTACAATGAGGGTCCCTGGTAGAGCAAACAGTTTGAGTTCTACTACTAACATAAGGAGACCCTGGTGGCATAGTGGCTAAGTGCTACAGCTGCTTACCAAAGGGTAAGCAATTCAAATCCACCAGGCACTCCCTGGAAACTCTATGGGGCAGTTCTACTCTGTCCCATAGGGTTACTATGAGTCGGAATCAACTCGATGGCATCAAAGTTTTTGTTTGTTTCTTTTTTTTTTTTGGTACTAACATAAAGGTTGGCCATTCAAACCTGCCTAGTGGTGCCACAAAAGAAATGCCTGGCAATCTGCTTTCATAAAGGTAACAACCAAGAAAACTCCATGGAACAGTTCCATTCTGTAACAACACATGGGGTTGCCATGAGTAGGAATCAACTCGACAGCAATGATTTGTTTGTTTGTTTGTTTTTGGCTTAAGATTCAGTGAGAAAGAAAAGGCGACGTAGAGACACTGGCAGATGGACATAAAGCGTTTGGCCATACGCTTTCACAGAAAATTATCTCCCAGCTGCAGTCATACTCAGCTTTACAACCGCCTCTGCAGCCGTAGTCCCTCTCAGCATCCGGCTGCCCCAGCACGGCTAGAGGGCATATCTGTTACAGGGCTAGGTGCTCTCTTGTGAGAAATTTGGGACTTTGTTCCCTGCCTCCCACCTAATCTGAACCCTGAAGACACAGTGGTTACTGTTGTGTGTTACCAGATACAAGTACAGAAGGGATCAGGGAGGTGTCTGTGTTACAGTTTAAGGGCAGAGTAATAGCTACAACCTAAGCGTTGAAAAGCTCTGCAGAGGAAATCAGCCCCATCAAACTGCAATGCTCATTTCCCCAGTCCACTCCTGAAAGGAACTGCCCTCAATAAATCATCTTCCTAATGGAAGTGACAGTATTATTCTCCCAGGGGGGGCGGAATGGGGAGAACGTCACAAACCACACGTCCCTCTCAAGGTAACAGGAAGGAAGCTGCCTGGGAGGATCAGAGGCTTCCTAGGGATTTGTTCTGCCTGGCTCCCTTGGGGTCATTCGTAATGCCTTTTACAAGTCATTTGCACCTATAAAAGATAGAACCTTTTCCCTGCAACCCATCTAAGTACGTGTGCTATTTTTTTTTTAAACTATTTATATGGTTAATTACAAGGAAAAAAAACCATCATAGACTTTAAATAAAAAGGAGAGTTGTGAATCAGTGTAAGATTCCAGTCCATTCCAACTCATGGCCACCCCCACGTGTTTCAGAGTAGAATTGTGCTCCATAGGGCTTTCAGTGGCTGATTTTTTTGGAAGTAGATCCCCAGGTTTCTTCAGAGGCACCTCTGGGTGGATTCAAACAGCCAACCTTTCAGTTAGTAGAGTGCACTTAACCATTCGCACCACCCAGGGACTCTACGAGAATACAATAAATTTTTAAAATTAATAATGCTAATAAAATTAAACACATTGGAAAAAGTAGGATAACAGTGGTAGCTTTTGGATAAGACTGTGTGATTTTTTTCACTTCTGTGTGCTTCTTTTAATTTTTAGATTTTGTATACTTTTATAGGCAGGTCCTTCGATGGTGCAAATGGTTAAATACTCGGCTGCTAGCTGAAAGGTTGCTGATTCGAACCTACCCAGAGGTTTCTCAGAAGACAGGCCTGGCGATCTTCTTCCAAAAAGTCATAGCCTCGAAAACTCTACGGAGAACTTCTACTCAGCACACATGGGGTAACCATATGTTGGAATCGACTTGACAGCAAACAACAATAATTTACTTTTATAACTACTTTATAAGGTATTTATTATTTAAGATCATTCATTCTAATATATAACCTAAAATAAAGCAGTCTTCACTCCATTTTTTAAAGTAGAGCAGAAAGAGATACATAATACAATGGAGATTTAAAAACAGAATAGTTCATAATCACATTCTTCATCATCTGCATTATTTCTATGGTGACTTTGTAAGGAATTTGTATATAACCTTTGGCAAAGGAAGTTCATCAGCTCATTCTTTTTGAAATTAATTTGTTAGAACTCAAGGTTCCTTTTCCAATCAAGATGTTAGGAAATGCCACTCCCAATCATAGTGAGCAGCCAGGGTTTTTATTTCTGAGAAATTGTTGCCCAGGTCACTAGGGAATGAAAGGTCAGCTTTGAGGAAGTTTCTGGAACAAGAAGAATCTCAATGAAATTGGCTGGAATTTTCTGAGTGGTGGAAAAATTTTCCGTTGAGTAAAGCAAGGTATATGGAAGTAAAGGTCACAGTTTTATCAACTTCAAGCTGGGCATTGGGTCAAATCCTTTGAAACGTTTTCCCATGATTAAAATTCTTATTTGTCGTGTTTTTGGCATGATGGTTAAGCTATTTGGCCCAAAAATCATAGTTTTTTTTGTTTTTTTAACTAAAGCAGATTAATAATTTAGAGGAAATAGTTTTTTTGACATTCACAGTGAATTCACATTCACATTTCACCCTTGTTTAAAAAAAAGAAACTCAATTGTATAATATTCTTTTTGCATTCTTAAGTCTTTCCCTGTCGTGATAAATTTCATGTGGCACTTGAACAAAGAGGCTCTCAAAGTGTGGTTCAAGGAACCCTAGGGGTGCCCAAGACTCTCGCAGGGAATCCACCACAAATGTCTCCCTTTTCCATCTACAAATCGTTGTGAAGCCAGAATTTTTTCACCTGTTTCCACCAAAACAACAAATTGTAACAGATTGAATGCAGAAGCAGATAAGAGACTCTGTCTTGCATTAAGCCAGATATTAAAAAGATTTGCAAAAATATAAAACAATGCACTTAATCCACTTAGTCACTATATTTTCTGTTTTGAAAATGTAATTTTTTTATAGAAATACATCTTTGTTCTAAAAATATTATTGTTTTTACTATTTGTTTTGTTTATTATTGTTATTAAATGCATTAAATCATAACTATGTTTTAAATTTCTCAATTTTAATTTCTAATGCAATAGCTATCAACAGATACAACCGACAAAAGCAAAAGCTTTGTTGGGATCCTAAATAACAAGAATGCGAAGGGGTCCTGAAGCCAAAAAGTTTGAGAACTGCTGAAATAGAGAAACCCCTGTTACTTTGGACTCTGGCTAGGAATAATACCTACTATGTATTTCTGCACAACTCTCAGAGACATTTCTGCAAATCTTTCAGATTTAAAATGGCATCTGAGGGTCACTGTCAAACAACGTGTAAGGATACTCCCCGTCTGTAGCCGCGATGTGCGTCATAAACAGAAAAGGACAAGTGAGGAGAACTTTCAGCGGTGATCAACATGCCCTGAATTACAGAAGACAGCAGCACTGAACTGGTGTGAAAGAAGCAAATAAAAACAAACATGCATACACACCACGCAAGAGTTTAAATACTAGTTATGAGTGTGCTTCTACATTTTATTTGATGAATTGATGACCCATCCTCTTCAAGGATTCTGACTGACACTAAATATGAGCCAGCCCAGCCTCCCTAAGCAGCTCAATGCAGGCACCATTTTGTGCCAAATGCTGTAGAACCAGGCTCCACATTTCTGCTATTCTCATCCAGCTATGCCTTCACCTGTGTTGTTCTCCTTGCCAAAAAAAAAAAAAAAAAAAAACCTATTCTTTTCTTAGGAGCCCTGGTGGTAAAATGGTTAAGCGCTCAGCTGCTAGCCAAAAAATTGGTGGTTCAAATCCACCCAATGGCTCTGTAAGAGAAAGACCTAATCTACTGCCATAAAGATTACAGCCAAGCAAACCCTATGGAGCAGTTCTACTCTATCACATGGAGTCTCTGAGTCAAAATTGACTCCCTAGCATCCAACAACAAAGGCATTCTTTCATTTACTTCCAAAGGTCAAGCTAAATTCTACCTCCTCGTTCTAAGATTTCTTTGGCGAAACTACATGAAGTAAACTGATTGCTCAAAATGGCACTAATTCTCTACACCTCACCGTATCCACTCCCTTTGCAGCGTCACTTTGCAGTTCTCCTATCAAGAGGGGGAGTGTATTTCCCTACTGTCTGAAACGCAGCAAGCCTTGTGATTTTCTTTGTCCAGGACTATTCACAACAGCCAAAAGGTGAAAACAGCCTAAATGCCCATCAACAAAAGAAAAGATAAACAAAATGCGGTACATGCATACAATGGACTATTACTCGGCCATAAAGAGAAATTAATTCCTCATACATGCTATGACGTGGATGAACCTTGAAAACACTATGCCGAGTAAAATAAGTCAGTCACAAAAAGACGAATATTCTACAGTCCCACTTACATAAAGCATCTAGAAAAGTTAAGTGTGTAGAGACCAGTTTATTAGTAGTTACCAGTGGCAGGTAGGAGGGAGAGGAGAAAGGGGACTCGCTGCTTAGGGGACACTGAGCTTCTGTTAAAGTGCTGGGAGAATTTGAGATGGATAAGGGAGATAGTTGAACAACATGATGAATACAGTTAATGTCACTGAACTGTGCGTGTGAAGATTGTTAAAATGGCAAATGTTTTGTTACATATTTACCACAATTTAAAAAAAAAAAAAAAGTGGAGATTATAGTATGCCAGTTCTAAGCCTAGACCTCAAGAGGCAAGCTTTTACTCTCCCTACTCCCCCCTCTCCATTCCCCTCCCCCTTCCCTTCCTCTCTCTCTCCTTTGCCTTCTCTGTGAGAACAAGCTCTGAGGCCTGCTGGAGAATGAGAGACCACATGGAGCAGAGTCATGGCATCCCAGCTGAGCCCATCCTAGATCAGCCGAGCCCATCCTAGATCAGCCAACCCCAGCTGGCCCACCATTTGACCACAGATGGATAAATAAGACCCAGCCAAGAGCACATGAGCCTGGCCTGGATGTAAAGAACCACTCAGTCAAACTATAAACTCATGAGGAATAATGAATTATTTTTGCTTTAAACCATTCAGTTTTGGGGTGATTTCTAAGCACATTATTGTGGCGATAGTTATCCAGTTGCCGTTGAGTTGACTCCAACTCATGGCGACCCCATCCATGTGTGTCAGAGTAGAACTGTGCTCCACAGGATTTTCAGTGGCTGATTTTTTCAGTAGATTGGCAGATCTCACTTCTGAGGCACCTGTAGGTGGATTCCAACATCCACTCTTTCAGTTAGCAGTGGGGTGTGTTAACCATTTGTACCACCTGGGACTGTGGCAATAGGTAACTCCTTCTCTAACCTACCTAGATAATTTACCATGTGTTTATAACGAGTCCCACACATTCAGGTATATATGTTGTCTCATATCGTGAACTGATTTCTAAACTTACTTAAGGGAATACAACATGTCCAATGTGTTTTAGGAGCCCTGATGGCACAGTGGTTCAGTGTTTGGCCACTAACCAAAAGGCTGGCAGTTTGAATCCACCAGTCACTCTTTGGAAACCCCATGGGGTTGTTCTACTCTTTCCTGTAAGGTTACTATGAGTCAGAATTGACTTGATGGCAATGTGTTTTGGTAACGTCTTAGCTTTTATTTGGCTTAGTAAATATTTAATTCTTTCATGGACTAATTGAGAACCTGAACTTGAAATTTCTAGTCAAAAAAAAATTTTTTTTTTTTTACACATTGCTTATTCCTTACTCGGAGCCCTGGTGGTACAGTAGTTAAGAACTACAGCTGCTAACCAAAAGGTCGGCAGTTAGAATCCACCAGCTGTTCCTTGGAAACCCTCTCAGGCAGTTCTGCTCTGTCGTACAGGGTCACTATGAGTTAGAATCGACTCGACGGCAATGGGTTTGGTTTGGGTTTGGTTTTATTCCTTACCTAATGTTAAAACTATGAGTCGGAATCGACTCGATGGCACTGGGTTTGAGTTTTTTTGGTTAATGTTAAAAGAAAGGGAACTTCTCTTTTGAAGAATCAGTTTACCTTTGCTGTATTTATTTTTCTGAGCCTCAGTCTCCAGGAGCCCCAAATCTCAATGAACATGGAGAACTTGCAATCACACAGCTGCAGCTTGATCTGCCAAAAGAACGTGCTTTCAGTTTAACAGCTTTCACATTTCCGTCACCGAAATTCTAGAGCTGTCTAATCTGTTCTCTCCATTATTTTTGTTATGACTATAATTTGGAAACTGTTCAAAAGGAAAATGAATCACTTTGCCTGAAAAGTGGGGTTCTGTTCTGTGGTGGCCTTGCAATGTTACTTCCAGGACACTCCCTGAATCCTGGTCATTTTTACCATATGTTCCCTGAAACCTTGTGCAGTGGGCAGCCCAAGAAAAGAGGTGACGTTTGTCTTCCAGACCCTCACATTTTCCTTTCCGTCTCCCTTTGCTCCTTTCAGGTCTCATTTCTCCTCAACCTTCTCAGAAACCAGTGTTCTGATGCTGCTTTCTGAATAATGGAAACTCCACAAAATGAGAAATGCTCTCCTTTCAAGGGAAACCTTGATAGTATAGTGGTTAAGAGCTATGTTTGCTAACCAAAAGGTCAGCAGTTTGAATCCCCCAGGTGCTCCTTGGAAGCTCTATGGGGCAGTTCTACTTTGTCCTGTAGGGTCACTATGAGTCAGAATAGACTCTATGGCAGTGGGTTTTTTGATTTGTTTTGTTTTGTTCTCTCCTTTCAAAACTCCCATGCTCCAAAAGTGACTTGCCTTCTTCCCAGATTGAGCCTTCACTCAAAGTGCCTTTTAGCTCACTCTAGTGTCCGGTAGAAGAATTTTATTAAAATAACGTGAATGACTCTTTGCTTAATAAATTAACATGAACAAGCATCTGCATGAGGAGAATGTTTGTTTATAAAATTAAACCAATAGAAACGATACTATTTGTGGCAGGAACTGCTAACTGCTCACCAAATTATCGTGGTTTGTTCTGGACTACTAAGCTAAATGTTGGTGGTTCAAACCCACCCCGTGGTGCCAGAGAAGAAAGGTCTGGCAATCTGCTTCCATAAAGACGACAGCCAAGAAAACCCCATGGAGCAGTTCTACTCTGTAGCACGTGGGGTTGCCATGAGTCAGAATCGACTTGACGGCAACAGATTTGGATTTTTTCTTTCTTTCTTCCTTCCTTCTGGGCATGCTGACTGTATTTCTCATCCTCACTTGCAGTTAAGTGAAGGTACATGACTCAATGCTAACCACTGGAATGTAAGAAGAAATGTGTGGCCCATCCAGGTCCAGCCCATGGAAACTCCTCAAACATGCTTTTTTATGCTTTCTTTCCCTCCTTACCAGCTACGAGAAAGGCAGTCCCCAGGGTTACAGTGGAAACCACATGTTGAAGAACTTAGATTAGCCTGGTCCCGTCCCTTGAATGACTAGGTGAAGGAGGGCTGCCTTGCTAACCTGTTATCTGTGATCACGAACAAGACAGAAACTTTAATTGCATTTAAATCACAAAAATAGTAGGGCTTGTTTTTTGCAGCAAATAGAGTTACTCTAAAGAATACATCAGCCTTCATTCATAATGTGATTTAGCCTTTTCATGGCACTTTTAATTCGTTTACTCATAAACAGAGCTCACCAAACTTTTTCTGTGAAGGGCCGAATAGCGGATATTTTAGGCTACGTGGGCCATATGGTCTCTGACATAACCATCTCTGTCATTGTAGCACAAAAGGAGTCACGGACAATATGCAAACCAATGAGTATGGCTGTGTTCCAATAAAACTTTATTAACAAAAAGAGGAGGTGGGCTGTATTGAGCCCATGCGTGTACTTTGCCAACCCCACTGAGAGATAATAGGTGAAGAAAAATAAATTAACAGTCCCATTCCTCAAGAAATTATAAACACACATAAACTGCAAACTGATGTGCTGAGTGCATTTACAGAGGTTTGTGCACTACAGGGTGTGGGAAACAGAGAGTGAGGGGTGGAAGGGAGGCACCGGGGAAAGCATCATACTGGAGATGACACCTCGGCTGCACCATGAGTGTAGCTGAAGAGTAAAGGGCAATGTAATCAGGTTTTCATCTCAGGAAAGATAGAGACATGGAGAGACTAAAAATTTGACAAAAGGAAAAAGCAACTGATCAGTTTGGAGGCTTTTGCATCAGCCCTGGCAGGGGAAAAAAACGACTTAAGCTAAGACAGTGGAAATCGAATTGAGGACAGAGGAGGAAATGGTGATCTACTTAAGACACAGAAGCTGAATAGATTCAGGAGGGAAGTGAAAGTAGAGGAAGATCCAACCCAGGCATCTGGATTGGCAAAAGGGTTGTACCATCAACCAAAATAGAGAAGGAGTCAAGGTCTGGCATGAGACAGCTGTTGTTGTTGTTGTTCAGTGCCATCGAATCAGTTCCAACTCGTAGTGACCCTATGCACAACAGAATGAAACACTGCCCGATCCTGCGCCATCCTCACAATTGTTGCTATGCTTGAACCCACAGTTGCAGCCACTGTATCAATCCATCTGGTTGAGGGTCTTCCTCTTTTGCTGACCTTCTACTTTACCAAGCATGATGTCCTTCCCCAGGGACTGATCCCTCCTGATAGCGTGTGCGAAGTATGTGAGACGAAATCTTGCCATCCTTGCTTCTAAGGAGCATTCTGGCTGTACTTCTTCAAGACAGATTTGTTCATTCTTCTGGCAGTCCATGGTATATTCAATATTCCATGGTGATAAGAAGTGAGGAAAACGTGTATAGATAATTACCTTGAAAAACTTAGTCATGAAAAGAAGAGGAAAGGAGTTGGAAAGAATCCACCATGAAGAGAGATTTGTAATAATAATGGAGAGACTTGAGATGTTGAGGGACAGTTATGATAGAAAACTGAGAAGGGAGGGGTGCTTTCAGGGAGCAAAATCTGTAAGGCAATAAGATGGGAGAGAATAAAGAAAAGGGATGGAAATTTTACATAGGAGAACAGAACCCTCATCCCCTAAACAATGAATGTGTTGGTAGGGAGGCTGAGAGTTTATGCTCTATCTTATCTACGATTTGAGATCATTTTGCATTAAAAAAAAAAAAAAAATTGCTGTTAAGTTGATTCCAACTCATAGCACCCTATAGGACAGAGTAGAACTGCCTCATAGGGTTTCCAAGGAGTGGCTGGTGGATTCGAACTGCCGACCTATGGTTTAGCAGCCAAACTCTTAACCACTGTGCCACCAGGGCTCCATCATCTGCATAAAGGGGTGTTAGGTAGTGGAATAACTAGGGAAGGACTCCATTATCTCCAACAACTATTACTAAGCTGCTCTCTATTTCCCTTCTATAAGATAACCCACTGCTATCATGCCGATTCTGAGTCATAGCAGCTCTACAGGACAGAGTAGAACTGCCCCATGGGGTTTCCAAGGAGTGGCTGGTAGACCCAAACAGGGTTGGCCTTCATGAACTAGAAAGGAAAATAGGATCTCCCTGTTGAAGTTGGAAAACCTGGTGGCATACTGGTTAAGAGCTACAGCTGCTAACCAAAGGGTTGGCAGTTTGAATCCACCAGCTGCTCCTTAGAAACCCTATGGCCAGTTTTATTCTGTTATAGGGCCACTATGAGTTGGAAACGACTCGACAGCAACAGGTTTGGGTTTTTTATTGAGGTTGGAGTTGCATATAACTATAGACATCGGGGGAATTTTTGGCAGCCATATTTTTGGACAGTCCACCACAACAGCCCATGTCTTTCCCACATGAAAACTATTCTCACCCTATCCCAAGACTCCTGTTTGTATTTTGGATCACCAAATGTTATTGAGTGCTCATGGGAGACTCCTCAACTCAGATGTAAGGGGAAAAAAAAAATGATCCACTTGGGAGTTTGTGGAAAGAGCACAGCAGGTTTTAGCAAAGTCAAGGTTGCTGGGGGGCAACCTTAAACTAGCTTACGTGAGAAAGCATGGGGTGGGTCCAGGATGGGTAATGAAGACTGTGAGGTGACGAAAGAGCTAACAGACTTTTACACTTATCCCACTTGATAATATAAATCATCTCTGAAGCGGAGAGATATTTGAGGAAAGGCCTTTTTTATCCTCTCCAGTTATATCACTAGGTCTTGGTGCTGATCCAAGGGAGTGACAGTTTCTGGTACAGGCATTTTCTGCAAGCTTCTACTTGAAAATAAATAATTTCAAAAAATTAAAAAGATTAAGTTCAGCACCTGTCATTCAAAAAAGCCACTGCACAAACTGTTATGTAAATAATAGTCTCGGAGGCTTGCTAAGCCTCCAGCATATGCATTTCCCAATCACTCGGGACATGTAATTATGGCTTCAACCAGTTTTTGTTCCATTGGATCAAGAAATTCACTATTTTATAAAACCAAATAAATAGAGCACATTTGATATAGGTCATGCAGGGACAATGTGGCAAGCACAGTTTTCACATTTTAGTATAATCGTCCTTTCCTAAACACAAAGGAAAACAAGTACAACAAGAATGGCATGAAAGAGTCTCATCAGGTTTAAGGCAAAGTGGATTTAAGGCAAACCTTCTAAGACTGGGGGTGGGGAGGAGGTTGGAAAAGAGGAAAGATGGTGGGCTTATCTGCTGACTCAAAACCAAGAAACACCTTTTTTTTTTTTTTCCTCCTTCCTCCAATGTGGGAATACAGTGCAAAAGGGAGGCATGTTGACGAAAGGAAGAATAGACTCAGAGGAACTTCCAAGGAAAACCACTGGGAATTTTCAGCATTTCCGAATAGCTTCGTGCTGCATTTCATATCCCTGTCTCATCCTAGACCAGTGGAAGACCATTCCTGATGTCACAAGGTTTGACCAGTATCTTACACATCTAGTGCTGCCATAACAGAAATACCACAACTGGGTGGCTTTAACAAAGAGAAATTTATTTTCTCACAGTCTAGTAGGCTACAAGTCCAAATTCAGATCACAGTCTAGTAGGTTACCAGTCCAAATTCAAGGTGTCAGCTCCAGGGGAAGGCTTACTGTCTCTGTCGTCTCTAGAGCAAGGTCCTTGTCCTCAATCTTCCTATGGTTGAGGAGCTTCTTAGGCACAGGAACTCCGAGTCCAAAGGATGGCTTTCTTGGTGGTATGAGGTCCCCAACTCTCTGCTTGCTTCCCTTTCCTTTTATCTCTTGAGAGATCAAAGGTGGTACAGACCACACCACAGGGAAACTCCCTTTACCTTGGATCAGGGAAGTGACCTGAGTAAGGGTGGTATTACAATCCCACCCTAATCCTCTCAACATAAAATTACATTCACAAAATGCAGGACTACCACAGACTACTGGGAATCATGGCCTAACCAAGTTGATACACATATTTTGGGGAGGACATAATTCAACCCATGACAACTAGATTCTTCTCAATCCAAGGAAGAGAAATGGAAAGGTAGAAATGGGATAAATGAAGAAAAGAGAGATAAGAGATAAATAAAAATACTCCTCCATTACTCCTACTTTTTTTTCTCCTTTACTCTTTTTAAGAGATTTTTTTCAAGAGATGAATTTTAAAAGATTTTAAAAATAATTTGTTGAAAATCGTGGCCAAAATTTTT